>NC_063213.1:63651323-63964480 GCF_020740725.1 Corvus hawaiiensis | reverse complement strand
GCCATGGGTTATTCTCAGTAAATAAGAGCAAGCTGAAAAATCCCATAGTTATTCTCTCTTTCTGGTGGCCCCATAACTTGATATGATATGGGCCTTTTTCCTATTAAACCATAGGCTTTGAGAAACTCTATCCTATGCATAGCTACAAGCAAGTAGAGGAAAGAATGCTGAAGCTAATGGGGCTAGCAATCCATGTCTGATGCGAATATTTGATGTGACAAAAGCTTCCAACACCCCCTGCCTCCAAACAGAATGTTCCAGGCACCCCGCCTTGAAGTTTCTGAAACGAAACTAAAGGTCTGTTTGGGACACTCTGTAATTGTAGGGTGTTTGTGAATCAGGGATGGTTTTTTTAATACTCAGTGGAATGAGCGACCAACATGTTTTCTCAAAGTGAACCATTCCATTCTGTCCCATGCAGGGCTAGATTTCTCTTGGTAATCTGTGATTTTGGCTAAGGTCCCAAACTACTGGCAATGCAAGTCCTAAGCAGATGACTCTTTATGGTAGTTTTGGATACCAGAAGCTTAAATAATGAAGTTCATATTTTTTTCTTCAGTCGGAAAAATAAAACCATCTGAATGGTATTTAAAACAAAAATAGATTGAGGATTTCATCTACTGCAGAATTTGAAATGTGTTTTACTTACTTTGAATATTTTCAGATATGCTGGTTTCAATTATTCAAGAAAATTTGAGCCTGATGTTCAGATAGCAATATTTTTCACATAGTTTTAGTTTCATAATTTTACTTAGGGCAGAAGAAGAGAATTGGAAGACAACATCTACTTGTTTTCATTTCTTATTCACAATTCTCTTGTAAATGGCACAAGTCAAGCTTTGAGGTGGGATTTACTGAAGTGTTGCAATAAGACACATTAATTGTACCCAGTGTATATACCATTAGAAACAACCACTATTTGAAGCATTTCAGGATGTAGGAACAGATCCCTCCCATGTGATTAGACATAGAAAGCCTCCCTTGTTCTCTCGGAGTAGTGTAAAATGGACTCCCACTGTTGTCAGAACATCCCTGAACGCACACTCTTCCTTCTCAGGAAAGTGTAAAGCCAGAGTGCAGGCATCCAGGGATGCTTCTTGTTTTCAGGAGAAGCAGGAATAAGCCACAGTGGGTTTTTCTTCCCCTCATTCTGTATCTCACTCGAGTTCTGAAGGATGTAGTATTTTGAATAATTTGCCTAATTTCAGGTTTCCTTTCCCACCATTCCCCCACAAAAGCGGCTTGTACTTAGCACAGAGATTGTGTGAATATTGCTTTCTTCCAGAATGAATTACTAGATATTTCTCAGAGCTGTGGTTCATCTAAACTTCTTCCACTAATGCATTAAATATTGTGGCCACAGCCACAATGTGCCCTTCCTTTCATCGTTTGCCCAGTGGGAGACCTGAATGTATGGAGGTGGGCTTTGTTCTTGGGCTAGAGAGGAAAGGGGGATTAGGAAAATTTTAGCTCCATGTCTTTTGTTTCCTTTAGTTAATACTAATTTGTAATAAGTCACATTTGAGAAGGCAAAGGAATAAGTCTAGTGCTGGTCCTTAGTCCCCTCTGAAGTTTATTTTCCCAGTGTTGGATGGACTCTCCTAAAGGTCTGTTGCCTGAACAGTCTACAGCTTCCCCCAGGAGGTAGACAAGGCAACTTACAGCGGTGCAGTTCCCTTGCATCTGCTCCAGGCAAGTCTGACTCTCACACTGGGACAGTGCCCTGAAAAGGATGACAGATGTGATTAGAAATTTTCTGGCACATGACTTTACAGACCAGCCGGCAGGTTTGGTTGCTGCCCTAGCCAATGTTGGCAAGAAAATGTGCGATAACGTGGCACACAAAATGCGTCTTTTGGTGGGCCAGGAGGTCCTTGATCAGCAGCATGGCCATAGTTTGTGGATTAGGTGGCAAAGGTGTGTTATTCACTCTATTAGAGGCTGCCTGAAGACAATGGAGTCACCACGGGCTCTGAAAACCCCCTGAATTACCAACTGGCTCAGCCAGCCACGCACAGATAATGGTGGAGGGAGCAGCCCAGCCACCTGCAGCCAGCGGGGTGGAAGCTTGCTGGGGCCTTGCACTTGCTGCGGCTGCTCCCTGAGGTGTGCGATGGGTTGTCTGCCCTCCGCGAGCCTTTCCACTCACGCCCGGGGCGAGCTGCAGGTGGCAGCAGTGGGGAGCGTGCTTTACTTCATGTCTCTGGGGGATGTTATAGTGTTCATTTTCAGCCTCTGCAATTTATTTTACACCCTGTACCTTATTTCCGAAGGAGAAAAAAAATGTTGGAAAGTATTTAAAACAAGAGAAAGGTTAGCCTTGAAACGTGGAGAAATCACAAAGCAAGGAGATAAACATCTTGGGAGGTTGCCTGTGGCTTGGGCTTGGTGCAGAGGCATCAGAAATGGTAACAACCTTGTTCAGTTCTTGTTTCTTATTCTCCTTCCGATGGAAGAACTCCTTGTTTTCTCCAGCTCCATCCTTTACCAGTGCATTTGGGTGATGGCAAGCAGATAAATCTGCAGCAGAATATTTTCTGTGAGCATCTTTGCCTTGCAAAGCCACCATACCCATGGAGTGTGTTCTGTGGGTACTCACCTCCAGCCAGCATCTGTTGCCCACAAATTCACTCAGCTCTCTCTGCAGACACCTGGGAAGGGGTGGCACTCGCCACTGCCATGCAACGGGCTCATCTTCAGAGCTTCTTGTCAGGAATTCCCTTCACTCAGCCTGCAGTTCAGCTTAAGCTGTTCTTTCACATGGTTTTTTCATTTATGCAGTTAATGGGAAAAAGCAAAACAAATGGAGTTGATTTGTTTTCCCCAGACTGAAAGGTGATTAACCAACACCAGTAGCTGCCAAGCAGGTGTATACATCAAAGATGATACTAGTGTAGAAAGAAGCTGCATTGTTGCTAGTTAGTCCATATTTTTAGTATTTTTCCATGTGATTAATTAAGGATAGGATCTTTTCCGTGTGCATGAAATTTCCTTTCGTAAACAGGTGATATTTTTCCACAGAATGAAGGCCAATTCTGATCTCACTTACACCTGTGTAAATCTGGACTAACTCCACTGGAGCCTCTTCATCTGATCTAATCAGCCTATTTTCAAGTGTGCTGGGCATTAGGGTATCTGAACATCCGTGCTTATCCCCAGACATAAACTGATGTCACTGGGTTCAGTCTTAGTCACCATGCCCCGTCCTTCATATATAATTTATCAGCCAGAATGATGTTAGGTGATTTGCACTCTGAAGTAATCATCAGTCAGGAAGCAAAATGATGGATAGGTGGAGGGAGAGCAGATGGTATGAAAGATTAATCAAAAAGCGAGAGTCCGTGCCACTGCTGGTCCACAGCTAAAGATCCTCTTGGGTGTGAAAAATGCTAGAATAATGCTGAGGTATTTGTCTCCTGAATTTGTGCTATTACTAGGAAATCCTTCCATGCTGCACAGCTCTGGAAAGGCCAGGTGCTTTTTTGGGAGCCTGTTGGGGCAGATCTTGCCCACGAGCGTGGCTGCGTCAGGGCGGCTTGGCCTCCATCATTTCAGCAATGCTGCCTCCTGCTTTTTCCCCCTCATGTACCATTTGCTCTGGCACAAACACTGTGCCATTCCTCCCTGGCCATCATTTCCCATTAATTAGTACTTCTGCTTCCCATGCACAGACCCCTCTCTCCCTTGTCAGGTCACCCCTCCTGCCTGTCTGCTTCCCCCTTAGCTGGGTGTCTCTTTTTCCCTCACATCAAACCTTCTCACCTCCCAGATAAGGGAGATCATCAGTGCTGTTGAGGCAGCTACTGCTCTCTTTCCTCTAGCAATGGCTTTTCCCTTATCTTTCTGGAAGCCAGATCTCCTTCTGTGAAATATGTTTCACCTTTCCCATTTGAATTTCTTTTCTCTGGTCATTGTTTTCTATTCTAGGTTCTTCCCGAATCATGACTCCCCTCAGACAATTTGAGTCCTCCTTGAAGAGCGGTCATGTATTCTGCAAGAGCAGTTGAGTGTGAGCAGAGATGAGTTTCCTGCCAGAAACCAGGGCCGGCCAAATGCCAGGCTGCAGCCAGAGACAAGGCAAAAGGGAGGAAGGATGAGGATTAGAACAAAGAAGCGAGTCCCACCATAAGCCTCACTGTCCCCACTGCCACCACAAAAAGCAGGGTGGGAACAGAGACTGATGCTGTGAAACTAGACCTGGCCCTGCGATTTAGGCAGGATCTGAGGAGAACCACTGAAACTGGTAACAATAAAAAACTGAGAGTGATGTGGTATACTAGACCTCAGCCAGTGAGGGCTGAGCATGGAAAAATAGAGGGGAGAGGAAAGTGTGGATCTCATACCTATGGCCCTGACTGTTAACTCATCAGTAAACACTGCAGCAGCTGCTTTTTCTGCAGCTCCTGGACATCAGTGTCTTTTTAATTGCTTTCATGCAGCCTCAGCACTGTGGCACGCTTGGCTGATGCCTTCAAAGGATGTCTTCACAGCAAGACGGGCAATAAACTTAAAGACCATTACCTGTATTGGGCTGCTCATTCCAACTCTGTTGGAGCTCACAGGCATTAGTCTGGGCAAGGAATGACTATACCTCAAATTTATTTTAAATTAGAGCTTCTGGTTTTGCAGGAACTTTTTTATTGCCCCAGGCAAGAAGAGGGATGGAACAGTGTTCCACCCTTCCAACATAAACCTGTGCTGGGCAAAGCCCTCTGTGTGCCAGCTGTGCAATCCTCCTGCAGCGCTTCCTGTTCAGCTATTTAATTTGATTGCCATTGGCCAGCTTTAAAACCTGGGGTTTTAATCTGCTGTAAATTGGTGCAGCTCTACTGAAATGCGGTTTTCAGCCTGTGGTCTGTCAATCCCAAGGCGTCTGTGGACTGCTCTGAAAAGATCTGCAAAAGGTAACTAAAAAAAGCAAACCCTAATGTCAATAGGCTTTGAATTGTGAATCCATGGGACTTTCTCCACTAGGCCATTTTGGGGTGCCAAAAAATGAAAATTATTAAAGATCATGAAAAGAGTACTGTTTGGCACTAGCTGAGGGTCTGTTTCTGACTGTTCATTTAGTAAAATATTAGTTTTGAGGAGATGATCAGGGTAGAGTAAGCACATGCTACAGCTTAGGCTCAAGGTTCTATGTGGTTTTTGAAAGCAGACGAAAATGCTGTCACATATACTATATATCTGTTTGTTGAATAGTAGAAGATAGCAAAATGCAACTGGAATCACTAGAGTATGATATTTGGGAACACTGTTTTTCCAAATATTGCTTCAAAAGGCCTATACCCATCTCTCCTAAATTAAAAAATGAGCATTTGATGTAATGTTTTAATATACTTTTATGTAACATAACCTCAGCTAGAAAAAAAATACACATATAGCCTCTTACTAACTTCAAAGCAGTGAAAGATCTTTCATTCTTTTCCAGTAGTGTCATATTAATTTATCTTTTCCTGAGTTCCAAATTTTGTATATTATATAAGCAGGCACAAATATGTTCTTTGCAGCATTTTTTATTCTTCTCTTAGAAGTGGATAGAAGATACATATGCTGTTTCACAAAGGATTTTGAGACTTAGTCCTGCAGAGCAGGAAAACATTCATAAAGAAAATTCAGGATTTCTGAAGGTAACAGTTTCCTCCAAGAGGTCTAAGCAGCTTCCTTGGAGACTGTCACAAGTCTTGTTTTTATTCTTGACTGTAATTTTAAAATATTACTTGATTCTGTAAAGCATTTTGATTTTACAGATCTGCAGGTTCCAGTGGAAAAAGGCTCCATACAAACCTCTTCAAACAGCTCTATTTCATCATAGCACTATGACTGCAGCACTGACTGCTGGGAGAGATCTGGAGCTAAAGCCAGATACCTCACAAAAGCTGGAGCTGTTTGGATCTGAAATCTAAATTCTGTTTGTGATCAAGCTCAGATTATTTTTCTGACATTCTCTAGCACCCAGAGAAGAAAAAAAAATTTCTTTCAGTAGAAGTTTAGCAATCAAGCCATCCTTGCTAGGTTTGAGCAAGCTCCAGTGACTGTACTGAACTATGTGCACACAAGCAGCATTCAGCCTTCTGTGTGGAAGTGATGCTGCTTCCCTGAATCTGTATTTTCTCCCTCCCTTAGTTGGCACTGGGCTACAACTCCCTGCTTTGCGACTTGCCCTGGACTTTTCTATTCTCAGACTTCAGGGAGTATAGCCAGCCGTTAATAAATAAATACACTTTTTAAAAAAGCAACTGTAACCTTACACAAGTAGCAGAACCTGATGTGCTCTACCAGAGGAGGGAAAAGCAAGTGAGGATGCTGCAAAGGGAAAACCATTTTGTCTCTGTGATTCCATGTATGTTCTGTCTTTAACCTTTCCCCTCTCTGAATATTTGCCATGTGCAAATGACATGTGTTTCATATGGAACTAAACCATGCCATATTTTTATATAGATTACCTGTGAGTAGTGAGTACAGCCTGCGATGGAAAGCAGAGGTTTCCCTTACTTCATCTCAACATACGATCTCAGCAGTATCTGAAACATATGCTACTTACCATAGCATTTGCGTGTGCATTCATATGTTTTTATTCCACTCGGGTTATCTTAGAGCCTTAGGGCCTATCCCATTTGCACATGTTTGAATTAGATGGATGCAAAACCACCATATGAAAATATAATTGTGGAGGAGAGGAAGGGGGACACTTCAGAAATGTGGATTATTTTCCTCCTTTCCTGTCAATTCTGTGTCTGCATCTGCATTTATATGCATATGTTGCTGTCACAGGTTTACCTGGATTTACTTTCAGGACAAACAGTCCTGAAGCTGCATCTTGCAACACCATTTAAGGCAATCCAAAACAGGGAATATAAGACTCTTCTCCCATTTGAAATACAGGTGGGGATTCCTATTTTCCTATCCCCTTTATTCAACTTTTTCCACTGTCATATGTCCACCTACAAGCTATTTTCCCCATTACTAACTGGACCAGTGGTGTGTACATGAATAGTGACTCTGGAGGTGACAGCGAGGCAAAGTCATGGTATTTTCTCTTTATGGAGCAGATGCATTGGCAGTTCATAAGTTATTCATGCTCATTGCCCTCAGGGATCCATTTATATAAGCTAGAGAGATGTATTGGGTGCCTGACTATCTCTTATGCCTGCCTATCAGATGGCCCTCATACCCATAATCGTATCCCAATTTATACTGTGTCATCATTTCAACGTGCTTTTAAGGAAGAGAATTGCAACTGTTCCCAGTTTTCTCAGGGCAAAAAGAGCCCTGGGGGATTTGAGCTAACTGCCCACATCTCAAGAAGTTCATCCTGGCTCTCTGAAAACCCAAACTAAGTCTGTTGTCTGTTGAACCTCTGTTACCCTCTCTGCCAGGGTGTGTGAAATCTGTCAAACACTTAAGCAGCAGAAATTGGCAGATCCCAGTTTGGCTTCTGCAATGCCAGCTCTAAGCATTGACCTTGTCATTAGACACCAGCTCTTAGAGGAAGACACTGTGTTCAGTATGTTCTATTCAGCTTTTGCCAGTACTCTGCAGGGGAGGGATGGGTCACAAGTTTTGACATTTCCATCACTGGACAGAGCTATGGATACAAATTCTGTTGGTTCATTTGGTTTGGTTTGCTTTGCATTTTGTAACAGATTGAAAACTTTATGCAAAACAAATGCATGCTTGGGTGCCTTCTTAATGCCTGTTTAGAGTTATGTGCATCATTCCTTATGCTTTGTTTACTGTTGGATTTGCCTGCTTTTCTAAATCAGCTGTGGATGTCCAGCTTCCGATTTATACAGAGCCAGAGATGCATTAGTTATCTCTGAGCCTAGTTTTCCTGTGGAAAAACTCCAGGGAAAGTCATGGATGCACTGTCGAATTAATCAGGAGGAGGAAGTGTTCTTAGAAGAAGCAGAACTTCCTTTCATGCAGGATAAGACACGGCCAGATGCCAAGGGTGGGGAATAGGGACATGATTAAAGATCTAGATAAAGAAGGAAGTGCTTTTCTCTGCAAAGATGATGCATTTTCCTAAAATCTGATTTCCTGCATTGCTTGGAAATCAAGTTGTTCCACCCTTTTTTTTTGCTTTATCTTCTGCTTCAGTTGCAAATTTTCCCTCTTACTCAGCAGACCAACCAGTAGAAACTAAATTTCCTTCCTCTTTGAAGCTTTCAGATGCTCAGTTCAGGAAAGGGCAAATGGAGGAAGAGCACATGCCATGCCCATTTTTGGCTGCAATTTATCCCCCCAGGTGTGGATGACGGAGGGGAACACCACGGTCCTTTCCAGCTTTATTCTCAGTATTAGACCACTGATGTCACCAGAATTTGTTCCACACTCAAATTTAGCCTCATCATGGTTACTTGCTGAAGATCTATAATTAGCAGAGGTACATATGTGCGTGTATGCACACACAGAGAGGGATTTATGGAGACAGCAGTATGTTTCGTTACTCCAATCACTACCAGGTGTTTAGGTGTAATAGGGTTACAGACAGCTTGATATTTATACAGCAGCAGGACATGAGTTCTCACCCTCCATGTAAATCCATTTGACTTTGTATGACCGTACCAATAATGATGCTGGCTTTCCCACCCGACCCCCATAGCCTTGCTCTTGCTGCCTGCATGGATATATTTCCTTTCATTTCCACGCAGAGTGTGTCACTGTTTCATAACTGGGTAAATCAGCTCACTCTTTTGATTCCTCCCACCAGTGCAGCTGTACATCAGAGCGGGGCCCCCGTCCCCCTGCGTGGGACGCCAGCTGTGGCAAACGAACAAGGAAGCCACCCGAGTTCTGCACTTCTATTTTCTTAGCTTCTATGTAAAAACATATATATGAGGGGTTTTTTTCACCATGCAGACATCCGCCGGAGCTAGCATTGTTCTCATTGATTGCTGCTGCTGGAGCTCTGGAGGCAGCAGAACAGATCCATATGGAAACAAGGTTTCCATAAATCTGTCAGACGTGAATTCTCTTGCAGAGCCTCATCCGGTTGCTTGCTCCTATTTTCTTTCCGTGTTTTCAATTCCTGATTGAGTCAAGTTCAAACAAGCCACTTATTTGGCAGTGCCCTTGAAATAAAGGTCTGGTTTAATTGTGCCTTGGGAAGCCTGGGAACATAAGGTTTCCTCATGCATTCAGAAAAAGTATATTCGCAGGTACATGTGCATCTGCTGTCCCACGTCCTCTGGCACACTCAGGGTAGAGCTCTCCCACATGCCTCTTTTTAGCATGTGGGGGCTGAGTGCTTTTCAAAGCCAGGGATTAGACTCTTTCTTCTGTTAAGGAGTGGCTATTAGCATTTGATGCCTTCTGTCCTGCCTGCTGCTTTTATGCTCCATTGGCGCTGTTACAGAAATGACATTATCATGGGATTGAGCAGCTCGAGGGATTGCAAACCAGCAGCAGAGTCTTTCCCCTCCAGGTCAGGAGTTCATCGCTTGTTGCAGTGGGGAGGGACCCCAACAATCGCTGACCTGGGCTAATACTGGCTGAACATCATTAGCATCTGAAACGAGTTAGGGATCTCCTTTCCAGTCCCTACCAAACAGGTATCTCATGGCTTCCCAACACAAAATTTTGCTTTACCAAACGCTCTCTCAGGGTGCTGCAAAGACACCCACAGCTAGATCGTGTCCTTTCAGAGACGGTGTCAGGGCAGAGTGGCCAGGCGGTGTGAGCATAATATGCGTAATATGCAGATGTGTTCTCCACCACTGCTGCTCTCTATCTGTCACCAGTATCAAAGTTAACTTGCACAGCCTTGGGCTATGAGGGACATGATGAAGAGTGGGAGAGTATGCTAGACTGAGAGGGTTGTTCATAAGCAGAGCCATTTGCAAGTAAACTAAAATGTCTGCTCTCAATAAAGACTTCAGACTTTCACCGCCCATTCCTGTGTTTCTGAGGAAGGTTATCACTGTGGATCAGAAGGAAATTATGCTAATTCGTTGTCACCTTTGGGGATCAGAAGATGGTGTGGCGATAAAATCAAAGAGGATTTCTTTTTCTTCATCTGGAGTAAACTGTGTGAAAGAAAATTTGCTTTCCATATGATACAAGATGCTACATAGATACCACATGCCTGACCTGCTCTAAAACCATCTGTCATGAGCTCTAGGCAGCACCCATTTACCTTGGTGGAAGATCTCCTCTAGTTGGTTTAGAGGTGTGCCTGTTTATATTCATAAGCCTAACAGTGCTGCAGCTGGCTTAAACATCTTACTAGTATTGTTTACTGTACTTTGTTGTTTAATCAGAAATACTGATAAGCAATCTGAAAACTAGTGGCTTTTCAAAGGCTGTCACATAAGAGTGGCATTGGCATGGAAGTACAAAATCAAGTCTTGCGAAGATGCAGCTGAAGGCTCTGTCCTTTGCTCCTCCCCTTATCTTTGTATTTTCCCACTCAGGAATGCAGGGCAACCTTTGAGTTCTTCAGCTGTGGTGGGTTTATTATATGACCTTTTTTGTATCTAAGGAGACTTGCTCATATAATTTCTACAAAGAATTCGTATTTCAGGTTCCCTTCTCCTCTGGCAAGCATCAGGGCATTTAAACCAGTGCATCCTGCTAGGGTCCATTCCTACAGCATTTCTGCCCTCCCCTCTTCTCTCCAGTACTGAACATTGAACTCAGAGCCAAGCTTGCTCCATGGTCTGTGTTCATGGAGGTTACTGTGTCTGTGTATGGGGACCTACCAAATACAGTCTGTCCTGAAACCTATCTCTCAGTATGAATCAGCTGGTGGGAGAGCTTGAGGAACTGCTGGACAGCCATGAGAGCAACCACATTAATAATTCCTGGCAGACAAGAAGGAAAGGGGTGGAAGAAACCCAAAGGCTTTCTTTGGGCTCTGTCACACATGGCCATACATGGTATTGCTACCCAGACAACACCATGGCTATTTGCCTTCCCCTTGCCTTTTTCTGTAATGCTGACTCCATGTGCAGTATTTGCCTCTCTCCTTAGTTGCCATGCTACTGTTCGTTCCCTTTTAATCCTCACTAAAGAGTCACATTCTCCTGTGATTTCCTCAGGAAATGGAACAAACTTGAGTAAGTTCTTGAGTGCTCTGCTTACCCCCTTCCCCTTCTGTATTCTGCACATCTGCCTATTAGATTATAAGTGATTTGTAGAGAGGCTTAGCTTTAGCTCTAGCATTGTACATTGTCAAC
This sequence comes from Corvus hawaiiensis, assembly GCF_020740725.1. Classification (NCBI taxonomy): domain Eukaryota; kingdom Metazoa; phylum Chordata; class Aves; order Passeriformes; family Corvidae; genus Corvus; species Corvus hawaiiensis. Next base: position 63,953,297 of record NC_063213.1, on the reverse strand, counting down.
TTCATTGTTGTCAGTAAATGCATACTTTACCTGGGCTTCTTGCTTTCTTCTTTTCCTTTTAAAAATGAAAAATCCCTTGAAGCTCTAAAATAAAACTACAAATCCACAAAGGTTTAACTGCAGTGCCTTAAACAGGTGCTTTATCCGCTGTTCTCTTTGAAATGTGGCTTCTAGCTTTTGTGACTATCTCACAGTGATGCTTTGTCCACTGGAGAAAGCCTAATTGCTCCCCATGATGGCAAATAAATCCGTGGAGATTTTCAAGTTAAAATTTGGATTTCAGACTAGCTGCATTGTAGGATGAACAGCACTATCTCCACATCACAGATTCGAATGTGCTACCAATTTCTTGGAAAAGCAATGTATTTTCTATTTTTATTCGTATTTATTTATTTGTTTTATCTAACTGGGGTAGGGTACTTGTCAAAAGAATATTTGTTGGTCCAAAATGGAAATCAGATACTCTACACTGTGAGAAATTAGTTGGGGCATCACTGTGAGAAGCTGATGTGACCAGAGGGGAGAGGCCAGTTTAGTCATCTGGGCATTAATCTTGATATTGGAATATGAATATATCTTTGGGCATTTCAGCAAGACTTAGGGTTAGTTCTTGAGAGGTCTGGAAATCGGCCTCATCTCTCCTTGCCTAAGTTCCCCATATGAACAGTTTGCTTTGTCCAGCATAAAATGGACAGGGTTCCACAGTGAAAGATCAGGCTTTGCACTGAGGCAATGCTTTGTTTTAAAGAATTCCCAGATGTTGTTGGTTTAGGGTAATTTTAAAATTCTCCATGATGGCAAAGCAGGTTGTGAGAGAATATTTAGGCAGCACAGGTTCGTCTTGAAGCTGAATAGGGGAAGCACCTAACACTGCACTAGCACTGGCACCACTTGAGGCAGTCAAAGCTAAAGCAGAGACCTGGCAGTCCGGAGACCTGGGTTCTCCTTCACTCTGCAGTGGAACTGAGGTGACTGTGGCCTCAGGTTACATCAAGGGAAGTTTGAATTGGATATTAGGAGAAATTTCTTCCCTGAAAGGGTTGTCAAGCATTGAAACAGGCCGCCCAGGGAAGTGGTTGAGTCACCATCCCTGGAGGGATTCAAAAGATATGTAGATGTCACACTTGGAGACATGGTTCTCTCTGTGCATCAGCCACTTTACATCATCTCCAAAGAAGGTGAGAGGGTGACGGTCGCTGTGGGTTTGGGTCTTACCCTGAATCTGTGCAGAGCTCACTCAGGATTCAGCGTGCTGTGAATTTTTGCATGAATAAATTTGGCTTTGTTGCTGAATTGATGGACATCACCCACACGTCCTGTCATTGTTTTGGAGCAAATGCACAGGCTGGCATTCTGAAGGAATGCTGTACGTCCAGTTTGTTGAGGTGCATGGAGTGTTAAAGGGCTGACATGCAAAGAGCTTGCCCTGCTAATGGACCAGGATTTTTATAGACAGAAGGGATATGCCATTGTTGGAGTGGTAAATCTGTAATGACAGACGTTCGTTCTATATTTGTGAATGACCTGATTTGGCATGCATGCAGTTCATTCTCCTGACAATAATGGAAACATGGTGTGAGACAGACAGAGAAGTAAAGCTGTGGTTAAAGTGAAGCTATACATTTATAAACGTTTTGATTTAAAGTATTTTCCCCACTTAATTTCTTGCCTTGTTAAAAAAAAAAAAAGCAGCCCCTGCTTGAATAGTCTTTGTAAAGCTTTCAGCTCTCCTCCTCCTTGTTTTTCCTCCTCCCTCACCTCCCTCCTAAGCTGAAGAGATGAGTGTAAGATATCTGTCAAAGCTGTGGTAGCTTATTTCTGCTGCTCCGGGAGGACCCCAGGAATCTGTCAGAGCATCCCTGGCTGCTGCAGTCCTGTTGCTGGGTGATGGCTGCTCCAGAAGGTGAGAGTCAGGCACCGCTGGGACACAGACCACTTTGTCCCTATGTTAATTTGTCCCTGAACTGGAAGGAGGGGAAGGGGAGGTTTCACTATGAAAAGAGAGAATTTTGAGGGGAAGATACCGGAAAGTTTAGGAAACATTAGAAGAGGCTCTCGTGCCCTTAAAGAGCCCTTGCTTTCTGCTTCACATTTCTTCCTCCCTCCTTCAGGAAAAATTCCTAAACTGCTTTGGCTTGGTACCAACTATTCCTTTGGCCTCCCAGTCAGAGAAGCTTGCTGAGGATGGAGAAATAGCCATACACAATGGTTTTGAGAACTAATAACACATGCATGCGGTCCAGCCTTGAATTATATGAAATACGGTGCATAGCTTTCAATCCTGTTTTGTCAGAGGCCTTGACTGCTTAAAAGCCTTCCAGTCCCTCTCCTGCCTCTCTTCCCCCCCAAAAAATAAAATAAATCCCACACATTTTCTCTCAACTTCCAGCATGTGTGACTGTAATTGTGTCTCAGACGCTGGCAGAGTGCCTGATCTGTCAGCCTCACATGGGAATGAGGAAGGATGCCTGCTGGATCAGCTCAGCTGGGAGAGGACGTGGGGGCCAGAGGCTGGGACACTTGCTCCCACGACCCCACAGAGGAGTGGAAGGGCACAGTGCTGCCACTCGCCTGGGATGCACACGGCAGGTCAGGATCTGCCCCAGTGGCTGCTTCCTTCTGGGGGAACTGCTCGGGGCCAGTGGGTATAACTGAGAGCAATTAGTTAACCAAGGGGCCAGCTACAAGTGAGCTAATTACATCGAGGCATTGTACTCCAGCAGCTTGTAATTCTTGTGTCTGTGTTAGTACAGATGGGTCCTCCCTCGGTAAATGAAGACACTCTATGTGTTAGTCACGCTGCTGGATCAAGGAAAGTGTGGTACTGGGTTTGCAACTGCGCTAGATGAACCTGCTCAGTACCTGGCCCTTTTTGCATGGTCTCTAGCATGGCTGTTTGTTAGTTAAAATACACAAAGGTGTGGATCACACAGCTCTCCAGAGAGGATAACTCTTGGAAGTTGTGTGGTGCCTGGAGGAATAGTTATCTCTCCTGATTATGACCCCTAGGAACTGATGTGATAGAAAAATCAATTTAATTCTGGAGGAACATATCATTATAAGACAACTTGTGGAACTTAATTGCTTGAAATAATTTGAGGTAAGCACAATTCTGGAAAACCTATCAGAGATAACAGCCATATACCAGTGGGGGTAGCATCATCCTCTAGTTCTTAAGAAACTCAGTTTCAATGGATAAGGCTTTCAGAAGGCTTATGCTGTGATTAGCAGTGAAATAATTAGTTGTTGTTATCATTAAGCGTTGGTTGCCCACAACATGAGCCACCAAGTGAGCATTACTGAGCTCTTACTTCTTGGTACTTAAGCCAATTCTTGTATCCACTGGGATGGCAGAAGCATATTTCCCTCTGGATTGTCCTCCAAAAGCAGGTAAAGGAACAAGGGTTCAGTGTGAGGGGCCAGGGTACAGCGTGATGCCATGGCTGGGAGTGAGTGAGCAAGGAGCCGGTGTGCACAGTGAGTGTGATGAGTGTGCCAAAAGACAAACAGCAGGAGAGGTGCTGGAGCTGTGCTGGGGACTCCAAGCCCTTGTTCTCACACTCGAATCTTCCAGGCAAACAAGACTCAATCGCTTTTTCCTGCCCCTGCAAAGAGGATGAGGGCTCAGCTCCACAGCAGAATAGTGTTATCAGTGGACATTTCTGCCATCATCACTGGCATTTTGCCTTGGTTTACTGTGGAAGTGGTAGATCCTGAGTGTACACAAGGACACTGTTATGCCAGTCACTTAAAAAACACCAGTAGCCTGAAGATCTTGCATCCTAAGGGAGCATCCTTTTCCCTGAGGACAGCCAAGCAGTGGAAGAGCTTGCTCACAGAGGCTATGCAGTCTCCATCTTCAGAAGTTCTCAAGGCCAGATTGGACAAAGCCCTGAGCAAACTGGTCTGATCCCACTGATGACCACGATTGAGCACGGGGTTAGACCAGGCGTCTTCTAGATTCCATCACCCTGAATAATGATCCTGTGATCTTTATCTGGGGTTGTTTATGTTTTTGTAGAGCATACAAACACTGTGCCCTATCTGCAGGCAGGTACCTGCCTACAAACTAACTTGATGGCATTTTTCCTGTGCAGGGCCTTCTGAAGGAAATATTATGCATATGGATGTAGGCAGTCTCAGTTTCTTCTCACCTGCATCTTAATGATCAGGGCAGGTCAACATTAATTGGGTATATTTCTTGGAATTATTATTTGTTAGTTGTTTGGTACATTTTCCTTAAGCTCATTAAGTAATTACTCACTGTTCTGTCACTCCTCTGACAGAAGCTGAATACAGCAAAGCATTTATTTTTTTTTCTCTGGTGCTAAGTACGTATTTGCACAGCCTTTTTTCTTTTATCTGATGATGCTATTTTTTTTCCTCACAAATGGATACTTCCTTTGCTCTTTACCCTTCTTCCTCCTCGCCCTCTCTGCCCCTCCACGTGCCTTCAGTGCCAGGATGGCAGCTCTAAGACTGCTGGTAGTCCCTTGGCTGTAAACCAAGGACTTTAATTACAGCAAATATGATATTGATGATGTTTGATAATTTTTCTTTAAATGAAAATGTTGAAAATTTATCTTTTGGGAGAGGTTACATATTAATGTGTGGCAATTTGAATATGTGCTAATACTTTTTGCATTTGGAATGCTTAATTGATAAAGATTATGTGGATAAAGATCTATAATTAACTGATAAACATTAAAACATTAACAGATAAAGATTTATATTGTTGCTGAGAAAAATGATAAGTTTTTCCTCTCTGCTGCACCCTTTTAAGGAGCAATAAAGGAAGGAAAATAAGAATATGGCATTTACTGTAGCTTAAATGTAACTTGCTTTATTGTGTTACTGCTGAATTGAGGTAATTAAACTTCGCACAAACTTTTAAAAATTATTTTTGAAAGAGATAGAAGTTAATTTCAGCCTAATTGTTATACTTAATTTTTGGGACCTAGAATTGCCATAATCAAGGATCAAAGCACACAGTTTTCCTTCATCTGGAAATCAGCAGACACCACAGCTTGCATAACAAAAGATCAGAGATTAAAGGCTGTACAGTCTGTCTTCATGAGACTGAAAATTTGCTCACATATGAGGAAATCCATCAAAGCTTGTCTAAAAGTTGTATGTGACAGGAAATACACTAATTTTATAGGCAGAGTGGTTAAACAGATTTTCCTACCAAATCAAAAGTATAAGGAAAATTACATCCAAATCCATCCACCTGCGGGACTTCAGTGAAACCACCCGCCTTGACTCTGTACCTGGGAACAGTCCATCAGACCTGTGGACTTCACTCCTGCTGATCTCACCCTGGACTCACCAGATTTTGCTGCAACTCTGCTAAGGAGGCTGCAGCCCTTGACTCCAAAGTGCCAAGGGCTTGGCTCACTGCTCTCTGTTTGCTCTCAGTGGCACACTGAACCTTCCTTATTATTATGCCAGTCCCAAATCCATCCTACATTTTAAAATACATCTTGTATGCCGCTGTTTTCAACCACTGTTTTCTTTTTCTCAGCTTTTTTAAAAGGCTGTTCAATCCAGATGTCTTGAATTGGTACTCCTGCAGGACAATGCTCAGGTGTAATGATCAGTACAGTCCTAATGTTGTTGCTCCCTTAGCCTCTGTGCTCTAGGTATTTGCAATGTAGAAGGTATTTATGATCACTTCTCCCAGTGGAAAGAGGGAGCAATTATTAGTAATGTATGAACAATTTACCAGGTTTTTCTTTTTGCTGTGATAATCTACTCCTCAGCCAAGGCTTTTGCATTCATCTAGGTGAGTACAGTATCTCTCACTAGTTGTGTTTCAACATTAAATTCATGCCTTTGAGCTTCTAAATGTCTGAGTCTTGAATCAACTACACTGCTTGTGGAATAGCAGTGTAATCCCCAGGGTCTCAGATATTTTTTAAAAGGCAGGACACCTCACCTCCCTGCCAGCACCTGTGTTTTGTAAGGAAACAGGACTGTCTCATTAGCACAGAACCAGTGTGGTTTCAACATACCAGGATGTGCTGCTGCCAATCCTTTATCCTCCCAGAAGGGTGGTTAAGCACTGGCATGGCCTGCTGAGGGAGGTGGTAGAGTCACCATCTCTGGAAGTGTCTGAGGAATTACTGGATGTGTCATTTACTGCTGTGGTTAAGTTGGCATGCTGGTGTTCAGTCAAAGGTTGGACTCCAGGATCTTGGAGGTCTTTTTCAACCTTAATGATTCTGTGATTCTGTGACTGGCCACATCCAGTCTTTCTTGTTTCAACAGTAATCATCCTCTTCACCAATTCCCTTTCCTATCACAGCCCTGCCTAAGAAGACCAGCTGTGTTCAGGCAAATGCCAGTGGCAGGTCCCAGCTCTTCCTGAAGGCATCTCTGATGACTTCTAACAGTGTGATGGGATATGGCTGTGCCACTGGTCTCTCTGACTTCAGGCTCACCTGCAAAGAGAAGGGCCCTTCCAACACGACCAGAATAAACAGAGGTGTGATAATTGTGTAATTATATCCAAAGCAGTCAAAACAAGAGTCCCAGCATATCTGAACATACAACATGGGCACTCTTCCCTTGGAGTTTTGGCTCTCTACTGTCAAAGAAGCACCACTCAAACTCCTTTCATTTTATTTCTTAAAGCAAAGAAAAAAAAAAAAGTCTGCTTGCCTTAAAACATTATTGTGGCATGACTAATTTCACCTAGATTTTTTTTTTTTAAATTCTTGGTAACTGACTGGATGATTAACTTTTTTAAGAAATCAGGTCCAAAACAGGCAGCTACGTTACCTTTGATCTCCCCAACCTGTGCTTCAAAACAACAACCTATTTGGGCACACTCAAGTTTAGCTTTCCCTGGCACCACTGGCTAGAGTAACTTCGGTTAGAGGAATAGCTTTAGGAAATGATGATTTAAAAAAAAAAGAAAAAAAGATCAGTCATACTGCTCTGCTAATTACATTTGCCATATTAATGGCACAGACTGCTCATTTTCAAGCTCTGTTGGAAAGATTACCCAGAGAGGTGTTATCCTCTCAGTACAGTGTCAGATGTCACCCTGTGGGATATTAAAGCCAAGTCAAGATTGTGCTGAAAAATATTTTTTTTCCTTCTGTACAGTAACACATACAGCACTAGATTGCATTAAAAGAAATCCCTTTGCAGAAGAAATGTTAATGTGGGCTGCCAAATGGGAAAGATTTTCCATAGTTCACTGTTAATGTAAGACCTCAGCTCTTGTGGAACAGGCTGTCCTCTAATGAACAGCTCCTTAATGAGAGCAGAGAATCAGAGTTTCAGATCTAGACGAATGACAACAAAGTTTGGAAGGTGGTGTTTCTGTTTTTCTTTCTTACTCTTTTTAATACAAGCACTAATTGGCCTTAAATAAATGTGAGTAGAACACAATAGATTTATGATATTTTTTGTGAAGCAAAACCAGATCTCAGGCATTCAGAGAAACAGACTCCCCTTTTATGAGGTAATTATGATTTAGTGTTTTCTCTCTCCCTGTTGAGTCTGTGGGTAGCCTATAAAGTGGCTCTGGGATGAATGTCAGAAGTGGAATTTACCTTTTCAACATGTAAAATGCAGAAGACATATATTATTTTTGTAAGTAATATTTCTTCTCTGCTGCTACATTGGTTGGGTTTTCTTTCCTGAAAAAACACTTTAAATTATCCCCAGTGGAGAGGTTCCTGCATCATCAGAAAATGATTGTTTTGGAAGAGTGTGGGGAAGTTTCTAAAAGTTCAGGTATCTCTTCCAGTGGTAGCAACACTCCCCCAAGCTTCACTTTGGTTTTTCAGTTGCAAATCAAGTTTTAGTTTGTTTAAAAGGATGTGAATTAAATATGGAAAGTGACACCATCACACAGGCTTGCCTTTAGGTTTGTTTCTTGTTATTGGGAGAAGACCGGGGAGCAGGCTCCCTTTGGGGTTTAATTTCAAAAGGCTGTGACCCAGCTCCAGGATTCCAGTGGGAGCTCATTCTGCCACACAGCACCAGGTCAGCAATGTTGATCTGGAAGCACAACTGGACAGTTTGCTACCAGCTCTCAACCTAACTTTTTCCAGGTGCCCTAGGAAATGAGGCATATCTCTCCCTCTTGCACTCTCTGCTCTTTGTTCATTGAATCATCCTGCACATTCACCAACCCACCTGAATGGCATGCAGGAGCTGTGTGCTCAGCAAACCTGGCACCTCACTCATGTCTGAACAGCTCTCACAGACATCCTTCCAAAAAACAGTCTCCTCATTGCTAATTTCATACCTGCACAATTTAATTTTTAAGCTCTTTTCCCTTCCCTGATACCAAACTCAGAAACATTGAATAGGATTTAGTAATGGTTTAGGGGAAAAAAACCACCAAGCAATAAAAAAGGTAGAAATTGCAAATAATTGCAATAGCATGGCAGTGCACACTGTGTACTCCAGCTGCAGTGTAAGATGGACTGTGGGCTACCTGTGAATTTGACAGAGCTGCAGGAGTTCAAGTCATGTGTTCATGCAGTCTAGGAGATTTCTTCTACTTTACAGTCTTCCAGCACACAACCAGAGCTGCATCAAAAGAGGTGTGGCCAGCAGGTGGAGGGAGATGATTCTCCCTCTCTCACACCCCATCTGGAGTGATGCATCCACCTCTGGGGTCCCCAACACAGGAAGGACACTGACCTGCTGGAGCATCTCCAGAGGAGGGCCACAAGAATGATCAGGGGGCTGGAGCACCCCTTCTATGAAGACAGCTTGAGACAGTTGAGGTTGTTCAGCCTGGAGAAGAAAAGGCTCCAGGGAAACTTCAGAGCAGCATTACATTACACTGAAGGGGCCTGAAGGAGATCTGTAGAGGTACTTTTTACAAGGGCACGTAGTGACAGGACAAGAGATAATGCCTTCAAACTGAAAGAGGGTGGGTTTAGATTAGATATCAGGAAGAAATTCTTCACTATGAGAGTGGTGAGAGACTGGCACAGGCTGCCCAGAGAGGTTGTGGATGCCCCATCCCTAGAAGTGTTCAAGGTGAGGCTGGATGGGGCTCTGAGCAGCCTGGTCTAGTGAAAGGTGTCCCTGCTCATGGCATGGGGGTTGGAACAAGATGACGTTTAAGGTTCCTTCCAACCCAAACCATTCTACATTTCTATGATCTCCAAAAGCCCAGGGGCATTGAAAAAGTGTGTTTAAACCTTAAGGGAATGTATCAATATAAAGTCCAGGAAGGCTATTATCCTCAGAAAAAAAGGTAGAGGTGCAAAGAACACAGACAAATGGTGAATCTGCTTCATCTCTTGCTTGTGCGTAAAAGAGGATGAATCTAACATAGATCAATAAACTGAAACACTGGCTCATTAAAACCCAGCATAAAATTCAAGTGCTTTATCCAGGAAGATAACTGATGGAAGACATTGATTAAAGAAATATGCTCAGTGCATATGAAGGATAAAAATCAGAGCTCTCTCCCACTATACTCTGGTAGTATTTGGCAGAAGCAATTTGAAATTTACACAGCATTGCTACCAACAGCAGCGGGTGGTCAACAGAGCTGAAGGAGGATTCTTCTGGAAACTCACACCACAAAGAACCTTTATCCCTTCAGGGGAGGAGTGCCAGGACTCAAGGGTGCAAAGCACAGCCCAGCTTATGTATTTTAGGGTGATGCTGCTGGCTCCCACCCACAAAACCTGAGGGTATTTCAGGCCTACGTGACCTACGTGGGCCACGTGCTCACTAGCTCTCAAATAAAAGGGCAAGGGTGGTTTCCAGCATTTTCATTATTACAAGCCTTGGTGATCCTCAGGAACACACTTATCCATTTATCTCGCCCAGGTAATTAGCATCCACATGCTCAAGTTGCATTTTTGCCACCACCCCAGTTGTGCAAGCACCAGCCCGAGGAGTGATTACTAATTCTAAAATGTTTTATTTATGACAAAAAATGATGCAACTACTTGGCGTGATGGACAAGGCAAGCAGGACACCAGTCAAGCGGGTTTTTGGAAGAGTTTCAACATCTGATGTGTCTTGGAAAACATTCTTGCTGCGTGGGACTCAATAACCAGCCGGACAATCAATGGTGTTTGGAAAGCCATGCAGAAGGAGTGCACTCGCAGATCTGGAGGGTCTGAGGAAGAAGGTGTTCATGTAGCTCAAAGAATAAGTCTTGGATGAAAGAAATGAGATGGCTATTTAAGAGAGTTACCTGAAGCTGAACGCACTGAAAAAGAGCAGAAGATGAAGAGAGAAGGCGCTACAAATGTGGAATGACAGTGAAAAGTTTTAAAACTTTCTAAATTGATCTTACACAAGATCTATTGCTAATTCGCTTTGTGTTAGATCTGAACATAAATTGAAGCTTGAATACAAAGATTACCAATGTTGTTGCAGTTCATCGAGAAATACGTGAACACAAAAAGCGAACAAAATAATTAGCTTCATGGAGTTTTTCTTAAGAACCCACAGACCCACTGGAGTTGCCTTTCCTGTTCTAAGTGGAATTCAACCTGTTGCACCTGAAACTGTTTTTCTTCCCTGTTCCTACACCATCTGTGCCTGATGATGACCCAGATGAACCTTTATTGCCATCCTACATCAGCACCCAGTAGTTTTAATGGTATCTCCCATCTGTCTGCAATATGTGTATTACACATAACATTATGTTTCTTTCAAGTACATTATTACTGCCCTGTATTTATTCTTATGTCACTTCAGTGGCTTATAATTAACCATTGTGTTCATACTATCTTTTATTTCAATATATTTCTATGGTGATAAATGTATATGGGATGCATTAGGGAGTTTGGTGAAAGGAGTTGAAGTATATTTCCCTTACTTCCTGTTGAAATAATAGTTTGCAAATGGTGGCTTTGCTACTACGGATTTCCCTTAAGAAGCTGTGTATCAGTACTGGCTGGGGGAGTGCTGATCCTAATCCTGGCACAACCCACCCTTACCCAGCACTCTCACTCACCTCTACCTGGTAAACTATAATTATTTTAAATTTCTGGAAATGTTGACACTGTGGGAGAAAGAAAGATCTCATGTTTTTCCTGTTCTCTTCCCTATTTGAACGTGAGGGGAGAAAACTGAAAGCTACTGTAGTTACTTGCTTTTAAAAATAATCTTTTATTTATTTCCTGAACAGTGTGTACTGTATTCTGTAGATTTAGCAGTGCTGTATAAAATAGCACACTAAGTAGCTCAGGGGTGCTTTTGGTCACTAAAATAAGGGAAGGGAAAGTAAAATCTTGAAAATATAAAGCATTATAGGGTTCATATATAAACAAAAAAAGCAAGGGTGTTTTATAGAAAGCTAATAATATAGCCACTGTAAACACTCAGGTTTCAATAGAAAAATTCTGGAAAGTAAGTATGATGTTCACAGGTGCCTCTGTGCACTTTTATGTGTTGTTAATACTGTAGTTAGTGTAGTGTCATATTAAGAGTCAGCATTAAATTTCATCTGTTTCATACAGGAATTGGAATGACAATATAACAGGATTTTGAAAAAAAGTAACTCAATTTGATGTGGTAACCATAAAAAATAATAACTGAACATGCAGAAGGAAAGTCTAATTTAAAACCATATTCTGAATATCTCTTCAGTGACTATACTGCGATAGTGTATTTCACATAGCAGTTTATTCTTTTTTTTGGTCAAATTTCCCTTTATTTCTGTATCAAGCCCAAGGCATAGGTATAGGGAGAAAAAAAGTGTGCATATTTTCTCAGAACTGCTTTTTGCTGCTGGCTTTGACATCTATAGCCAGGGTAGGGTAGATATGAATAGGCCAGTGAAACTGGATTATGGTTTCCATAAGGAGGAACAAGGAGGACGTTCTTCTGAGTCCTTAGGACCCAACACACCTACTCTTTGGCAAAAGTGTGAATATTCAGTGTAAAATAAAATAAAATTTAAAAAAAAGAGGACCTTATGTGCTGTTTAAGTAAAGGCAGCTCATCTAGCTGGAAAGATGGGTATCTTCATCACACTTGTGGGTATCTTCACCATCATCAAAGAGGTGACAGTCTCAGCTGCAGAACACAATGAGGGGCATGTGAAAAAGACTAACACAGGGAGTCAGGAGAGCTTTGGAAGCCAGGTAGAGCATTTTGAGATATATAAAAGGGAGTGGTGAACCTGATAGGAATAAAAATAAGGAGTATGTGGTCTGGTGTGTGAAGGACCCTTTTCATAGTTACAGTAAAATTAAAATTTTGGAATATCCTCTCAGAAGAATCTCAGAAGATAATTGTAGCACCTGAACAAGAAAATAAGCAGCTGGCAAACAGGATAAGTCAAGATCAGAGTTTTAAATTATATAGTTTTCACACCAAAAAAAATTAAAACTATTTTCAGAGGCCAAATTAAAGCAAATATACATACTGGTTTTAGTACTTACATGGCCAACTAAGCTTGAAAAATTGAACCTTCCAGACAAAGTACATCAGACTGCCACTTTAACAATGGTCTAAAAAAGGCAGGCTCTTTTTTCCAAAACCTGACTGAGAACAAGTATCAGAATGGCTTTATGCATTAAGGCAATGTGTTTCATGAGGGAACGACAAGCACGGAGAGAAGGGACAAAGTAAGTGTCCCTATGTAACTGGAGCCAAACAATGTAACTCCTAAGAACACAAGTGTTACTGAATTTTCAATAGCACTTTAGGAAGGCAAGACAAGACCTTGAGAACAATTACTTTTGATAGTTTTATTCCCCAAGCAAGCAAGGAATTAAAACACAAAAAAATAACATTGGACAAAAAAACACAAAATAACATTGGACAGAATTTTAAGTTGTTTTTTTTTTTTTTTTTTCTCTACTTGCTAAACCAAACTCTGAAAACAAACCATGGGACAAGAAACCTTTGGTGTGACCCCAGACACAGCACTTGACGCGTGTAAGGAAAGCAAAAGGGAATGGCAGAAGCTTGACTTCCCTTGCACCTGGGGGAAATTTGAAACCATGTTTGTCATTTTTCAGAAAGGTGCTCCAGCTGTCAGACTAGGCAGCCAGGAGGGCCAGCCATGTCCTGGGGGGCATCAGGCACAGCATTAGAACCGGGCAAGGGAGGGAATTGTTCCGCTCTGCTCTGCACTGGGGCGGCCTCACCATGAGTGCGATTTGTGGCTTTGGGTGCCACAATGTAAAAAAGACATGAAACTGTTACAGAGTTTATTAGAGAGTGTCCAGAGGAGGGCCATGAGGATGGTGAAGGGCCCTGAGGGGAAGCCATGTGAGGAGCAGCTGAGGTCACTTGGTCTGTTCAGCCTGGAGGAGACTGAGGGGAGACCTCATCGCAGTTACAGCTTCCTCATGAGGGGAAGAGCAGGGGCAGGCACTGAGCTCTTCTCTGTGGTGACCAGTGACAGGATTCAAGGGAATGTCATGAAGCTGAGTCAGGGGAGGTTTAGGTAAGATATCAGCAAAATAGGCATGAATAGGCAAATTCCCTGCTCCAATAACAGGAGTCCAATAGAGACAAGACTTTGGTATTATGCAATAAATACACTCCCTTCAGGAACGATGTCTGATATTTGGAATATTCTGCCAGGCAGAGCGTAACCGAGGTGAGCTTGCCAATTTATCTGTGCTACTTTTAAAGATAATTTGCTCTGGAAGTTCCCAAAACATTTTCACTCTCTGACTCCAGGACTGTGCGAAATAAAATCAGGGGTTTTTTATTCATTACTGAATTTCCATCAGCGATAATTAACTTCATAACCTCCCCAAGCCTGCATGCATGTGGGTGTGTGTGTCTTTCCTCCTCATAAGCCAACATCCCTGATACATAGATAATTTATGAAAACAGAGTAGACGCTTTTTAATAATTAAGTAATATATAATAGAAGGGGACTTTTTCCAACAATGTACAGTGGCTTTGAAGTAGAATACAGCACTGAAAGGTTAGTGGCTGTGGATAAATTACATTTCAAAAAAGAAAACCTGAAGAAAGCCGCTACACTTACACTGTATTATTAAGTAAATTAAAACACTGAAAAGGTTCTTTTCATTTTGCAATGCATGGACTTCATTGCAGTAACATGTGAGCAGTAGTCCTGTGGCAAAAAGCCAATTGACTGCCCCAGAGTAAATCACATAGCGTCAACACGGCCCATTCTCTCTAAATTACAGGGCAAACAATAACACAGGTAAAATTAGCCCCGGCCGTAATTATATAGCAGAATTGTGCCGAGGACGCAGAATGATAAACGGCAAATACAGAGTGTGTTGTGTCATATCATGTAATCTCTCCTGCTGCAAAGTTGAAAAACAAAGGGAGAGTTGTGCCTTGTTTGTCTAACATGCTCTATATCACAAATTAGAAATCCTTCCTAATTAAGATATTGTTAAATTTCCTTTGTTAACTATTTTTTAACAATGTTAATTAGTGATCATTGATGACATTTTAACAATGTTAATTAGTGATCATTGTTCATCTAACAAACAATTAGGGTGATTTGCGCTGCAGTTCTCAGGCGAAGAAGTGCATCCCAGAGCCTTCCTGCCTTTTTACCCCCAGGCTGCTTGACCTGAGGGAGGGCATCTGGGAATGCTAATGCAATACGTAGCCACTCATTTAGCAGAAGCATTGCAAGGAAAATCATGTCTGGCTTATGAACGTTTAATAGTTCAAAACAGCTGCAGCTTCACAAGGGTGTTCTCATCATACAAGTGCTCCATGAGGTCACTCAGGCCGTTTTTACACTAATGTAATATAATACAATACTAGAGGCACGCGGACATTCATTTCCCACTATTCCATTAATTCTCATCTAGCTGTGCAGTTGGCAGTGGTTCTCAGAGGCCTGAGGTTGTGGTGTCATCTAACTCCAGCCATTTTCCGGTCTATGTGTTGATGACCATAGTAGCAGCAGCAGCAACGCCTGCTGTGACTCATGTCCCTGATGCCTTTGTGAAAACTGGGACCAAAAACATAAGAACAAGAACCCCTGTCACATTTACAATGCCAGCTTTGGGACTTGCAATATCACTTTGATTTGTAAGAAATGTCCCTGAGAAAGAAGGATGTTAGCATCAAGGGTTATGAAGGAGCTTGAGAAATCAGCTTGTCAGTTAGACCACAGGAACGTAGAAATTGGACTGCATTTCCTGGCAGAGACAAGTGAAGGGCTACAGGCTCTGACAGATGTCAGGCTCGATGCACACTTCCTCTCCACAGTGGTCAAAGCATTATCTCTGGCTGGAGCCAACAGATCTCTCCTACCAGAGAACTTCAGGGGAAGTTGGGTTAAGTGCTAGTTCAATTTAAAAAAAACCCAACCAACCAAAAAACAGACTTGCCCTGAGGAAAACGGACAGTCTGGAGGTTGAGTAGTGGGATAATACTGCTTGAGACACCTCCTGCTGTTGTTCTACTGCCACTGATGGCAGCACTGGGGCAATCAGAGGCAGGGCCACCACACAGGCATTGGGCAGTAACACCGTCAGGGTGCCAGCAGCCATTCATATTATCACTGTGCCTCTGCTCCAGATAAGATTAGACAGATGTTAGATGTCTGGGTGATAAGACATCGATGTACAGTGTATGTCAGTGCTCCTACGGTGAGTGCTGATGATGGACCACCAGAGAAGCTCTGTACTGTGGAAGGCCCTCAGCACAGATTTTGCTGCTGGGGGTGTTACCATGCTTACCATAGGGCTTAGCAAGAGGCATAAATGCACTTTTCTGTTAGCCTTGCCTCAGCAAACATGCTTGAACCCTGCTGCATTACAATTCTGTTTCTCATTTTATATTTCTTTACGGCCATGAATAGCTGCTGTCTACCCATAGCTCAGTCATGTAGTTTATCCATCTTTTCATGTTCATAGTGTATTCCCTCTGTGATATGAACATTGAATTGTTTGCATGTTGCTATACATAAATGCTTCTGCAGAAAATGGTAGATGGAAACAAGTGCCAGAACCCACACAACATGTTCTAAATGTTAACTGTAGATTTGGAAAATCACTGTTAATGCAGGGCTGACATAATAGACATGTTCTTGCGTTGCCCAGGTTAGTGGATGGCATTGATATGATTAGATTACAAGAGTGAGCCATTAATCCCTCCTTTTCCTGATTCTTATTGACAAAATTGGAGTGTAAACTAACACTAACCTACTCAGTTCCAGCTACATTCTCATGAATATACATGCATCAGTCCATCAAATTTACATTTATAAAATGCCCTTCATTCAAGGACCTCAGCATGCAAGAGGCAATCAATATAAAAATAAAATTGTAAAGCTTGATTTGGTAAGAAAAAATCAGCTTAGGAATTCCAAGGTTTTTCTACTGGCACTTTCTATGGCTGGAGCTGAGTAGGATATGCCTGAGTTATGTCTTTCACCTCACCACTTAGTCTTGTGGTTTGTGTGCAAATCCAACTGCTGATAGAAGCAGAGGATTAGTAGCACTTCCTAGGATAAAGCTCTGTACCTGTTTTTGCAGCAAAGTGGAGCGCTTTTTCCTCACCGTTTCTGGGGAGTGGCTGTATGTACAGCTTCCAGCTACTTTAAAACAGGTAGCAGTTTGGAGAGGCCACTAAATGGCTGCAGGGAAAGGCTGTGAAGCTACTTGCCTCACTTTATGCACAGAAATCAGACACCAAGCCTTGGAGAAGAAGCCAAATGTTCTATTTGCATGACAGTGACATGTTCCCAGTTTTCCAAGTCAAGAACCTGCAGCTGGGAAGCTAAAATCACATTTTAAAAGAGGAAATGCATTTCGATGCTGCAGGGCTCATCTATGGCAAGTTTGGGCAGAAGTATCTAACTTTAAACATCCACATTTGGTGAAGTGAGAGAGGGATCTGATAAATGCTTGCTTGTATTTCTAGGTACCTTTTTGTCACAGGAAATTTTATTACCATTTGTATTATGGATTGTGATTGTCAGACCCAGCTATGAAAGTCAAAATATATTTTGACTTCCATGGGAGCAGATGGAAATTGTAAGCTGATTTTCACCTTTAAAAAATGACCAATCTTATTGCTAAATTAGATTAATTTGTTCTGCTGTTATGACTTTGCTGTGTTCTAGATTCCAAGCAATTGCGATTTCTTTTTCCGAAAGAGAAGTAGGTATCCCTAAGGGAAAGCGTAAATGTTTTGTGAAGATGATGCTAACAATATGCTAGCTGTGGGGGAGTGGGCTATAATTAGAGATCCATTTGCACCCAGTAATTTTCTGTTATCGTTTGTAAGTGACAGTAAAGTGTTCTGCATTTCCACCATCCTGTGGGTTTACACATTTACTAATTCTTTGAGTCTTCACACTCCTCAAGTCATTTGTTTCTGGCATCATTATGTGACTGGTTTCTAAGCAGAATATTCCCAAGAGCCACAGCAGAAACATAGGCCACCTCAGCAGTAGAAAAAGGCTAAAAATTCTCTTTGTGCTCAGACTAGTTCACTTTGCTTGCCGGCCAGAAGTCATCAGTAAGCATTACCTACACAGCACCTCTATGACCACTGTCTTGTGTTGTAATATTAAACCAGGCTTTGCTGACGTTAGGCAAAGGTAGCAACAAAAGGTAGTAAGCAAAGGAAGAAAAAGGTTCCTCAGTATTTATCTGCTTCTTTTGTATTTCCTCATGTACATCTGCTCCTGAAAATCTGTTGGACCCTCTTCCTAAGGTTTAGAGATTTTTGAGTCTGAAGGCATGGAAGAACAGGACAAGGGAACATCCTTTTTTTTTTGCCCCAGTGTAACTATCTCCCCTATTTATCTGCTTTTACAAAAGAAAGGCAAATACCATCTATGCAGACGTGCACTTTTTGAGGTTACACTCAGGGCTGCTCAAGCAGACTGGGAGTGAAATCATCACGGAGCTGCCAGATCTAGGTATTTTAGTGACTTGAGCTGCGTGGGTGGATGCTGCGGTGGAAACGCAACACCAGCCAGTCAGCACTGGTTAAACACCAGCAGTTGCAAACAGGCTGCTGGCTGGCAGGATGAAGTGAAGCTTCCCCTGACACCTGCAGTTCCACTGGGCATGGCTGTTATGCACTCTTCATGCAAAACATCAACTTAACTGGAATTAGTTGTTTTCACTAAAAACTAACAAGTAATTCAAAAAATTAATTAAAACAAAACCAAACCAAACAAACTACAAAATGCCAAAAAAACAAATCCCAAGAACCCCAACCCAACGCAAAATATGCTGGTGCAAGTAACTTGCACATTGCAGTATTTTGTGATAAGTCTTACATTCTTGGTCATTCTCCAGCTGAAACATAAAGGAAGAAAGCCCAGGAAAAAGGCAGCATTTAGATCCGTATCACAGGGAGAAATGCTGATAAATGGTCAAGAAAATTCCGGTAGATGTGTGCATTTGTTTTCTTAAACAGAGATAGATAAATAGTGTAATGTAAGAAATCTATATCCGCTATTTTCTGTTTGGACAGAGAGCTACATCTCCTTCTAAATTCAATTCTTTAATCAGTGGAAACTGTACCTCATAGCACAAACAAAAGACATGATTCTATGTTTTCATATTTAATGCCAGATACATAAAATCTCTGAAATACAAGAAGCCAACTTGAAACATACAGTTGTGTTGTTTGCTCTCCCCTGTTCTTTCTTCTCTCTTGGCTTTGAAGGCTGCTGCTTGGGAAAACACGTGGAACATTCTTTCTGAATGAAATACCACTATTTTATATTGTATGAATTTATGAGTGGATAATTATGTTCTAATTCCTCCCAAGTGGCCCTCTCCTGTTCTACTCTCCTCTGCTCTGCTCTATCTTCCTGAGCTTCACTACACTTTTCTACCCAGTTCCCACACTTATTTTTTCACCAGTTTTTGTCTTGTCAGATCCCACTGCTACTTTGTTCACCCTTCCTGATTTCTTAGTGTCCCACCTTATAGACTTTCCTCGATGAGTGATGCCTCCTCTTCACCACATTTTAGCCTGGCCTGCTCCCAGCTCCCTCCCTCTCTCTCTCTCTGTTGTCCTGTGATCTTCCTTTCTCTGCTTATTTCTTCTTTCTTCGCTTAAGTTTCCTTTCTTCTGCTCTTATGCATGAGAATGTAGCTAGAGACCACCTGCCTTATCAGGAAAACAGGTATTTTAGGAAGGCCCTAGTTAGCTTTATGGTTCGTGGGCTGCCTGGCACCAGCCCATAATAGGCTTTACCAAGACAGAAAATTAAAATGTAGCATGGAAATATTCAGTCCATCATGTTACTATGCAAAGTGTCATCTAGTGGCTCATCTTATCAAGAAAATTGCCCAGCACCATCACAGTTTTCTTCAGTCTTTACAGTCTGGTCATTGCCTCATTTTCAGTCAGGAAGGATTTTCTTAAACAATAAAACTATCCATAATGAGTCTGCTCTCTAAATTATACTCAGGCATGCAATCTCTCACTCTAATTTTGAAACCTGATTGTCTAAATGAAGGCACCCAGTTCTAAGTTTTAATTTTCAGGCAGGCTTTTAGGCACTCAAATACCCATTTTATTCCCCTAAGTGCCGATCTGAGCACTCCAATACAGCAGGTGAATGGGCACCCTCACCTAACCTGAAAAGTTCAGTTCAGAGCGTTGCTCTGTCTCATTGAATGCAATTGTGGTGCTGTTCATCATCCTGTGCCACCAGCACCCTCCTCTGCAGCTCCTCCAGCAGAGCCCATCACTTGGCTGGGTGCTGGAAATGTGTCCCTGCGCAGCATCCCACTGTCCCTCACAGGGACAGGCTCCACTGGCATGTACCACACCACGGACCTTGAGGTTGTTTGACAGGAACAGGACAAACTGGAAGGTGACTGAAAGACAGCACGAGTGCTTTTGGCTTGGCAGCAAAGTTGTCACCTTTGGGGGTAGCCGCTGAGCCCCACAGCCCATGAGAGATGACGCTCACAGCATCACCTGGGAGCAGCACTTCGCAGCTGGACTTGGGGTCTGTAGCCTGTAGGAACGCTTCTCTGCTTTAAGCACCCTCCCAGCCCATTTAATAACCTCTCTAGCACCGCCCCAGCTGCTTTGCAAATAAAATCTGAAAACCCCTAGCATCCCGCTGCTCCCGGGCGACGGCCCGCTGGACTCCAAACAGGATTGCGAGGACGGCCATGTCTGGTGCAGGTGGCCGCAGAAGAGCTCGGCTGAGCACTGCGGGGCTGGGCTGGCCCCGGCAGGCAGGAGACGGCAGCCGGCGAGGCCCGACCTGCCCCGAAATGGCCCCAAAATGAAGCTCCAAAGCACATCGGCCGCACACCCCAGCGCGGAGGGCTCCCGCCCCAGCACAATGCAGGGGGAGATACGCAGGCGGCCGTGCCGTGGAAGCAATCATATTCTTTGTTCCCCAGTTTAATGGAAGCCTCCTCCAAAGCACCCAGCGGCTGATTTAAATCACAATAAGGAGCTGACTCCGGCTCACAAAAAAAACACAAGGAAACAGACATTTATAGTTTAAATCTGGTCTGACACCTGACCTTAACTGTGACTGCTGTGCCAGCAAACAGCAACAACAACAAAAAAAGGCTCAATTTAAAGCCTGTTCTTGTTAACGCAGAGTGTTAGATATAACTGTGAAATTCCGGCTTTTGTGGGGTTAATTGCATAACTCTTTGCTGTGCTTTAACAAGATGTTTTGTAGCTGAATAGCTGTGATTTCCTTTGTTTCTTTCTGTGGGCCGAAGGTAGTTTAAGAGGGGAAATTAGCCATTTAATTATTATGAGTGCAGGAGAAGTAAAAAGACCATATGGTTTGCTGTTGAAATTAGTCACAAGAAACTTTTTTTTTTTTAATAATATGTGATATTTTTAACAAGCAGATGTGAAGCCACGGCGTCTCCCACAAGAGCTTTGCCAGGCTTATCTATTGTACCAAGTGCTGCAGGGGGGTATTTTTAGCACAGGGGGTCGTTTCATGGAGGAAGAGGGTAAGGAGGAGCGCTTGCAAGGCAAGCTGGAGGCACAGCGAACAGGAGG
This sequence comes from Corvus hawaiiensis, assembly GCF_020740725.1. Taxonomy (NCBI): domain Eukaryota; kingdom Metazoa; phylum Chordata; class Aves; order Passeriformes; family Corvidae; genus Corvus; species Corvus hawaiiensis. The sequence continues at coordinate 63,932,372 of NC_063213.1, read as the reverse complement.
GCAAGGACAGCAGGGACTGGCCCCTGATCCCAGCATGGTTGCTGCTCCTCTGTGGGACTCGGGGTCTCAGACCAGCACTGGAAGCGATGCTGAGCCCAGGCCTCTGCTGCAGGGTATCTGCTCTGTCCCTTGCTGTCTTGAGCACCTGAGCATCTCTTCACTGGCCTGGGCTGCTGCTCGTGCCCCAGCAGGTGTCCTTCAAAAAGGCCTGTCTTCCTCTATTGGCTTGCTTCCTGTCCTGATTCCCACTCCAGCTCCTCATAGCCAGCTCTGAAGCCTTTTTCTGTCTTTCCACAACTTGGTCACCGTTCTAGGCTAGTCACCAGCACCGCGGGATTTTGATGGCATTCCAGGAGGCACTAGCTTTCCCAAATTACAGTTTAAAAGCAGCAGTCGGAGCTCTGTGAGCAGTGAACAGTGTTGCTCAACAAGGGAAAATGCTGCCTGAGGGGCCAGGCGAGATGCACACTCAGCTCCCAGCTCCCCTTGGGACTCAGCTTGGTGGGAGCAGGGAGCAACTGCCTCTCACAGATGCACGTCTGCTCCTCCTTCCCCATCCTCCTGGGGGCCATTGGAAATCTTTGCGTGATATCTTTGGCACCTGTAGGTACAGTTTGTTGACCCCTCTACCTGATAACACAGATCCTATTGCATAACTCTGGAAATTAATTTCTCGTGTGTGTTTTCTATTTCTCAGCCAGCTTTATATTGGTTGTCGGGTTTTTTTTTCTCCTTCACCTTAATCTGTTTTCCCTCTCATCCTATTCTTTGCTTGTAAGGGAACTTTCATAAATAAAAACACAGACATACCCTTGCTTTTATCCATTGTTTTTTATCACTTATCTAGATACAGAGCTTATAGATTAGAGAGGTTAGAGGTCACAATTTAGAGAGGCATAGATTTTATCTAGCAAAGTTGTGCTGTCTTTCCTCTACCTTGCCTGAATTTGCTTTGTATTAAACTTTTGCAGAAGGCAGAGAAATAATAAAAGAAGCGAAGAGTAAGGGAAGTGAATATTGCTATATAAGAACTTCAGAACATTTGAATAACAAGAATGACACCAGGTTACTTTTGTACTGGCTCCTGACCAGACCTATAAAGTCCCACCCAGCAAGAAATACTCTGGTTTTGCTGCTAACCCATGCAATCCTTTTGGAATTGGTGGGTTTGCAAAAAAAAAAAAAAAAAAGGAAGTCAGGGCAGGATTTAAGCCCTTCAGGAAATTTTGAACCAAGTGCTTGATCACTGCATTGCTCATGCTGCAGTGCAGGAACTCAATTAGGTTGGCATTTACTGTGCGCAGGAACACCTACACTCCTTTTCAGGCCTCTGACACCCGAGAGCTGTAACACTTTATTGAATTGTAGACAGTGCTCTTAAACAGTGCTGCTTTTTCGATTGGGCATTTCAGGGAGTTATCACTGCTCTGATGTTTAATTTGAATCTTCTTTTCTAGTTTTGTATTCTCCTTTGCAGTCAAAGGGTTTCTGATACTCCTCTAATACAAACAATCTAGGGGCCTGGTTTGCTTTTGCCTGAAATTCAGGAATTATTCAAGTCCCCTTATCAAGATAATTCAATAAGCTCTTCCTGTTCAAAATCACCCAATTGAATGGCCTATGGTATCTGTTCCTTCCGTTCCCTTTTTTCCTGCCTGCCTGCCGCCTTCTTCTTCTCTGTTTCTCTACACTAGTTCTAATTATTTGACGCTCAAATGATAAATGAGTTTCAAATAATTAGAGGTGGTATAAAGAACCACAGCTGGGAGATTTATGCCAGCTGAGCCGTCCGAACAAAGAGCCTTCTGTGGGTATCGTTTTTCTCTCTGGACTTTGAAGCCCTGTTCTGCTGTCTCCACCTTCAAAGAGCTATATCATTTTTAACCCACATAATTTTATTCTCCTTTTTCATACCTGGGCAATGTCACAGGCCCTTATTAAGGAGCAGACCAAATGTCAAAGTTTTGTTGTAAATCAGCAGGAAGCCAGTAACAAGTAGGGGTGAGAGGGCTCAGGGGAGGCCCTATACAAGGACCCAAGTCAGATGTGTTGCCAATTCATTAGAAAAGAGTGCTGTAAAAGATAAACCACCTCCAACTTTCTTTAGGACAACTTAGTAACAATAACAACATTGGATTACTTTTGCATGGGCCCCTGGCCAGACTGGTCCTGTCATCTGGAAAGAAAGGTAAACCTGCCTGACTTCTGGAAATGCTAAGCAGGATTCTTGCCTGATGCTAAATTCTTTGAGAAAAAGTATTAATTTTTAAAGTCAGATAAATAAATGAATGGGCATCCAGGGCAAGAATATGCTGAGAAAGAGCCTTTGAGAGAGAATATGTTATTAGTGATTCTCTTTCCTTTTTCTTACTCTCCTGGCAACTTCATATAAAGTTTCAAAGGAGAGAGACTTGCCCTATCATAAAACAACACAGCTGAAACCCCTCCTTCCTCCCTCTGAGGCTCAAGCAAGGGCTTCATGCTCTGGCTGCGAAGAGCTTCTGCTGAATCAGAGCAATGTTTTGCATGCTGCTGTCTAACAATTGAAAGACAAATTGCAATGCCAAGCTGAAGTGAAAACTGGTTTGGTTTTGGTTTTTATTTTTCCTTGTCAGAGCAGGACCCTCAGCTGTGCACATGCATTGCCATATGACTACAGGAGGGGAGGGAGGCTGAAGGTGGAGAGGTGGGTTTAGCACAAAAGTATTTGGTGCAGACCTGTGGAAACTGTTTGTTTCCGTGGGAAAACCTCCTGGACTCTCCAATTCTAGTATATGTGGTGATGGTAATGGCATAAATACCTGTAATATATCTTTTCTTTTCTTGTTCATCTGCAAAAACTAAGGTGAAAGGCAACAATTAGTGTTTAGGGGAATGCCTAATATGATTTCTGACATCTTGGCTGAAAAGCAAGTTAAGACAGCTTCAGTTTCTCAGTGAGACAGAATGGTAGAAAGTATGGCCCATGACCACACCATCTCTTCCCCTTAAGGCTTTGTTTTGCTTTTTTGTTTGGTTCTTTGTTTGGTGTTTAGGCTCTAAGCTCACTGTGCCAACTCCTTTAAAGTCCTTTGTAGATCTGCTAGTGTGGTGCTGTGTTGCTGCAACCTATGAGCGAGTGCTGTCTGCTGCGAGAGTAGCTATCAGTGACTATCAGTATTTTCACAGTGAAAAAAGAATGTCTTATAACAGTTTATTTCTCTGCTGAGCTTTTCCACCATAACTTGCCTTGCTTTGCCAGCTGCTGGAAAATCAGAACTGAGAGCAATGAGTGTGAGAGAGGCATGTATCTTCACTTTATCTTTCTCCAGGAGGAAGCCGCAAACTCCCTCTCGGTTCACTGGAACAACTGTCTTTCTGCAGCTTAGCATGGGAACATAACCAGAGTTTTTCCTCTCATTTTTCAGCCAGGAAGGATGAGAAAACACACATCATAGAAACGCAGTATTTTGTGAATGTTGACTAAAACATGGGCACTATGTACAACAGTTATGTTCACAGTAAAATAATTGCCATGAAGATGTGCCATCCGCATTTGATTGACATCATCTCTTTGAGTCCTTTAGCAGAGTTAGGGAACTGTATGTCCAGGCAGACAGCTGAATGAAAGAGGAGCTCATATTTTCAGATACAGCAACTTTAATGGTCTATTGCTTTATAAAAACATGTAATCTGGAGAGAATGTAAGACAACACTATGAATCAGAATATGTGGGGTATTTCTGCCTAGCCAGTGCAAAAAATCCAATGAACACAGAAAAAAAAACCAAAACAAAAACATCTAAAATAAGTCTGCTAGAGAGTAGCTGTGGTAGGATGACTGAATAAGAAACCAGGAAAAAAAGGGAAGGAAGATCAGGTCTGTGGACTCTGCTGAAGGCAAGAATTAATTTCACATTGGGGACAGGATGAAGCAGCCTGGCAAACTACACCTGCACAGAGGAAGCAGTGATGATAAAAGCAGAGGAGAAAGGGAGGTAAAAAAGGAAAAGGCAAAAAACCCACAGTTGTCTCAGCAATACTTCTAATGCCACGCTGGTAAGACTGATGTCTTGTGGATGTGATCCTTCAGAAAAATACCCCATAGTTTACATGGCTAAAATACGTGTTGTAGCAAATGACTGACTTGCCTGGATTCTGTTGCATGGATCAGTTGTCTGTGCCACACTCAGGTGTTCAATAATTGCATGTTATAGATGATGAAGCTCAAAGAAAGGCCATTTCATTGCACAATTGTTTGTGAGCAGTGTTAATTAAACCCCTTTTGACCCTGGCTCTCTATCTCCAAATCCTTTGCAAAGTTATGGCAAATTTCGAGGGCTACCCAGAGGGGCTTCTAAAGGCTCCATGTCTGGAAAACACTGCAAATATCATCACTGAATCAGTATTTCCATGGGCTGATGGCTGGTATGCAAGCACAAGACCACCCTGGCAAGGTGTGATCTAAAAAATAGGAGGATACTGAAGAAATTTTGTTAGCAGAGCAGTGCAAAATGATTTAACTCAGAAGTTTTTGTAATCTTGGCCAAACACATTTACAACATCCAGCTCGTTCTCTAGTTAGGTGGTCTGGAGACTGAATTCATCCCGGGGGCCAAAATATGAAATATTTGGGAATTCTGGCAGGCTCCATGCAACTATTCATGCTTCTTGTTTATCTCGCAATGTTTCTTTGCATAATGAATGGGAAAGGGTGAAATAAACACAGCAATGTTTCAAACAATAGAATGTTTTGTATTGAGACATTACTGAACCCCATTTAGATTTTCAGCAACAAGGCAAAACGGTTGCTTTAGAGATAATAGTGCTTTTTTTAGGTTGGATATGTGTCCAAGAGCTCTTTCTATGCTTGCAGAACCACTTGGGAGGAAGTAGAAATGCCTTTGCAGGCTTAAATCCTGCCCAAGTTTGGTTTTTTTGAGCTCAGAGTGCCACTTTCTTGCTCTTGCAGCAGACAGAAGGTGCCCCAGACAAGAGATCCATTGCAAATTCAGGCTGTTGCGAACACTTTTGGCCAGCATCTCGAGACAAACTTTCCATCATATTTTCCAAGTCCATGGAGATGGTTTGGTTTTTACTATGGGCAGAAAGGTGTCAAAAATGCTCAGACTGTTTGTGGACGTGTACAAGGCAACCACAAGGCTGCACACAAAATAGCTGAGGTGCATGGGCAGCACTTAGGAGTACATAGCACTGTTCTGCGTACTCACAGAACAAATGGCATTTGTTGCTGGGACCAGCACATGGTGTCTCTCCTGCACATGTTTTGCCTTCAACTCTGCCCTCCTGTTTGTGGGGTTTCCATTCAAAAGGGACAGGTCTATTACTGTTTAAATCACTGTGACGGGACCAAGCTTCTCTTTTCTTTGATGTCCAAGTGCTCGGGCTGTTGATGGGAGAGGACTCAAGTGTCTATGCTTTCAATTAGTTATCTTTAACTAAGAGGAAGTTTCAATACTGATTTTTGGAATCCCATACGCAAAACTGTTCATTACAGTTTTAGTGCAATCTGATAGGCCAAATTCTGCTTCGGCTTTAGGAAAATGTGGTCATTCTGGCTTTGATGAGTGTGCATACTGCATAAATCTGCATGAAACATGGCTCACTCTGTCTCCTTATTCACAAGCCCAGTGATACATTTTGCATTGAGGGAGAGAATCAACAACTTGCATATACATCCAGGGATTTAGCTGAGTGCATCACCACATACAGACGCCAGAGCTCACACACCCAGGGCAGGTTCTAAATGCACAGTTAATGCTACTTCTTGCCAGATCTTCCCTTGCAAGGAAATGAAATTATTTCCAAAACTGCAAATGAATAATTAATATCCTATCAAGAAATTAGTATTGTCCTCAAAGCGTTTTGAGGTAGCACCTGGTCCTGCAAACAACTGTATCTTCATGTAAAGCAGCTTGCAGATCCAGGGCATTCCTCGCCACGTCAAATAATCATTAGCTTTTCAACAATATCAGGGGAATCTGGTTTTTTTTCTCTGCTCGCTTTTGCTCACTGTAGGGCACTCGGATGCTCATTAACATACATGTCCCTTCCAATTTCACTCTCATTTGCACTATGTTAACAGCTACTTTTTCATCTTTGCTCAGACAAATGATGGCCTTTGTAACCAGGAATAAAATTAGTCGCAAGTGAATACCTGTTTTAATGAAGCCAAATTGTTATTTAACTCCAAATGTGTACAGTATTTTTTTGTCTAAATCTCCTTTAATTCCTCCCCGGTATTAATTGCATCTTGTCATAAACAGGTCTTGGAAAGGCTTGTTCCTTCAGAAGAGTTCAAAACAGAGCCTCATGCCAGAGCACTGCATTAATAAGGTAAAATTAAAAAAAGGGAGAAGGGGGGAAGCTCCTTTTGTCTAATTTTTCCAAAACTTCTGATTAAAATAAATGAGATCACTGGAATTTATATAGGCAAATTTGGCAGCTCCTCTATATTTACTGAAACTGTGACATAAATCAAAACTGAGACTCTCCAAGAATGTGTTATTTGTTATCAGAGTAATTATGTGTTAGTGACACACATGAATAAGGTACTTCTGGTACAGCTGTTTATTAGAGTTTTCTTGGCTTCCATTTCTTGCTCTGCCACTGCCTTGCATCATAACCTTAGGGAAGTTTCTGTGTTTTGATTAATTCAAATGATGTGCATATGTATATATCTGTACATACATACACAGCTATATAAATATGTAGTAATTTCCTGCTAAAAGAACTTTTCAAAATGCTGTAAAAGACAAAATGAAGATGACCTAGAGACTTCACTTGTTAGCGTACCTTCTTTATTTAACTGTACACATAAGCCAGAGCTATTCAGGTAGCATCCAGGCAGTATGAAGTAACAGTTCATAGATCAACATGAGTTTTTAGGTGAAGCAGCAACTATCTCTCATGCCTTCCCCCCTCCCCACTACCCCAAAATGGCTTATTCACAATAACAACAAGAAGGTATTGTTTCTTCATTAACCCAGCAGTTCTTGCCCAGCTGGAGAAAGAATTTGGAAAACTATGTGTTGTTACAGTGCCATCTGGTGATTCCCGCATACAAGCGTGTGAATTTCGCTCATCACTGTTATTACTGCTCTGCATTACTTAGTATCCTGAGTCTCATGCTGATTTTTTTTTTTTACCTCTTTAGCATTTTAATGCATAGGAAATTTCAACAAATGGCAATCAAAACATTTTCCAAATGTACTCTTAATCAAGTTTATCAGTAGCAGTTTGATTTTAAGAAATTGAAGGTAAAGCAAAGAAAAAAGTGTTTCCTAATCATTTATAATTCATCAGAAGCCTGATTGTGCTGGTGCTGCACCCCTGGACAAAGATATGTGCTCTTCTTGGGACCCACAAAGTGCTGTAGGTGTGTTGTTAGCATCCCATATGCTTCTGCATGGCACCTGACTCTTTCAAGGTGATAAAAGAACATTATTGGCTACCACTTCTCAGTGAATTAGAGAAGCCTGGTCCCTGTTTTACTTATGGGAAAATTAATTGGAGATGCTTGTTTGAGATGCATCTTGAACAGAGCTGGAGTTAGAGCTGTGGATGTCTGTTTCTCTTTTCCCACCTGAGAACTGCACATGCTGTCCCTCAGGTTGGGCACTTTAGTGACATTATGCGGTGTAATGCTGCTTTGGGGCTCGGCATGCCTCTCTTGTCAGGTTTTTTGGTTACTTTTCCCGTTTTCCCCTCTCAGAAGTAAGAATAATGATTGTTTGGTTCTTCTGTAATAATTAAGTATTTGTGTGTAATTTTATTTGATAGACAATTAGAAGTTTCTCCCGACCTGGGAGTCTTTTGAGGATGGTCTTAAGTGCAGTCCTCATGCAAAAGTGTAGTAGCTACTAGTAAAATTTAGCACTAAGTGACCCTCTGAAGCTTCAGATCCTTGCCTGAGATGTTCACATAACTGCAGTGATTGTTTCCTTCATTTTAAAATAGGTTGAAACAAAACAAAGAATCTTGTTGCAGGCAGAAGACCAGTTGGCCTCTGAAAATATTTTGTATGTTTTATTAATTTAGGTAGAGGCATATACAATCCCAAATTTTGAGTATAAATAATTATTGAAAAGCAGTAACAAATTCATCATTTCCCTTCCATCTTTTGATAATATATAGGGGTAGGAGGCCATTTCATTCTCTTGCTTGCTCACTTATCCCAGAGGAAGTGCAGCCCCCTCTTCTTCCACTCAGGTGTTAGACTTTGTCTCCTCTGAAAAGCAGCAGTTCTCTCCATCCTAAATATCTACAGTGCCAGTTCACTGTCCTCCCATGCACCTCAGTTCCAGCCTGCTGTGAATAGGGTCTTGAGGCAAGAGGTGTTTTTGGTCTTCTCCCAAATCTTTCTGAAAAGTCAATGTTCACTCTTTAAAGAGTCTGCAGGTAAGGGTATCACAGCACAAGGTGACAATTCCCACTATTCCATGGAAATGGCATATGGTAGAAAAGACTGTTCATATAGTTGCAATGGGTATGAACCAAAGGGCATTTTTAGAAACACATTCCCAAGAGCTAATAAAAATATATGGTATATATGCTTCAAAAACTGAAGAAAGCAGTCAGAAGCAAAGAAGGTGTGATATCTGCAGGCAGTGCCAGCTCTGAGAAGAGTTTGCTGTTTAATTGGCCAAGTCAAACAAGACACAATTAGGGCTGACCTGGTCTCCTAGGATTCATAAACCCTTATTTGGAAATTTTGGGGAGATGGTGGGGAAGCAGTGGCTTTAATTGTATCTTGTTTAGCTTGGCCACTTTAATCACTTACACTTCTCTGACTTGGCTTCTTTCATAGATGTCACACCTTTGAACAGCTGACTAGCCCTTCTTTTTTCCCTTAATATAACTTTTTCTGTATATTAACTGCTGCAAATCAGATGGAAGCCACATTTGTTTTCAATTTATTATATAACCAGATATGAATAATATTGTTAATATAATGGCTCAAATTCTCTGCAATTTATATTCTTGAGAACAAAAATCTTCTCTTCCATTCACAGAATTATAGAATAGAATCATAACATTTCTTAGGTCAGAAAAGACCTTTAAGATCATCAAGTCCAGTCATTAACCCAGCACTGCCAAGTCCACCACTAAATCATGTCCTTGAGTGCCACATCCGCATGTGTTTTAAATACCTTCAAGGACTGTGACTCAAGCACTTTCTTGGTCAGCCTGTTTCAATACTTGACAACCCTTTCTGTGAAGAAACTTTTCTTAATATCCAATCTAAACCTTCCTTGGTGCAACTCAATGCCACTTTCTCTGGTCCTTTCATTTCTTACCTGTGCGAAGAGACTGACCCCCCACCTGGCTACACTCTCCTTTCAGGCAGCTGTAGTGAGTGATAAGGTCCCTCCTGAGCCTCCTTTTCTCCAGGCTGAACACCCCCAGCTCACTCAGCTGCTCCTCACAGGACTTGTGCTCCAGACCCTTTCCCAGCTCCATTGCCCTTCTCTGGACACGCTGCAGCGCCTCGGTGTCTTTCTTGTAGTGAGGGGCCCAAAACTGAACACAGCAGCTGAGGTGTGGTGTCACCAGTGCTGAGTAGAGGGGGACAATCACTGCCCTGACCCTGCTGGCCACACTATTGCTGATACAGGCCAAGATGCCCTTGGCCTTCCTGGCCACTTGGACACACTCTGGCCCGTGTTCAGCTGCTGTCAAGCAGCCTCACCGGGTCCTTTTCCACTGGGCAGCTTTCCAGCCCCTCTTCCCCAACCCTGTGGTGTTGCATGGGATTGTTGTGGCCCAAGTGTAGGATCTGGCACTTTGCCATATTGAACCTCATACTATTGGCCCCAGCCCCCATTCCAGCCTGTCCAGATCCCTCCATAGAGCCCCCCTGCCCTCCAGCAGATCAACATTCCTGCCCAGCTTGGTGTTGTCTGCAAACTGACTGAGGATGCACTCAATCCCCTCATTCAGGTTGTTGATAATGATATTAAGCAGGACTGTCCCTGGTGCTGAGCTCTGTGGAACAGCACTTGTGACCGGCCACCCCCAGGATGTAACTCTCTTCATCACCATTCTCTGGGCCTGATCACCTGGTTGTCCTGCATGTGCCCATGATGGCACTTGGGATGATCAATTCCGTGACCTTCCCCAGCACCAAGGTCAGGCTGACAGGCCTGTAGCTCCACAGATCCTCTTTACAGCCCTTTTCATAGATGGATGTCACATTTGGTAACCTCCAGTCAATGGGACCTCCCCCGTTAGCCAGGGTTGCTGGTAAATGGTGGAAAGTGGCTCAGTGAGCACTTCCAGCAGCACTTCCCTCCCTCTCCTTGGGTGGATCTGATCTGGCTCTATTGACTTTTGTGTGTGTGTGTCTTAAATGGTGTAACAGGTCACTGACCATTTTCCCTGGCATTATGGAGGCTTCAGCCTGCTACCAGTCCCTGTCCTCCCGCTCAGAGGATTGGGTACCTGGAAAACAACTGCTGTTACTGTTAAAGAAGGCATTAAGTACCTCAGCCTTTATCCTCATCCTTTGTCACTATGTTTCCTGCTGCATCCAAGAAAGGATGGAGGTTCTCCTTAGCCCTCCTTTTGCTCTCAAAGTCAACAGCAGCCAAGAAGCAACTGGGCTGATCATGCACAGACTCATTGCATATTTGTGCTATACCCAGGGGCAAAAGCCAACTTCCATACCTTCTGCTCTCCACGTCAGCCAGTAACTGAAATTACTGATCCATTAACTTCTCCACCAGCAGGAGACTGTGGCAATCCATATGGGTGAGATAAGGGGATTGCTATGGGCATCCTACGTGTGCCTACCTGTTAGACACAGCTGAGACAGTTAACACTGGAAAAGCAGAGTTGGGTGCCAAAATCAAAAAATATTTAGACCAATCGTCCAGATGTACTTCACTGTGCCTGCTCTGACACATTGTGATTTTCTCTGTGTGCATGTGCTGCCGTGGGGCTTTGAATATCAAGAGGTACTGGTTTTTGTGTGATGTTCTTCACAGACTTTTCCTGATCAAACTAGTTCCTGTCTCTACTTACAGCAACTGCATATATTTTGGGAGATGGGGTCTGAACAGCCTAAGCCGTGGGGGAGAATGGAAGCATGAGACTTTTGGCTAACCTCTTACTAGGGCAACATTTTCACCACTGGAGGCCAGAGAAATGTTTATCAGGGAAGACTGAGCACAGCTGATCCTGCCTTGGGGGCAAGGCTATGGACAAGGGTCTCTTGAGCGCCATGAAACTCTGCAGTTTTAAGATTTCTGGGTAGAAATATTTTGATTTAGAACTTTTTTTTTGTCTGGTCTTTCCTTTCAAAGGAAAATTTTGACAAATTCAATTTTTCTTGGTAAGAAAATTAGTTATAAGCAGACTTCAATTTTTCTAACTGGTGCTGTTTTATGAGGGAATAAAAAATCCCACTGCAAGACTAGGGATTGAGTTTATCAATTCCTCTTGTCAGACAAGTGGTTTGGGCCCTTTAAGGCTCAGAGTGTCATTTAAGGCTCTAGCTAAGCTGAACTGATCACCTATGACTGCTCAAAGGGTCAATGTTACTCCTCCCTTACCTCTTTTGTCCCGGGCTATCTGTTCCCTCCCATCTGTTTCTGTCTGAGCCAGCAGTGAGCCATCTCAGTGGGCTGACTCTCTGCTTGCAGTACAGTTAGTTTTCTCCCACCTGAGCCCCTTAAACCAGCTTGCCATGAGGTCAAAAGAAAGAACAGCCTGCAGACATGAAGAGCATGGAGGATGGAGAGAGGGATGCCACTCCATGGACTGCTGTAACATAAAATAGGGCACTTCATTAAATCTGTTAGGAAGATTGGGCCCTGACCTTTTGGCAAAATCTGCATGTGAAGGTCTCATTCCTTCGGGGCATAAAGCAAGGCTGGGAGTCTGTCTCCCCCCAGATTCACTGAATGCCCATCCATTTATTCCTGGCTCTGGCACAAGACATAGGGCAGAGGCAGTTTGGGACTGAAAAAAGTGGCATGTTTGCTCTCCTCTGGAGAGTAGCTTTTTTGTAACATGTGGCATGTCAGTCATGTGAGCCAAATAGCCAAAGGTAAAAGAAATTACTAGTGCTGCTGATGGAACTGCATTTATAAAACCAGTGTGTCTCTGGATTTTTCATTTTCTCCTCTTTTTTCCCTCAGGGGAAAAAAAAAAATAAAAGGAGTAGAAGGAATTTAAATATAAAGCCACAGATATTGTGAAATTTAGCATTCAAAAGTGTTCCCAAAGTTAAGATTTCTCCTGCAATGGTAAATTTGCTATGTGATACACAAGTAGTATTTGCTATAATTTCCTTGGATTTTGATGGACAGGTGTGGTTTGGGGTAGATTTGTCATTTCCAACTGTCTTGCTAGAGGAATGTGTGTGGGCAGATATGTTGCAATGAAAACCAAAGGCTAGTATGCTTATAATATGTGTATACAATACACACCTCTCCACCAAGCGTCCTAGGTGGACAAGGTTTCATGCAGTTCTCCTGGATTTACCCAGATAATTCAAGTATTCTTATATCACACTTATTCTTGGGAAAGGAGCATTAGGCAGCAGGCCCCATTTTTGTCGAATCCAATTCCACAGCTCCCAGCTCCTTCTGTTGTTCCTTTTGTCAGTGGCAAACTTTGGGTTCCTGATGTAGAAAGGAGACGAAAAGCACCCAGCTGAAAGATCCTGCTCGTGGCTGGGAAGTGGGGAGGATGGGGAGGAGAGGGCTTTGAGTCACCTAGTAGTGTTTATCTCTGTTTTTTCTTTTTGTTTGCTTGTTTGTTTGTTTGTGTTTGTTTGGTTTTGTTCTTCTGGTTCAGTGTAACATGAAGCGGGATGAAGAGATGGGAAAGCAGTGGAGGGGTGTGGGGGTCACAGAGACATATTCACATGCACCATTTTCACCTGCTCAGGAAGGACCTTATCTCACCAGTCCTGGATCAATTTGACTAATCTATTTTATCTCACCATCTAATCTATCTGTTTCTGCTGAGCTATCCATCTGCCTTGTGGTATTGATCCCAACAGTTTTGTAATTGTATTTATAAAATGCCCTTTCACCCTCCTGGGAAGAGGGGTCTTATGTAAAGGCAGATGGGGGGGAAAGGGGTGGCAATAACACACTCCACTGCTCCTGATGACAAAGCCCCCGGCACCCTCTACAAGCCCTCCAGCCTTCCATTTCTTCCTCCTTGTGCAGCCCTTCCTCATCACTCGAGCTTCAAAGCACAGGAGACAAACATGCCAGGAGAGCCCAGGGCAGTGTGCAATGGCAGAGGGATGGCTGCCAGGAGCAAAGCCATTTGCAGGAAATGGAGCAGTGTCCCATCTCCAGCCTTTTTCCAAGCTGAAATAAATCTATTTCTAACAGTAAGCTAGAGAAGGCTGGAACTGCCAGATCATCTGAGGGAAGAAAAAATGAGGAAAGAAGTATGATACTTGTGATTTGGAAGGAAACAGCTTTTTATCCCCACACAAAATCAAATTTAATCCAGAGATGTGCAATAACACCTTCCAAGAGTAAACAGATCCTTAGAGAGGCTCAGGAACATCCTCTGGGTAGATAATCTGCACAGCAACAGAGCCTCCGCCTGACTGCGGCTACCAGCTGCCACGTGAAGCTCTCAGCAGTTTGCCTTGGTTCTTTCTGTTCATCCCTATTTAGACAGGAACCTGTTTCTCTGCATGGGGTTGGGCATTTTATTTAGAAATCAGTGCATGTTATTTTGAAATCAAAACTTATTTCAATCCTAAATTGACCTCCACACTTTTTAACCATAGAAAACACTATATACCCGTAAAGTTTCCTGCATGATGAGTTGTGTGTGTGTGTGTTCATGCTTATGTATTCTCCTCATTTTCCATCCCTGGAGTGTATCATGTCTCACCTCTGAGATTTGTGGGGAGAGTAAAGGACACTGGGGTCACGCTTGTCTCTGTTTACAGACTTCCTTCCAACTTCTTCCTAAGCAGGAAGTACTTTCTGATTAGCCTCGGTTTTTTTCATATCAGTATAAAGCTTTTATCATGTATTTGTTGCGCAGGAATAATATGCTAAACCGTGGAGACCTACTGCTTCCACTCAGAGGTATTTCCCCACACAGAGCACAGGAACTTCTGAATTGCACATTGGATAGACATAGGGATTGCAGGGAACGCTGCAGGCATCGCTGCGCAAAACCCAGGTGGTTCCCAGCTCAGAGCACTGAGAAAGGCTGGTTCACAGGCGTGCAGGAGCACCATGCTGCCTTGTGCAGCAGAGCATGTTTGCCACCCTCTGCTGCTGCTGGTTTACTGGCAGAGGGAGAGGTCTAATTTGCTGTGTTAGGAGACAGCCTTTGAATACAGGCTGCAACCAGGCAGGGTCTGTGTGAGACTCTGCTGAGCAGTGTAACCGCTAGCTTGGAATCTGAAATACCTCAGCTACTGCAGCAAGGGATCCTGAGAGAGCTAAAAACGCTTTTCATTGGCCATAACACCTAAAAGTCCCTTTTAAATTCTGGCAAATCCCTTTGCTCATGGAAAGATTATATACCCATTAAGTAGCCTGTTACCCCTCTTGTGGCTCTTGTTGGAGACACAGAAGCTGGCAGCCAGCGTAGGGCCAGGCCTTCTGGCTACAGAGGGGGATTGTTGCTGAAGGGCTATCTCCAGCCCCATAGGAGAGGGTCATATCTCCCCATCTCTTTATGACTTGGTCCATCCTCAGTTATCAGCCTTTTGTTAGCAGGTGTGAAAGTAACATTGCATTTAAAAACATTATTCAAATATGCTAGTTGTCTAAAACTGGCATTTATAATGCAGTTTCATAAAAGTTATATATTGACAGTGCAACACTTTAAAAGGCCTTTTCTGATTAACAAGGCTCAGAATGGCTCCCCTGATTCCCCTGGTTACGTTTTAAGAGAGGGAATAAAATGCTATAGAACTTGAAACAGCTGAAATCATAATTTTCCAATATTATCTGCAGCCTTGTTGTTCTGAGAAAGCAGAGGCTGTGATCAGCAGCACCCCTACTCCAGAGTGGGTTACAGCTGACAGGGTGGTACAGTGGCCAAATGGCATTTTGGCTCCTTGTGCTTCCATCTGAGCCTCGGGGGCCATGGCACTGCCAGGTTCCTGCTTGAGCTGATTCCACACACCCACAAATTACACCCCCTTTGCTGCCTCCAAGAAGTTCAGTAACTTCCATGAGGTGGGAATTAGTGTTTGCATTCCTGCACGCAGGGGCAGCTGCTCAGTTATTGATATCTCTCTAGGTGAAAACGGATCAGAAGTGCTGTATTTTCACCAAAGACCTCTCCTTGCCCCATGTTCTGGCAGTTCACACACCAAACAGCAATGCAAGATCCTCAGGACACCTGAGTGAAGCTCAAAGTCTCCAAACAGCAGTGTACAGTGAAACAACAGATCTGCATGCCAAGTGGAGGAGCAGATACAGGCAAAAAACCTCATTATGTAGGCTGTGCAAGGGAGCTGGTGACATGGACTCTGGGCTCCTGTTAGAGCTGATTCTGTGAGTGCAACCTGAGTTGCACCTCTGCAGGCACATCATGGAAAAGGTGATTATTTCTGATTTTGTTGGTTAGAGGTAGATGGCATCCCTTCATCCAAATCACACTCTTCTCTCTGCCACACACAGGAAAAACTGGTAGGAACACTGTAAGTCCTTTCATTGTCACAGCCGTGGATTTACCTGGAATTTTAATTGCAGATTTTTTCTCTGTTTTGCTGAAGTTAATTTTACTGGTTTGGTTCTCTTACCCTTCATCAGCACATTCCGTAGGGACTAGCAGCATATCATCACGCTGGCTCACCTGGAGGAAAGCTTTGGGAGAAGGGCACTGAAATACAGAGAGCAGTGTCTGCTCTTTTACTTAGGCAATAAATCTACTGCTTTATTATTGCTGTTGGGAAACTCGGAGCCAAATTCTTTGCTAGCAAAACATTGGCTTCAGTGGAGTTCAGCCAGCAGAGAGTTTAGCTTCCTGTTTTTGTTCCAAATCGAAGACTATGCTCAGCCCAATTGTTGTTGCTGTTTTGCTAGTTAGCTGTTTTAATTTAAAATAATTATGTGTTGTGAGTTGGTTGGGGTTTGTTGTTTTTGTTTGGTTGTTTTGTTTTGGGTTTTTTTTTTGTAAATTCTTCTTCACACATCACTTTGTTTGTAGCAGTCAGAAACAAAAAAAAAAAAAAGGGATGGTATTGCTCCATATCCCCTCCTTTGTTCTGGAGTTATGAAACTCGAGGTCTCATCCAAAGGCAAGGCTTAGCCCAGGCTGAACACAGCTTGGCGTGACCTGCTGCCCAGGTAGGTGCCCACTTTACCAGCCCAGGGACGAGTCTGCAGCTGGTTCTTGCAGGAGACCCTGGGTGCTCAGCTGGGTTTTCTAGTGGCACAGCAGCCCCCCAGAAACCCTCCTTTCAGCCCCTCAAAGAGTGGCAGAAACGTAACTCGCGACTTGCCAGGGCAAGCCCCATCCCTCAGGTACCTGGCATTAAGACACTAAAGATGTTTGCTCCAGGGGCTGCTATTAAGTCACTCCTTGTACAGGGGCTGGCACCTGAGGGTCCCAGCTTAGTTGGGGCCTGTAGCTATTCCTGCAGTATAAATGTTATTTACACAGTGCAATTAAGCAGAGGTTTAATGTAAACTGCTGCCAGCACTGGGTTAGGTACCAAAGTGAAAGGACATCTTGTGAGATATTTTTGAGAACCAGAAGCACAGAGTTTTAAACTCCCATTAAACAAAGAGACAGCTTTCTCAGAGAGGTTAAGCAAAACATATAGGAAACAACCCTGTTTGGAGAAGTAGCTATCTTGTGAGCAAGCTAAACCTAAGTGTAAGCCAGAGACAGGAGCATAGCCATCTTATCTTGTCTGTGTGCTCCCAGCCAGCTGCAGGCTGCCTTATTCCTAATCTTTGCGTAGCAGGCTTTGAGAAAACAACTTGCTGTGTTTTAATACACCAAAATCAACATAGTCACCACTCTGTAAATGAATGTCAGAGAAGGACTAAAGCAAATGCTCATAAACATCACTCCCTGCTGTTTGTACAGTTCTTCATCATATTCGGGTCTGGATTCCCCTGGGGATTTCCACATTCACCCCACCCAGAAAAAGGACTCAAGAGCAGGCTTTGCCCCCACAGAGGTCCTGAGCACCAGCCAAACTTCTGGGTTTCTCCATCTTCCTGTCTTTTGAAACAAGCAAAACAGCTGGATCCCATGTCACAAGCCACATGAACTTTTGGAGTATGTTTTCACTGGTGCAGCATTGATTTTACTAGGATCAATATAAATATTACGTTAGCTTGCAACTGCTAATTATATCAACATAAACTTAATTTATAGTGATGATCACAGTCCTAATGCTGTGCTGCTGCCAACCCTCACAACTGATGCTTTGAGACATCATGTAAACCCAGCCATTAGCAATCAAGTAAATGCTCCCATTACACATCACTGATACTGGCTAAAGAACTTTTTAATTGACTTCTTAGGATTTATGGCAGATGATGCAGACTGTATTTAAGTTCAGGATTCTTTTTCATGTTTTATATCTGCCGCTGCTTAGATAGATGCTGGTCTTAGCGTAAATAGTGTAACATTACGTGCTTGAAATGGAAAAGACTGAGTTTGTTTCACTTGGAAAGAAGATAAAAAAAGAGGGCTCAAGAGAAAAGTCTATGAAGGAATGAACAGCACAGAAAAATTTAAATGGGAACATCTCTTCCTGATCTGCTAAAATAAAACTACTGAAAGAGTCAATGAAATGAAAAGGTGGTAAATTCAAAAATGGTAAAAGGGTTTTTTCCCATAAACAGGAAGTGAAAATTTGGTTACTTGAGAAATCACAAAGGTCAGTAATTCAGCAACTTTCAGATAGGGATTGCACATTTATGTGTAAAAGACTATCAAGGGAGGTTATGCTTAAAGTTCATGCTCCCCGGCAGGAATGTAAAGCTTTAGGATCCTGTGGCTTCAACTGCTCTCTAACAAGCCTGGAGTCAGGCTGACATCTTCAGAGAGGCTGGATTAGACAATAAGAGTTTTCTTATCCCTTTCCACTGAACCATCCAGCAACAGCCATAAGGAGAGTTAAAAATGAAAAGCACACCACCAAACCAAAAAAACCCCAAAAAAACAAAATAAAAAACCCCACCAAAACCACACACAAAAAACCCCCAACCCAAAAAAATAAACAAACAAGCCAAATGGCTTTTAGTCCTGAAAGATTCTAGGTTTGAGATAAAGTACTGAAATTTCAGATGCTCCAGCATTGAAAGAAAGCTTACTGTATGGGGGATTTTCAGTGCCCCTGTCTGCAAAAAACCTCCCAGAGGTATCAGTGAAATAGGGTTATTGAGTTGCACAGAGGCTATGGCAGTGAGCCAGGAGGCAAATTATTGTAATAAACTCAGGATCTGAAGGCTAGGGGACAGTAAAATAGTGTCTAGGCTACTGGGGGTTAGAGGCAGCACTGAGGAGTGGGTAGAGCAGGGAAAAATTGCACAAGATGAGATGAACAGCATGTTTTATTCCCCAGATAAATCACAGTGACAAAGTTTCACACCTTTGAGCAGCACTTGGAACACAAAGTACCTGCATAGTAGTGCACCAAATTCATAGAGCTTTCTGTTTGTTTTTAATAGTAAGTATTTTTTTCTCTCTCTCTCTACATATGTATCTGTGTATATGCTTATTTAGAAAATTCATATGTTTATATTTTTACATACATAAATATCTATACAAATTATTTGTATAGGTATTGTTTATATGCCATAGCTTCTATGATGCATATTCATCACATCAAAAAGTAGCTTATTCTGCCTAGACTAGAGGTTTAAAATGGTACTTAAATACATTTTTTGAAAGCACTCTATCCTAGCCAAGATATATCCATAGCCATCAATATAGAGACATTTTTCAATGGAAAAATTCTCCAAATAAACCATTGGGCTTAAGATCAGCAGGTTTTGGTAACTGCAGGTGACATTTCTAAATATTGTGTAACTCTGAAGTACTGAAGCAGAGGTAAGTAACATCTTTCTGTGAGATGAGTACAGGGGAAGGACTTTGCCCCCACCAGCGATCTTGGCTTTTCTTTTTATAAAGGGGTATTATAAAATGTACCCTTAAAAAACGAGCAATGAGTATGAAAGCATACTTGCCGAGCCCTTTCAGATTAGCATAAATCTAGATTCCCTGCTAAGACGTATGTGACCATTTATAGGATGTTTTATTGATCTGTATTTATGTTTGTCGAGGACTCTGCTAACTTCAACTACAATTGAGGATTCAGATGAATTGATTAGAAATGTATCCAGATGAAGCAGTTCACTTTGCCTGGTTTTGTCTGCATCCCTGTCACACAGAATAGTCTGCGCACTAAATGGCAGCTGGATCTCGAGATGATTCTGTTTTGGCAGATTTTCAAAACGGTTTCTGTGTTTTGCCTACCTGATTTGCTGTCTGTTGAATCTGATGACATTTGTTAGCATGCAGCTGGGGGAATTTTAAAACATTGCAAGTACGTGTGGATCAGTGAGTATTCTGTGCTTGGGTATAGAGCTGAAGATTGCTGCCATGGATAGAACAGACTCAAAAATACAGTCATTTTCTTCATAGTAGGATTAAATTTATGTTTCGATTATCTAATTTCCAGATTCCATCACCTGTTGGCTTTTAGGTCTAAAAACCCTCTCCTGGGAAAAAAAAAAAGTTCAAGGAGGATGGAATTAATCATTGTAATGAATCACAGTAAGCAACAAAGGGGGTTTAACTCCTTCCAAGTAAGTTCAGCAATGTTCAACAGCCCATTTAATGGCACAAGACATTTGCCATCATAGAGGATTTTGTGTTCTGCAGACATTAATCTCTGCTTGCGTGGAAAGCAACAGGCTAAAAAGCTCTTCAGATCATTTTGCATTAAGCACATGGTGGCAAATGCATTAGAAGTGTCATGCACTCTAAGACTAAGACAGTTTAGAAGAAAATACTTTTGGCCTATGAACTCGCGGTTTTGTGCAACTTGCAGGTTTTCTCCTGGAAATAATAGTGGTAGCCATATTTTGACAAATATTCCATTTGACGAATGGAAGGGGATCCAACATTCACCTTTTCATCATTTTTGTGTTCTTTGCTCAGTCTAGTGTCCTTCCTAAAAGCTAAAGCGACAAAATTGTGTATCATCCCCTAGTTGTGCCATTGCTTGGATAAGAAAGTGTAATGGACATAAATGTCCCTCCTGCTAGGCAGCCACTTCAGAGTAATTTGGGCTACAGATTTACCCTATGCAACCAAATGATTAAATTATGACTGAGACATTCTGTTGCAAGACAGAGCGGCACCCTCAAGGCTTCAGGCTGATACATTAACCATAGAAACACAGAGAGAGAAAAATATTTGTTTCATTAAAATTAAGACTGTCTTTCACCATGACATAACCTTAAAATGGAGAAATTTGCTTGTTAAAATAGAATAATTTAAGAACAGTTAGTTCCACAGCATGACGCACCCAACAATATTATCCCAAATTACAGGTTAAGAAATTGAAATGGCTTAAAAAAGCTTTAGCATAAAGATTAATCCCTGACTTTCCTTGTCTTCATTCAGAAGCTCTGAAAGGTTACAGCTGGGTCTAACAAAGCCCTTAGATGCAGGATAATACAAATGAAATATAATAGCTAAGATAGTGTAATAAGAAGATACTGTCCCAAAATTGGCTTCTTTTTTTTTAACCTACAAAAATTGAATTGAACTGCAGTTGAATTGATCTCGGAATTAAAAAGATAAATTTGAAAGTGTTCAGTGGACCTGCAGCCCAGTGTGAGAAAGAAGTATTTTAATAATCATAAGGAACCACTGAAAGCAGAGTCTACAAATTTCAGAGCCTTTCTCTTCTCATCCGACAGCAGTCCTTATGCACACTGAATCTGGAGGAGCAGAGTGGGTTCTCCTAAGGCTTTCCGGGCAATGAGCTGTACTAGTTTGAAAACAAACCAGTGGGAGGCACCAAGTCAGAATAAAAATTTAATGGAAATTCAAGAAAAGGAAAAAAAAAGTAAAAGAAAATACTGTCAAACTGACAGAGTCAAGGTACAACCTGACACCCTGTTAGGCACGGTGGTGGTAGCAGCCTGGTAAAATGGTGGCTGCAGTCCTCTGAAGCAGTGAACATGTAGTAAAAGGGTCTGCTCTTCCTCAGAAAGTCCAGTGGTGGCTGTGTAGCTCCTGTCCTCTGGAAATCCAGTGGGAAGGGTTGTCTCTGGTGGTCAGAGTCCCAGATTATATCCACGATGGGATGCTTGGTTCCTCCCTCTGGGTGGAGCATCTCACAATGGGGTAATGAGTCATGAGGCCAAGTGTTGATTAGGCTCATTAACAGAAGATAGTCCGGAGGGAGTTATCTCTGAGTCATGCAGCAGGACAATGATGGGCCATTAACAGAAAGATAGTCTGGGGGGAGGGGGCAAGGAAACACTGCCCCACCTGGTTTCAACAGCTCCTGAGGATGGTAATAGAATACACTGCAACCCAGGACATGAGCGCAGTGCCATTCTGATATTAAATGAGCCATCCCACAATTCAACTGATTCATAAGGAATTCTCACAGGAGAGGATCTGAGAGCTGTGGGATGATGAGTACTAAGAGATGTTGGGAGAGGTGCTCACTCATGCAGCCTCACTAGAAGGGTGAGTACGTGAGAGAGAGGTCAGCTGAGGTTGGCTACTCCTCCTTGTCTCCTGCTGTTTTTACTGACCTGAAGTTCCTCTGAGCAATAAAGAGGCTGAAAGCCTGGAAATGATCTGGGGGTCAGTAGCACCATGGGATCTGTCAGTTCTTCAGACCCTATCAGTGAATGGCCTGCAGACCATGGCCTGGGACTTGCAAGGGAACTGAAGGGAAAGGAGGCCAAAACTTTGATTATACAAAAATCTTGCACCACTTTCAAGAATTCAGTTTAACACAGATCTCGTTAAAACGTACAAACATCTTAATTAGATGTACATAAACTAATTTAACCCTTTGCTTAAATCAGTTTACTGTGATTCATCAATGCTAGCTAAAAGCAGTGTGTGTAAGGATTACACTGGTTTAAATGTCTACATTATAGGTGTGCACTGATTTAGTTACATTGATTTGATATAAATTTGATTATGTAAATCCACCTTTCCCTGATTTCATTGGTTTATTGATATGGTAGTTAATTAAGTAGGAAAAGCATGTAGAAAGAAGGATCTCGTTTTAGAGTATAACGGGTTAATGAATAATTTAATACATTTATTCTGTTTATAGATATTTGATAAAAATACGGAACATTTTGATTTTACATCTTCTTTTCTTCACAAATCTAATTAAATTATTTTCATGCCAGTTAGACAGATTATACTAATATTAAGGTCAGGCCTTGTGCTTTTATGTGAAGGTGGTGAGAGAGAGCTGTTGCAGCATAAATTCCTACAGGTGAAAACCACAGGTAGCTAAGGTCAGTCTGCCTCAAGTCAAAAGATTGCCACTGCCCTGAGAAGCTGATGCTGTGCATGCAAGGCAAGTCAGATAGAGTTAGATGGTAGAGCCCACACAAACCACTGCATGGTATCAGTCAGCAGGATTTGCTGCTGATCTCAACCACAGTCTAACATTTACCATGTTTTGCATAAATACCATGATAAGGAAGAGTTTCAAAGTCTAGAAGAGGGCTAATGACATGTAAGTGCAGACACTTTTTTGCTGGAGAAGGAAATCCTGGAATGAGTGCTGATTTGACAATTTGCTGTGTTCTTATACTGAGCATTAGTATGAGGGTGGTCAGCCTGAACATTTAAGACAGACAGGACACATTCAATGCAACTGAGAAATGGAAACAGGTATGGGATCAAAGTAATGGGCAAGGATCCCTGTCTCCCTAGGAACATCCTGGGTCAGTAAGAATGAGGAGCACATTAAAAGGGTGTCGCAGTGATGCACATGCAGGGGAATGAGAATTTTAGCAGCATGGCATGACACAGAGATACCATGGAAAGACAAAGCACATGACTTGGCCACAAGCAAGAAAAAAGAATATGAAGAGTGACATATGCAGAACAGAATGCACAGACAGAAGCAGAGAGGACTGAGCATAGGCTAACACGGCAATAATTAGAGAAAACCAAAAGAGACTAACAAAAGGGTTAAGGAACTGTACTGTTTAAACTCAGTTGACTTTGAAATGGTAGATAAAGAGGTGTAGAGGCAAGGTGGGGGCAGTTGTGAGGTTGGCAGACTGAGACAATAGATACTGATCTGTGAATTGCCCTCAGTCATGTGATTTATGTATGGCTTATAGGCCAAGGAAGCTCAAGATGAAGCAGCAACCAAACCTTTGGCCAAAACGAGGTAGTTAGAAACTCTGTGAAAAAGGTTTCTATTGAGTACAAGGCAGGAGAGCATCCAAGACACAATTAGAAGAAAACAGTTTCAGGTAGTGGTTGGCTGGATATAGGTGAGTCTATTTTGAGGAGCAGGGAAGAGTAAAGGTCTTTTCTAAGGTGGGGTCATCTTTGTGCAGGGAGAGAAAAGAGTCAGAGAACTGTGAGAAGAGGATAGATGAGATGGATGGAGGGGCCAGAAGGGAGATGAAACACTCCTGTGTTTTGGAAGACAAGAGGTTACAGAGGAGGAGGCAGAAGGGAAGGTCAGATGGTTGAAAAGCTGCTCTGTTTTCACCTCCAAGGAGGCTGGACTGAGATGCTGAATGGCAAAAGGAAGGGAGGGTTTGAGAGGTGGGTCGAGGAGTGAGGTGAAGGAGCAACTGGCATTGTGCAGTATCCAGTCGAGTTGAGTAGGGGAGTGACCTAGATGGGAAGATCACTGACATTAAGAGATGGGAGGGGATATGGGAGGATTTGGGAGAGGGATGTGCCGCAGCCACCTAGAAGGGAGTTTGGAGGGAGGGGGCAATGCAAGAGCATGAGCAGTGGCCAGGAGTACTAAGTGGCCATGGGATGGGGGTGTTAGATCTGGACTTAAGATAAATGGGGGGGAAAGGCATGAATAGATACTGTGAATTTGCAGTGGTGGGAGGGAAGGGAGATAATGTCTAGGGAAAACACATGGCGGGTTTGTGGGATCTGCCTATGCATCAGGATGAGAGGAGACTCTGCCAAAATGAGGACTGGCATAGGAACAAGGCTGGGAGAAAAGCAGTCACAAATTTGAAGCTGATGTCTGTGGCCATGGATCTTTTCTCTCCCCTGCCTGTGTGGAAATGCTAACCCTGTGTGATTCAATTACTTCAGATTTCCTTGATTTGGAGGCAGTTTCCTCTTCCTCAGCAACAGTGTGCACAGTCATCCCTCTTAATTGCAGCAGGAGCGCTGTCATACTCCGCAGGCACAGAGCTTGCAAGCTTTCAAAACATGATGGTGCTCTGGGATCAAAGCTTGCAAGGGTCCTTTTTAATTAGTATCGCTTTATATTTTGTGGGTCTGTCTCCACATGTCTAGCTTTATCCTGTTGTAAATAAACACCTTGGAAATCTGAATTAGGTGTAAACATGATTATGTGAAACAAAAGGTTTGAGAGGTGTGAACTGCTTTTTATATGCCTCCAGGAGTGGTTAAGCCTGACACTTAAAAGAGTGATTTAAAAGTCAGCATTGTGTGGTTCACAGCTGATTTTAGCTGAAGGCTCAGGTTGGGAGCTTCACGCTGCCACCCCAGGAGATGAAGCCCCCTATTTAATGCCTCCACCTCCAATGTCACAACACACATTCTCTTCCCAAGCACTCCCGTATATACAGTCTATCTTGATGCTTGTGGTGCACCGAAAATGGCCCTGGCTGTGGCTGTCTCCTGAACCGGGGTCAGATCTGGACCCGGGGCAGGGGACAGGTCAGAGCGGTATCACCTGCTGCCAAGCCGTGGGCGATGGCTTGTTTGTTTTCAATGGGAGTTTCGTTTTCCTTCTCTGCTCCTCTTTCCTCCTTGTGTTTAGACATTGTTTTTCAAATGTGCCTCTGTTGGAGCTATATTTAGGGTTTGTTTTCTAATTTGGCACTGCTTAGGCTCTCTCACATAGATCTTCTTGGGTTTTTTTTAATTTTTATTTGAAGCGTGTGATACCTTTAAACGTGTAAATATCCGGCCTAATTGGAATGCCTAAACAGTCACTTCCCAAACTGCCAAGATGTTAAAATCTGTTGATGTGTGCAGTCCCGAAGTTACCATGGCAACCACATCCATTGCCAGAGAGACATGCTAGATCCCCTTCAGCTTGTGGAGGGCATCCCTCAGCCCCAAACTTTAGGCAGCATGTTTATTTCCAGCTCCTGAGCAGCTTGCTGGGCTATAGCTGCATCCTGATGGTGAATGGGAAAGTGGAGGGAGCCCTGGCCCGCTCCCAGGTGGTGAAGGTCGCTCATATGCCCAAGTCTTGCTGCGCAGGAGGCTCAGTCTAAGCAGCCCATGGGTGGCATCATTGTCCATAGCCCTGGCTGAGGCAGGACACAAGCAGGACTCTCATGGGATAATGAGATATGTCTGACTTTCAGTGGCAAAAGGATGAGAACCTCTTCAAGTAACTGAGAAGGTGTGCTGGTGGGTGCTGGCTTGCTCTCACTGCGCAATGGTGAGAGCATCGAATCACTGCCCAGGTGGTTCTGGGCCAGTCACCACCGCTGCTGCTGGGGCAGCTGCCAAGGGGCACAGAGTACACTTCAACATGGTGGCCCACCTCCTGTATGAAGGGGTGATCCTCTGAAAAACCTGAGCACATTGTGGGAGAGGCACAGTTACTCAATGCCTCTTTATGAAAAATAGCAATCACCTTTTTATCCTTCAGTTTGTTCTCTGAGGCAACTTCTTCTGGAGCAACTTCCACAAGATGGTTTTGTTCTTTGCCCTACCGACTACAGTTATATACTACAGTCAAGGGGAGCATGTGGGGTTTGCATTTTTTTCCTTCTATGGTAAGGCATTATGTAAGATGAAGTTTGAAGTTCCTTTTTCACATCCTTCTGTCCTTCTTTAGTCTCAGGAATTCTACCCCTGAAGGATCCACAAAACTATTGCAAAAAGATTTTTGAAGAGAGGCTCAAGCAGGTGCTGAGAGTTTCCTGCACTGAGGCTTCCATTGAAAATACACATGGATGGACTCAAGAGCTGACATACGTTTGCCCCAGCTTCCTGGGCATGAGAACTCGTTTTTGTCTTACATTTGAACTAAATCCAAGAAAAACAATGTGGCTGTGTAGAAAGGTTTGCCTTTTGTCTTGCTGCTTCTGTGAAACTTGCCTGGGCTTTCCATTAGGAGTGAACAGCTTTTATGATTACAGTGCCCAACATCGGACAAAATGCTTAAGAACTTTGTGGTTTTATTAGCTTTGGTATTCCCACCACCTCTGACAATTGCAATCCATGTAACCATTAGGTTTATTTTTGCATCTATAAATATTTATTTATATATATGTGTACATATATGTGTATACATCCCTTCATTTTCGCAGCTGGACAGATACAGTATCAGTCATCATGAAAGTATGCTCCAGCAACAGTCACTCTCTGCTCCTGTTTAATAACCTCTCAAGATCAATTAACTCACATCAGCATTTTCAAAAGCCATGTCAAAAAGCCTCCTTGCAAACTCATGTATTTGCTTAAAATTAATAAATATATGTTTAGAAAATAAAAAGCAGGCTGGGTTTGAAATTTGATTTCTGCTATTCAAAAAAAATGCAACTGTACTTTAAGCTTTTCAGATTTGCATGAGTCAAGTTTAACTCTCCAAGAATGAGGATTCGAAATTTAAAGATTACTGATATTCTTGTGAAAAACAATGATTGCAGCCACAAGTGCTAGAAGCCATTTGTTCTTGTTCATTGCGGGCAGCCCCTGACACAATGTTGGGGTGCCAGTGAGCCAGGGTCCAGGTGAACAGGACAACTGCAACCCCTTCAGCGTCTCAGCAGCTTGGGGACTGCTTTCTTCATTGTTCTCTGTACTAGTGCATTTCTGTTAGTCTAGTTTATGCCATGTTTACTACCCAAAACTCAACAATCCTCTGTAATAGTTAGCTTTTTGTTGAGGATTATGTCAGGTTCTTAACAGATGAGCTTTTACTGTGGTCACATCAATATACACTAGTAGCATGTAAGGAGGAGCACTGTCCCTTGCAGCCTGGCCAGCTTTGCTCTGCCTTTGGACTCTTGCTCCAAGGGAGAAATCTGTGCTGGGTTTCACAGAACTTTCTCAGTTGCTGTGGAACTATTGTCTAAGGTTCATAAGATAAAACAGCTTTTTTCTTCATGGAGTGTTGGGTTGGACACTTAATTTTGCCTTCACCTCCAGCAAGCTCTCTCTTGTTGCTGCCTTCTGGGTGATTTATCACAGGGATGTTTTCTCAGGTCCTGTAGCCTTAATACGCATTAAGCAATATTTAAGCAAATATTTTGTTCAAAATGCACTGAAGATGCTCTGTCAGCTGGGAAATGTAGTGCACTCTTTTCCTAAGGGGATGCCAAAAATTCCACCTGCCCCCTGGGATAATGCTTCCAGAGTAACAGAGAAGCCTCAGGAGTAGGACGTGGGATGTGCTTTATTCCCCTCTAGTCACAAACACCTGTTCTTACTTTATTCAGGGTCAGACCTGTGGTTCCTGGCTGCAGCAAATCAGAATAGTTTGGAAGACTTTCAGCTAATGAAGGAAAAAAAATCAGCTGTAATCCAATTACAGAAGAAAGAGATGAAAAGAGCAAAGATGTTTCCTGCCCCCTACACTAGGAATGATAACTTTAACTACACTTCTAATCCTAAATATTTTAGCAAATGAGCTGCATGAGCTCATTGTGCTGCTGACTCTTCCCCATTCCAGTCAGTTTATTGCCTGCACAGCCATGCAAAGCATCCCCTTCTCAAATGGACATCTCTGTGTTTAAAAGGAGCTGTTCTTTGCCCTCTCTTTTTCAACTTGATCACCCTGACACAGGCAGCCTGGGAAAAGGAAATTTTACTGCCAGTTGTCTCACTTTTATGAAAAGAAAGAGACATGTCTTCTCCATTTCTAGTGTCTTCTCCTGGAGCTCCATAAGCAAGAAGGATTGCACGGCTATCTGAGCCCAAACAAGACTACAGCCAGTTTTATTTGTCTACCGATTACCACCCATCTGTCATGAATTAAGTCAGGAAAGGACGAGCAATTTTATTTTCTATTCTAGCCCTGTTACTTCCATGAAGATTTTCACTATGGGGGGAGATGGAGCATGTTTTTCTCTGAATACAAGTTTCAAACACAAAAAAGAGAAGAGAGTGCCCCTCAAAACTCTGGGGACATATGTCAGAGATGCTTTGAAGTTATGCTACATCCTTTTCAATCCCACACGGGTGCCACAACCCTGGGGTCCTGCAGTCCCACGTTAGCTCAAACCTGGTGCAGCTCTTTTGAGCAGAGCTCTCTACTGCATAAATGTAAAACTCTGCCAAAGGCAGGTGTGAGGGCAACGCCAGGCAATGATGTTCTGTGTGACCTGAGGCTCAGCCCTGTGTTTTTCTTTTTGGGTTTCTTCTCCCACCTGTTTGGGCTCTGAGTTTTCCAAGGCAGAGGTTCCTCTCCTGAGCCCATGGAGTGCTCTACACAGAGGCTCAGTACAGCAGGGAAAAATTATTGTAGTGGAGAAGGAGCAACTGCAAGCTCAGTCAGAAAGAAAACTACTTATTTTCCTTTGGAAAAAAACCCCCCACAACATCAAAGGATTTTAATAGTGTTTAAGTAATGCTTTTTTAAATGTGAAGATACTTGTTTTCTCAGTCATTTGTAACAAAACCTATTACACGTACGACAGTGCAATCCATCATAAACACAATGAAACGTAAGGTGGGAGGAGGAACTCATGACATGTTTTTAATAGACATTTCTTCCCTTCCCCCTCCAAACTGAAGGTATTTGTTATGACTTTTACTTAAAATGGGGAAAGAGGAGAGGGAGGGGAGTATGTTCTGAATTCACTGGAGAAGAAGGAAGATTTGTTTTATTTTATTTTAGTAGCTCCAGGCAGCCTTTGAGTAACTGGGTATTACAGTTCTGGTGCATCTCTAATTAATAAGATCAACTGCCCCTGAATTTTCTTTTACAAACTAATTTAGATATGTCAAGGCTGCAATTATTTTGGGAAAGATCTGACTCTTTGCTTATTCATCTTTCCTCCTACTCCATGAGAAAATAAAACCATTAGCTTAAATGCCCTTTGAAGTCTGTTTTAGGTACTTGATTGAAAATTAAATACTGCCTTGCCGCTGTTAAAAGTGGTCAAAGTTCCCGTTCTTTTTTCTTTTTCCCTCACCCCCACCCTACAATTTGCAAAGCATAATGAACCCTGGGATCTGGCTTATTTCCAGATACAACCTAGCACTGCTGTGGCCATCTGGGCCCCTACCCCCGTCTGTGACGGACGTCACGGGTGAGATGGCAGCACCACCGAGGTCACTGGCAAGGCACCTGGCTCTGCTCTGCCTGGCATGGGAAGGGTCTGACCCTGCAAGGTGCCAGGTGTCCTCTGACTCCAGCTGACTTCTCAACCCCATGCAATCAAGCTCCCTCTTAGTCCCAGAGAGCCCTTGGATTTATGGGGAATGGCTCTGAAAACTCATAAAGATCAAACCATTTATTGGGGTGAGTGGTTTACTTTTATTTG
This sequence comes from Corvus hawaiiensis, assembly GCF_020740725.1. Lineage (NCBI taxonomy): Eukaryota > Metazoa > Chordata > Aves > Passeriformes > Corvidae > Corvus > Corvus hawaiiensis. The sequence goes on along the minus strand of NC_063213.1, from coordinate 63,902,719 downwards.
TCAGTGTTTGTGGAGCCCGGGCACCGGGCTTGTGTTATAAAAGTTATTGCATGTAGGTGCCTCCCAAAATCCTACTCCAATAATCCCTTCTTGCTGGAAGCCTCCAGAAAGAAAGAAATGAGGCAGGGGAGAGGAGAAGGAGGGAGAATTTGGGCTCCCACTTGTTAAATCCTATCGGTCAAGCTTTCATCTCTTGGCTGAGGCTATGCATCTGGAATAGTTCCCTTGGGATGCTGAAACAACAGGCCAAAACAACAGGCCCAGCCTGGGCTATGCATTTATTCCTTGTAGGAATGGTGCAACAAGGCAGAGCAGCAGTTCCCTGACCAACACAAGAACTGGATCCACCTGCAGAAAGAAAAGCTACCCATGCCTGGGTTTTACAAGACGATCTGGTTTTTGTTACAGAAGAAGTTGAGCCCCTTTAAATGAGGAAAAGTGGCCTCGTTGTGGTTTTGTTTTGGTTACTCAAGCTGGGTTTCCTATACAGGCAGCATGACTTCACAGTGTCCTGCCTGCCATGGAGGAGAAATGTTTCCCCCCTTCCTCCCTCCCCCTCCTCTTCCCTACCAAATTCAATCAGGATCAGCAAAAAGCCTGGCAGGAGGGACACTAGCTGGCAGGCAATTCTCTGACACCCCACTGAGCATCCTCCACCCTAACTCCTGCATGGTGTGGTTTACAACTTTGACTTTATTATCTGCTGACAAACGAAGACTTTTCTGGAAAGCAAGGGTTTTTTTCCCAGAAGCTGACAGAGCCTGACCGGAGCATAGCAAGTTCTCAGCAGAGCTTTAGCCATGCCAATTAATTTATTTGGAGGTCTCAAGCTAGCATTACATCCTAGGTGATCATAAATGCTGTCTGGCTGAAGTGGTGAGATGGGAATTTCTAGCCCAGTCCTGTCTAGACCAGGGTTTGTCATGGAGAGAAAGTCACAAAGGGGACACTGTGAAAGTGCTCGACATGACGGTGCCATTGTGGGGGCATTCTGGATACATCTAAGGTGCAAACCTGGCATCTGGCCCTCGTTAAGATTGCTAGAAATAACTGCAGAGCTGTCTTTCAGTGGTCTCTGAGAAGCTCATAACCTGAATGCATGTGGGCTGCTGGTAGCCAGATACTAAAACACACTCAATTTTGGGTTTTTTTCTTTAGATCTGAAAGTTTCAAGGCTGCATTAAGGTGAAGAGCAAGGCCATAGCCGTAAGAAAACCACGTTTTTTCTCTTCAAGCCCAGATTGATGTTTTACCTGTGTCCAGCTCCACATGAAAAAGTGGGAGAAATAGATAAAAAATTAATATGATATACATGTTTATTTGCATAGCAATGTATACAATATGCTACCTGTGTAACATTCATGCCCATATGAAACTGAGTTAAATTGAAGATGTGCTGTAAGATGTGTTACCGATGAAGAGAGCACACTGAGCAGTTTCCTAAATCCTGATCATAGCACCCACTCACTATGTGGAGAAACTTAGCATTGCTAAGCTGACAGTGCCTAGGAGACTGGACAGTAAAGCTCTTGTAGGATGCTGTTGCACATTTACCTGCCAAGTCTTTCTGTCATCATCATCATTAACTTTTGCTTGAAATTTTGTCCCTTCATGCTTCATATTTTAAATGGCATGAGAGTATTGATTGTGTTTTGTCATGATCACGTTTAATAGCTGAAACTGTATTTTAAATACGGAAGGGTCAGACAAGGAAAATGTTAGTATGGAATGTGTGAAGACCACCACCAGGCATCTCTACCCTCCCACTGCACCCTTTCACACCTCTTGCGAAGTACTGCAATATCACATTTCCTCAGCGTCGAAGTTTTGCCAAATGAAACCCAAGCCTCTTTAGATCCATTTTCACCAGTATTTGTTTCCAGCTATAATAACACAGCTACTCTATTGAACATACTCCCTATCATTGTTTCTCAGTGGAACTAATATTTTTAAGTCTAAATGTGAGTAGAAAAGGATAACTTATTATTTATCAACAGTTTTCAGTGGGAAAAATACGGCAACCCCCTGGTATTTTGAAATGTTATTTTTCCCCCTTTCTGATGATGATTTTAGGAACTTAAACCCCAACATTGTGGCATTTTCCTATCTGTGCATGTGGTGGTTTGCCTGTCAGATAGTTACAGAGCAGGATCTCTCACAAGGACAGGCTGCTGACACAGACGTGCCCAATGCTAGAATGAAAGTGGCCTTGCAGTTTATATTGTCATTTGAATCTTTCAGTAAATATTTTCCATTTTTACAGTTGACCCAAAACATTCTGGTTTTTGCTAAGCCAAGTATTGTAAGCCTATGCTTGTTTCTCCTTCAAGCAAAAAGTGAGTGTTCCAAGTCTTGTGCAAAGGGTCCTCACAAACATCACTTTATTTTACTGAAGTTGGGTAGAACACTTCTGAGCACAGTTACTCCCCTGCTTGGAGAAGCAAGATCTCCATATTTCTTATGTGTCTAAAAATAATACAAAATTAAATATATATTGGCATGTTCCCATAATCTGTCTTAGGCTGTTATGTATATTATCTTTGTACATCAGACCGCACAAGTTATTTTTAAGTCCAAATTTTCTTCTCTTCATCCCATTCCAAAAACAATAAACAAAGCTCACAAGAAAAAGGAATAATAACACATAAACTCCCTGTAAACACATGGTTATAATTCCAACAGATTTCCTCCACTGCCTAGCAGCCACCCCAGACTTCACCTCCTCTTGCAGGTCACAGCACTCCATTAGATTGGGGGCTGTATTTCAGTAGGAACCACTGGGTATTTATGCTGTTCTGCACTACCTTGAACAAGGCTTTCTTTGGCTGAAAGCTCACTTAAATCCACGAAGATTCTTTACACCCATGCAGCCCAGCTAAGTTCACAGCCATGCTACATGGGATATCCATACAATGGATGTGATGTTCCTGCTGCCAGCCCTCACCTCTACAGAGCTGGTACTGGAAACCCCAGGTGGAGGGTTGTGAGACCTTTCACCTTGAAAAACAAATAAAAAATTCTATCCCTTGCAATTATAGGAAAGAAATGGGGACACACCACAGACCTGTTGCCTCAGAGGAGCCAAGCACTCAGTAAGAACCCAGCAAGCCACACCACCTTCCCAAAGGTGCATTTTTGAAGCAGTATTTAGCAGATGTTGGCTACAGCACTGCTGCAAGATGCACATCAGACAGAAATAGCTGTGATCATATTTCCTTCTATTGGCCTCGTAGGTGGGGAGATGTGGGAAGATTTCTCTCTCTGCTGGGGTCACAGCAAGGCAATGTTTGTTGTCTTCTGCCTACTGTCATGTGCCCCATAAAACCCAGAAGAGGCCTTCTCTCTATTGAAAGAAGTACTTGGCATATTTGGAGCACATGCTGACACCAGTTGCTTTTCAAAGGCTCTGTAAATTCCAGCTCACTCTTCTATCCAATTTTCCATTCAGAGACACGGCAAGGGGCATTTGGCAGACCATGAAATAAAACTGCACGTGCTGTAATCCTTTTCAGGGTGAGGCTCAAGCTCTCACTCCCTCTCCTCCCTCCCTCTTCTCCTTTTCATTCCCAGTCTCCTTCTGTACAAGTGTAACCAACTACAGGAGCACCTTGCTTGGATTAGACAAGGTCATGGAAAACGCTTGGAAAATCTAGGGCTTGTTATGAGCTCAAGGAGCAGCGATACTGACCTTACCAGTTTCAATAGCACAGGGGTTTAATTCCACCCTATGAGCTGTCTTTTGCTTTCTCCTCCTCCTTCTGCTGCTAGCCAAGGTTAACTCTTTGCAGGCTTGGGAAAGGTTGGCTACTTTGTCAGCCTTAACAGAGTAATACACAGTGTCTAAATCACTGGTACTGTACTTTTGGACTGGCAAAGCAGGCAGTTCTCTGACGTGGGACTGAGCCCAGATGGGTGTGCAGTAGGTGTGCCAACAGCTTCAGTGTATTCCTGGATTAATTTGATATTCCCTTCTTGGTACTGAAAGAGCCTGCTGCCCCACTCAGAATATAAACCATGAGAGCAAAAACAATGTTCCTCGGCTTCAGTGTCTGTCAGGTCTTACTCTGCAAGGGGATCTTTGGAGTGTACCAGTGCACAAGTGGTGCAGAACAAGGCAGTGGAAGTGATCCTTAGGAAAATCAAAAGGATGGGGAGAGAGACTTCATGCCAATAGCTTGTGAGCTTCAGGGACCAAACCTACTTAGTTATTTTAAATTGTCTTTGTTCCATTGACTTGGTTTCTCACTTATGCATAACTTTGTGTGTTTCCAGATCCTTTAATTTTAGGCCTCTGAGGAATAAAAAAAATAGTCTATCTGATTTTCCAGTCTCTATTTTCCTGAGCAGGATTGCTGTTCCAAGCATCTCACAGGTCAGTACTGCTGGCTGTCAGTTTGCTCCCTCTTCTCCTCCTCTCCCCTCCCACCAGCCTCCAGCTATTTGTTCCCATTCTACTTCTCAGTTAAAATGCAGGCAAAATGGGTACTGGAGGCACCAGTCAAGTAGTGGGAGAAGGGATGGAGAGGAGGAGTGGGAGAGGGGGACAGGCTACCCTGTGTGGTACTCGTGAGGTGTTGTGTTGGGTCATCCCAACGGATCCCTCTCCTGTGACATTAATGATTTATCACTGGACAATCGTTTGTGTTCACTGAGCCTACCCATCAATGAAGTCACTGTTGTGAAGTCATGTGGTGTCACAGTGATGAAGAAGGTCCTTTTCCCATAGAGCTGGCATCAGGAGATGAGAGGTGGCCTCAGGCTCACCGATGGGTAGAAATCATCCGTGGGAGAAGCAGCTGCCAAGGAATGCACTGTAACATGACTATGGCAGCCAGGAGGTAAAGGCACAGATCAAAAGAAAGTGGAGAAATGCCTGTGAGGAAAGGGAAGACTTAGGAGGGAAGGATGAATTACTTACATTAATACTAACCAAGTTGTATTCAAAGGGGCGCTTTTATTTTGAGTAAGCAGTTTTCCAGTATATGACTCTGGCATGACTTCCTAGCCTTATTTCTCTAAACTGAATTTTAAAAAATCCATTCTCGATTTGCTTTCAGCAATTTGGAGAGCATTCATATCTAGATGCAAACCTCATGGCTCAGTCCAGTCCTTTCTGCCTCTCTCTCCACTTATTTAGTTTCCAGTTTAGAGCTTTCAGATGTGGGTAAGGGATAAAGCAGAGATGTTTTGTTGACTTAGGCCCACTTCAGCTGCCTTCTGGTAGAATAGTCTTCAAACACATATTTGTACATACTTGTATGGCAGTACTGCTTTGGCTTAGAAACTTACAGAAATAAGTTAGCAAATATGAATACATTAATGAATATAAGCTGTATTTCTCCACATACCTCTAGACCAGTCTCTTTGTACCGAGCAGAGTTACAGTTTTTAGTTGCGTTGGGTTATAACCCAGTGACGTTAGAGAAGCACAGAAGCAATAGTGATGGGCCCTAAGGTGCGTTTACTTAATGTCTTTGGAGCTACTGTAAATCCATGCCTACTACTGTCTCCTGTAACTCAGAGGAGCTGTGTGGAAAGGAAAAGCCAAAAAATGCTGATCTCAGCAAATTTGATAGAAATTTGGGCAAAGGATCAAAGATTCTGTTTTCATGGAAGCCAGTTCATCAATCCTTATCTTTCATGCAGCAGATCTTCTCCCCACCCACCTCCCCTCATTCCCCCCCCCTTTATTTTTTCTTCTTCTTTTTCTTTTTTGGTCATTTTTGTTAAAAACATGAAATGAAAAAAAAAAGCTTTATCACAAGCCAGAGCTCGATTTCCCCCAGCATGTGAAGGTTTCTTTGCCTTGGTCTTTTCTAACAACCAGTAAATATCCAAACACATCGTTGTGCCAGATAAAAGAAGAAAGTAATAATGCTGTATGAAATCAGCCCGGGCAGCTAGCTAATGAGTTGGCTTTCTTTTCTTTCAGAATTAAAGGAATCAAATCCAATTCTGTGCTGGTATTTACTGTCAAGTGGCCTACTTCAGATTTTAATGATCTCTTGAGACCCTGGCTCGACCCAAAATGTTGTTACAACTTGGCCCACCGCAGTATAATAAACTTCAATCCTGTCACACAGTGCCCCTCATTCAGTAATCAGAAACGTCCTAAGAACAGTATCAAGTACTGTGCCTAAAAACAGGCTGAGCAAATGCCGGTTTACAAGGGATTCATGGTCAAGGTGCTGAGTGAATTGCTGGCTGAAAACGCAGGTCTCAAACAAAAGGAAGTGAAAAGAAACCTTGCTAAGCTCCCTTAGGGAAAATTGTAGCAACCTCCCCTCTGCATAATCAACAGCTGCAGAAGGAAAAGTGTTGCTCATCTGTTTTCCTACCAAGTGGAAAATATATACTATATGCATCATGGAGATGGAGAAGGGCTGTAACAACACTATAGATAGAAAACATTTATAAATGGCTAGTTGGATGCTACTTTTCAGGTGAAGAATCAAAGAAGTAAGAAACTGTTGCAGAAAAATGCCAAAACATGCTTTAAAAATTGAGGAGTAATGAATATACTCTCTTGTGTCTATACATTATGAATGTGGAATTAATTTATATTGCATTTCAGCAATGTTATACTCTACTTCACACTTAATTATACTAGATAAATACCTGGAGTGAGGAACACATTGCTGACACTTGCAGCTAAGAAAGTCTTTTGTCATAAAAATAAGGACTACATTTTTGCAAGGTGGAGACAGCTTTAAGTATTTGCACAGTTAACCCAATCTCTACTGCTATTTCTAAGTAGGCTATAAACACCCTACAGTCCCAGTGGCTTTACTCCTTACACACCACCTCACATTAGTGAAATCAACCATTTGCTGCACCATTTTTACCCTGGGCAGGTAAGCCAGGTCCACGTTTCTATCAAACTAGGTCATGCGGTTTTTTTCTCTCTGTTCCTTTTTAGTACCTCCTCAATCCATGGAGGTATCCCTCCACATTTCATTGGTGGCATGTGCAGCAGGGCAGGTGAAGCAGCTCCTCTTCCTCCCTGCTGCCGTGTCTCGTGGGCATGACCTTCCAACATGTGCCCTAGCTCAAAAGCAGTCCCCAAAACTTGGAACAGTTTGTGTAGGACTGCTTTTTGCATTTTGTATCCTCATTTCAGTAGGTTTCCTGGTCCGCCAGGGTGGAGGGATATCCCAGGTAATGGAAAACCTCCAATAACATCATCAATGGTACAGCTCTTAACCGAGAAATTGAGCAGATGCTTTCACAGAGCCCCTTGCAAGCCATCGTATCCTCTGACATTAGAGAGTTAACTGCATTTGCAGTATCATTAACCCCACCAATCCTCTAACAAAAAAAACCCAAAAACCAAAGTGCTCTCACACAGCTCAAAAGGCACTGACTCTAAATATATTTATTGAATCTTTACAACCTAGCAGATCAGGAACAAATCCTTTCATGCATCTTAATGCCTTATAAAGATGCACAAGGATCACGCACATGCAAGTTATTATTCCTTTTCAGGTCACCTCTAGGAGCAAGGGAGGTGGGTGTAGGCATGGCCTTCCCTTGTGTTCGGTATTGTAGACTTCCAAGAGGGCTAGGGGTAGACTCGTAAGTGGGAGGGAAGGAGCAATTGGAGGGGAAAGGCAGTTTTTAGAGACTTCACTGTGCATTGTCCCCCAGCTCAGTGAGTGACATGTGATGCAGAGCAGGGCCGTCGCGCCTTTCCATCATCCTGCCATGCTGCTTGAGAAGGGAGAAAAAAAAGAAGGCTCTGCATGCCTTCAGCAAGGAGGCCTGGATGTGCATCTTTTGTCAAGGTGTGGTGCACACCGCTGCCTCCAAGCCCTGTCAGCATGCCTGGCCACGCCACTGTTGTGGAAAACTTGGAAACTGCAGAGACTGTTCGTTTCATTGTCCTGGAAAGTGAAGCCCATAGGAGAAGGCTGCTGTTTTCCAAAGTAACCCTACTAGGAGCAATTACCAAAAATAGAAGATAAAATAAGCATGTGATGAGGTTCGTGTAAATCTCAGATGACTATTTGAGGATACAGCAAAAGAGCTGACTTGATGCATTAAAATAATTTTCTCCATTCATAACAGATAGATTATGGCTTGAATAAAAAATAAAATCACCATGTGCAAGGTTTAAGTGTGCAACAGATAGAAACCAGCTCTCAAACCTGACACTGAAATAATTTTGTTGTATTCTTGGGCTTGTTGTGCATCTCTGTCATTCCTTCATTGGTGGGAAGGATTTGACCCCACAGACGTGGACTCAGACACCTGGTTTTGTTGGGCCTCTTGGTGACAATTTTCAGTGAAGAGTTCCACTAAAGAGCTCATAAACTGATGCAAAGGTGAGCTGGTGTTTACCTCTGGCAGGATTCCCTGCTGTAGAAATGTTTAGAGCTCAGTTTTGATATGATATATAATATGCCACTTGATTTGGAACTGCTATCTTTTATATTATACAATTGCACTTATTTTGTGATAATTCTGTGAACACTCTTAGAATTAATATCCATCAGATTAGTAACTGCCCAGGATAGTACTTAATCCACTTTTAATTTGAAAGAGAGTATTAAAAATCTCTAAGTAAATTTTACATTACTGGCCTCTGGGTTTGGTCCCTTTCCCAAAGACATCATTTAGAGTGTTATTAGAAGCTAAATAGGTCACTGGTAGGACAGCTCTTGTCCATTGGTTGACACTGAGTTGGCACACAGAATTGCCGGGTTTTAGCTGACTAAAAAGAGGGCAGACACTGATGGAGAATGAATGAATGTATTGAAATCACCCCAATTCAATCTGCAGCTGGCATCTCTCTGCAGCAGCCACCCTCAGGAGTTTGCTTGCAGCTCTGTCCAGACATCCCGCTTGAGAAGTCTACAAACTCAGTAGTCTCCTCATGGGGAAACAAGCTCAGGTATCTTATTTTGGGATCACCAGAAACCCAGCATGGCTGGAGGATAATCACACCAAGGGAACATGTTTTCTGCCTTTCTCCATACTGCTTCTATCTCCATTAGCTCCTTGAAAACAGCAGTATGTGTCTCCAAGTCTAACCATGAGCCATCCTTCTCAGGGAGAAGTTGTTTGCACAAATACTACATAAGAGAAGTATTGGGTTATTCGTCGTGCTTGAATGCTCCAGACTTGGAAATAGATGCTTCACCATCAAGTAGGTCAGAGGTGTCCCCAGCTCATGGATCAAAATGATAAGGTGGATAGGAAAAGGAAACAGAGGGTTTCACAATACATGGTTTTAATGGATGTTTAGATTGGCTGTAAATGTGCAAATGCATGTTTGTTTAGAGTTACCAGGATATGAATCAAATAAAAATAGCAATGCATTAAGGCTTAAGAACCTCTTGGGAAGGAGCAAATTAATATTTCTAAATGTAAATATTTTGACCCAACCTATTAATCATATTCTCATGCTACAGTGGGAGAGATTTGAGTTAGATGTGGTAACTTGTCTTCTGTTTTCTGCAGGCACAGAAAACTGACTGATTAAGCAGTGCTATTTAATTCAAACATTCCAGTATTACACCACTGGGTTACTGGGTTTTCGTGTAACAAAAAACTTGTTTTTCCCAGATTTTCTGGTTTTGATGTGCGGCGCAGCCAGCAAATTCCAAGTCTTGGTATTTCTTTTAATGTCTTTACTACTGTGAGAAATTGCTAGAGATATTAAGTATATGTCTTAATTAAATCAGTGAATTTCCTCATCCATTTTTCTCCTTATCATTACCATGGTCTTACGTAGCTCAGATTTTTGGACATGGGTGGTGTTTAAAATGTTTAATAGATGACTAGAAGATGTCAGGACATTACAGGCATAAGCAGCATGTTATATATTATTAAGACACATCATTCAAAGACATCAACATAGTCTTCTGTCAATTTTTGAGATACTGTATCATTCTATAGCAGTTGATTTTTTTATTACAACATCCTCCATTACATTATATTTGCAAATATAAACCTAATGCTAAATATGAAATGTATTTGCAATGATTGATCAAGTTGTCAGAACCAATGATAATTGGAACAATTATCTCTTCTAACAGAGGTACCTCCAGAAAGATGATAACAACAACTTTGTTTGGCTCTGTCTAGTTTTTCTCAAGAGTGTTGCTAAGCCAGAGGAATCACCTAGAGTTTGTGCAGGGATAGTTCCTAGCCATGGTATTCAAGCATCATAGTTGTGGGGAGAGTGTGTTTACCAGTTCCGGGCCTGCCTCTGGTGCCCCCGGTAGAATTAAGGTCCATTCTGATTGTCGTTTTCTCCGGCTTCATCTTTCTTTTGCGAGTAATGATTTATGATGTCTACAGCTCCCTTTGGGTAGCAGAAGCCTTGGAGCACATTCTTGTGTTTACTTTGTGCTGTTAATTAAAGAAAGTCTATAAAATGAACTCATCTGTGTCTGCAGTGGGCTCCTTATTTCTGTGGAGTAGTCCAGGCTGTGGGTGATGGCTCTGTGACCCATGTTGCTTTGGCAGTGCGTGATGGCAAGAGCTGGAAGTGTTTAGACCAAATCATTATTATCAAATGCATTTGGGCTTGTAAAAGAGGCCTTGCTGTAGTGTGGTGGACCAAATTGATGGAATTTCCTTTTCCCATTGGTCTGAAAAAAGCACAAGCCCATGATACAGAGCCTTCTGCTTCCTCCATTTCTGCCCTACAGAGCAGCTATTGTGGGGAATATAAAGACTTCTCTTCCAAGGAAGTAGTCTAACGAGGTTTATAACACTTGTACATTTACATTTTTTATATGTCCCCAGAGATGCTGCAAAGAATACATTTTACAAATGCTAGAACAAATAATGGAATTGTGAACAAAAAAAAAAAAGAGCATGTCAGAGCTGCATACTTTGCCAACCTTTGTCTTGAGGAGAAATTCAAGGCGAACTGTTGAAAAGACTCCTTTTCCTGGGCTCACTTGCAGTCATTTGGCATTTTAGCTATATATTAGGCCAACCCTCTTTCTAAAAGTTTTGATTCTTACAGAATTTACAGGCAAAGAACAGCAGTAAGAAGGAGAATAACAGTAGCTATATCTGGCAATAAAGTGTTACCAAAATGTTTGCCCATTTAATATCTTCAAGGTCTCTCTAATTTATTTATTTATTGAGTCTTTCCTGGGTGCCTGTCAATGTATGGAAAGAAGACAAATTTCTGCATTTATTGAATATCTTGATGTGGTATAAAAGATATTTTATTTCCATTGTCTATCTGACTGGCTGTTAGCTGACTAACAGTCGACAACTCTGCCTCTTTCTGCCTGTTTTTTACTCTTTATCAGAGATGCACAAAAGTACTTATTTAACTTACTTTGTGCATCTCAGTTTATCAGCTAAGAGGTTAGTGAATTGTACAATAAAAGTACTGGTACTGAAAATTAGGTTAGAGATTCTCTTGGGATAAAGGATGAGACATCTGGAGGTCAGGCCACATCATATGAGAAGATAAGAACGAAACAAGAAAGTTTCAGAATTGGGCTTCTATAGATCATTATTGACCATTGCAAGTAGTAAAATGTGTTGCTTAGCTCCAGTCACTATATCAAATCACATTAATTTTACCACAGCTCTGAAATCTCCTTCCCAGATTGCCTCTCTCTTATACTGTCCCCTGAAGACTTCCCCTGACTTTGAGGTGACATGCCGATTTCCCATTGGAGTAATAATTCAAATGAAATCATGTCACGGTGACACCAGCACAATTAAATCATAAATAAAGGCCATGACATGTATTTCTAAAAGCTATTATGAAATATACATATATAGACATATTACATTACATTGTTATTTAAAAGGGGTGTTTTACAGCTCAATTTAAGCCAAAGTAGATTGCCCATATTTACTACCCTTTCTTTCTAATCTCAGGGTTTAGCAAACATGAGCCTGTGTTACACCCTCTATTATATAGATAGGAAGACTGAGATATTAAAGGTGACTTACTCCTGGTCAGACAGCTGGGGGCATGGGAATTTTTTGACTCTCAAGCTCCTTAACTCCTCTATCTTTTCCGTTGCGTTGATATGTTTCCATACTTCCTTATTTAGCTATAGACTAGAAGTGATCTGGGCAATCCTTCATTAAATCTAGAATCCTACCACTTCTATTCCCACTAGGGCTGTTCTTCAGATTTTACAAGCATCTTTACTGTCCCAAAAGTAACTGAGCTAATTGAAGGTCTTACTGTATCTGAAGCAGATTCTATTAAAATTAGACATGAAATTGAGTTTGTAGGAATGCAGTTACTGGCATTAATGGACATGAATTCTGAGGGGCTAGAGGCAGCCAAACCACACCCTGTTCCCAGCTCAGTAAAGAGCAGCATGTGGCAGAAAAAGAAGGGAAAAACACTCGCACAGATCTTCTCTGGGGAATTGGGAGTCTGCAAGAGACATCAGCTGGTTCCAGATCCTCAGGAAATGGCTTGAGCGTCATTTATCGGCATGTAAATAGTGCAAAATAATCCCGTGCCAGATGCCATCTTTTCATACAACATCTAAAACAGGAGCATTAGTGCCATTTGAGAACGGATGTCTCTGAAGGAAAAGCCAGAATTTGCACCACAACACAGGCTCGAGACACACAGCAAATGTGGCATCTCGTGATGACGCATGTGACGATGACGTTGTGGGAGTGGAGCACTAACTGATCTCGACATGTGAAAGTTTGGGCTCCAGGCTTACTGTTTTGAAGCTTGTCCTTGTTTCCTAATCCATGTGACTATGTTTTCAAGAGTATTTAATTTCCTAGGCGAATATTATTGTATTTTTTCTCTATCTCTGAATAATGAATGGTAAGAAATCAACCAGATTGAAGTTACCACAAAAATAAGGAAAAAACTACCCATGTGGTGATGACCTGGAGATTCAGTTCCTACTGGCAAAGGCCCAGGGGAACTGAGACTCTGAGTCCGTGGGGTCTTAACAAGGGGGAAAGTGGAGATATGGAGAACAGCAGCTGAGACCGCACATTAGCCTGGCACATGTTGTGTGTCAGCAACATCGATGGACAGCACAGGAATTCAGCACATTTTGGCTCCATTCCTGCAAGAGTTTAGGCCCACACTTAAGATGCACATAGGAAGAGTAATAAAGCTTGGAGTATGCAAACAACGTTATGGAAGAGAGGCCTTTTTTCACCTGGAAACAGCCTTTGCTGCACAATTTTTTGTGCCTCAGAATATCAAGCAGTGGCAGAGTTAAATGGAATCATATTAACAAGCATGGATAATCTCATCATCCAGGGCAGGCTGACAGCAAAGCAGCTCCAAATACATGCAGCTGAGTGAAATGTTCCTGCAATTAATTGGATTTGATTAAATTTCTCATTTAATGGCTGGAGGAAAAGAAACAGACCAAAGACAGCAAGCAACTTTCTTGCTAACGTGGAGCTTTGCGTAATAGCTGTGGAACACCAGGTTCTCCACTGCATTACATGGGGAAAGTGTTGCCCTGGACACAGGAGCACAAGAACCCAGTTTCTCAGAACCATTCTCTTGTCCTGACCTTCTCCTTTTCTGAAAGAGAAGATGAAAATTTTGACTCCCAAATAGCTGTTCTGATGCTGCTGCATTTCCATTAAAAAAATTGAAACCATTTAATTTTTGTTCCCAGGGAGATGCAAAACCAACTTCAAGGCCTTGAAAGCTAAGGGGAAACAGAGTTGTCAATTTTCAGCCAGCTTTAGATTATGATCTGTGAACTTAGATGGGGCACAGTGCTACTGATCCCATCCTTGTCCTTCCTTTTGTAGGGTTATGCTCTACTCAGAAACACTGAATCTTGATTAAAATCCCTTACAGCAAGGTCCTCAAAAATCCCTAAGTAAAACAAGTAGTTGCTTTTACCATCTTGCTAAAATTGTCCCTGACACATGGAGGCTTACAAGGATACAAATTGGGTCTGGTTTCAGCTTAATTTTTCATTGTATGATCAAACTATGTTACCTGTTGAAAACTTGATTTATTTTATACAAATGGCTTGAGTCCTTTTTAGTGCCTCTTTGAAAGGAACTAAAAAGAGCAAAGGAATTTTCCGTGGAAACCCCAGAGCATTTTACAAATATCCCAGCTGTGACATATAAAACAGCTTTTTCAAAACTCAGTGAAAGACTTAGTGAGCTCTGTTTTGCATAGTTTTCCATCACAGGTAACACCAGTGGCATAACAATGGTGGGAATTTACTATATCTGCTAGACCACCTGGTTTAGGTAAGATTTGCACATCATAGTGTTTAATGTAAGCTTTCTGTCACAGGGGTCCTGCTGCCTCTCCAAGAAGTAGCAGTTGCCTCTACATGGCGACAGGGAGGCCAAGCCCTATGCACAGCTCCTGGTGGCTCAGGCATTACGAGGTCACTGTCAGTAGACTTACTTCCTGAAATATTGAAAAATTTCAACACACAAACTTACTTTATGTTGGACTGATTTACAATACCTGAACAAACTGATTTACAATACCTGAACAAATGCGAATTAAGACTGGATCAGTGGGCCATGGCCAGTTGTATGAGGCTCCATGAGGCTCAGTGCCAGGTCCTGCCCTAACATCACAACAACCCCAGGCAATGCTACAGGATTGAGGAAGAGGTGCTGGAAAGCTGCCCAGTGGAAAAAGATCCTGGGGTGCTGCTCAACGGTGGCTTAACATGAGCCAGTGTGTCCCCAGATGGCCAAGAAGGCCGATGGTCTCTATCAGGAATAGTGTGGCCAGCAGGACCAGGGCAGTGATTGTCCCCTGGTACTCAGCACTGGTGAGGCCACACCTCGAGTGCTGTGTTCAGTTCTGGGCCCCCTCACCACAAGTAAAATATTGAGGGGCTGGAGTGTGTCCAGAGAAGGGTAATAGAGTTGATGGAGGGGCTGGAGCACAAGTCTGATGAGGAGCAACTGAGGGAGCTGGGAGTGTTTAGCCTGGAGAAAAGGAGGCTCAGGAGGGACCTTATCACTCTCTATAACAATCGGAAAGGAGGGTGTAGTAAGGTAAAAGAGTCAGTCTCTCCTCCTAAACATCAGGAGACAGGATGAGGAAATGGCCTCATATTGTGCCAGGGGAGGTTGAGATTGGATATTATGAAAAATTTCTTCAGAAAAAGGGTGGTCAAGCACTGAAACAGGCTGCCCAGAGAAGTGGTTGAGTCAGCATCCCTGGAGGTATTTAAGAGTCATGTACATGTGGTGTTTAGGGACACGGCAGTGCTGGGTTAACGGTTGGAGTCAAAAATCTGAAAGGTTTTTTCCAACCTAAATGGTTCTCTGAGTCAGAGAGAGAAGCAGCATCACAGCTCAGTCTTGTGTGCACATATAACCACATAGAGTCAAGTACCTATACACACATCTGCATATACATGAGTGAGCACACTCCACCACAGCTCCTTAACATCAATGCAACTTTTTCTCTGTATGCAACTTTTTTGTATCACATATACATAGATCATCTAAAACCATTGTAGGATAAGAGAACTTGCAAATGACAAAAAACCCCATCCATTATTTTCTTTCCCTCTTGGGTTCTTATGTGTGCCAGTAAAGCAGAACCCAAACAGCTACGAAGCTGGTCACCCTGTAACTTACAGTGGTGGTTGTTAAAATGCTGGTCTAAATCAGCCCCCACAACTGTACAGGAGTGAAACTCACAGGGGATTGTGCCACATGCTTTACCCTTCGCTGCAATAACTAATACTCCCCTTTGGAAGGTTTCCCAGGCCAAAGGGTGGTTTGCTCCTGCATTGGCTTAGCAGGGCACTGGCAAGCACTCCAGGGGTACCCTGGTTACTTCAGCTTTAATCCCCACCTTCTCAGCAAGCAGCCCCCAGTTGAGCTCTCCAGAATGACATGCTCATTCTATACTCCTGCTGGGTCCATGCTTTATTATTTGTCTTTCCTGTCTGGCTGCTTTAATCATTGCCTCACAGCTTTCAGGGTTCACCTTTTTACAACCACCCGGGCAGGCAGGCAACATGCAGCCACACCCAGCTGCTTCTAGGCCGAAATCTGGCAACATCTGTTGCCTGCCAGGTGCTGGTACACTGGCAGGACTGCTCCTCCTGGATGTCTACCCACTAAATTTGTGGTGAAAGAAGTGCCTTCTCTCTCCCTTTCGGCAGCAGGTCAGGGCACTTCACCAGTATGGAGATAGATATTATTCTATCACTGAAATGCACCTAGACTGGAAAGAGCTATGCTGGCAAGGATGTGCCTTTTTTCCCTCTAACATTATGGGTAATGCCAGCCCATACAAGCAGCATAAGCTAAAAGCATAGTTTAGTGTTCATCTGTTTATTCTTCTTGATTGCTGTGCAGCAGCTCCCTGTCCATTACAGAAGGTGCCATTATCCTTTCTTCACAGCCAGGGATTTACAGTGCACGGATTTAGAGAGGAATCCAGGCCATGCTGAAATCCACAGATGAATTCCGAGGCCTGACCTTGGCAGGGGTGGGATTTCACCTAAAATGACTTGTGTTATGTACCATGCAGAAAGGCTGTGGCATATTATGGGATTAAAGACTAGTTTGGGGAAAATAACCTGTTAAAAACATACGTCTTTTTTGAAAAAATACACACTATGCAGAAATAAAAAGCTGTTTGGTTTCACCTTAATTTAGGTGGTGATTTATCAACATATTTCTTCAAGAACAACTAATAATAAAGTGGTTGTTTTGCTACATTTTGCTATGAGATTGTTATCTTTCGTTTGAAAATGCTTTTCTGAAATCTATGGCACATTGCTACTGCAAGAAACACCTGAACTTACTCTTGTTTTCCTGGGTGAATGTAAGGACAATTGAGTTGAAAAGGTCAGAACAAATATGTGTTACCTCAGCTTTTCAACATGTAATACTCAACTTTCATTGAGTATCCAAAGTGAAATAATTCAGACTTTCTGCACCATAAGAAATTATCAGCATTTTTATGCTCCTAATTTGGAGGTGACAAAGTTCCCCAGTCATACTTTTTTCACCTTCTTCTCCCAAGCAAATAGAATTCCTGTTTTTCAGACAGCTCTGGCAGTGTGTGGCCCTATGTGGGGTTTGGAAGCTTCATCCTTGCTTTGGCATGGGAAGGATGCCTTCCCTGTTCTACCTGGTTGCTGGCTCTGGATTAATCTCTCAGAAACTGCCTGGCTAGTGCTCACCCTTTGCAATGACACACCCACCACATACAGTGACAGGGATGTGGGCTAGACCCCTTTGGGTAGCTGGCACAGCCAGGCTTGTCTGGAAGTAATGAAGGAAATGTAGCAGGCAGGCCATGTTTCTTGATGAAGAGGTCTGACCATTATTCCTTCAGGGATAAACCCAGGCTAACAACTTATTTCATATCAGTTAGTGCCAATCTGGCATCTGAGGGGCTGTGAGAGCTCTGCTGCTGTGAGCCTGCATCGGATTCAGGCAGCTGACCTCGAGGTGAAAATCTCTCTATCCCATTATACACTCCCTGAGACACCCAGGCCCCATCTACTTTGTTTTCTCTGCTCCCTGTCATTTATTTTCATCTCTCGTTTTAATCTCCTTAGCGTGTCATGTGTGCCCATCAAAGAGATGCTTTCTGTGCAGTCTGGCAAGCACATTAATAGGGTTCCTTCCTCTCCACGTCTGGGTATCAGCAGTGTTTCTTGGCCACTTGTCAAATATTTCCGTAAAGATTATCTTTCAGGGTGTTATATAATCATATTAACAGGGCAGACGTTAAATAGAAGTGGGGAAAAGGTGCTCAGAGGGACTGGGGAAAGACTAGTTCTAGGAAATTGTTCAGCTCTTTCATTGCAAGGAGAAGGCAACCAGGGGCAGAAGATGATTGCTGTATTTGTTTCCACACCAGGGCTGAGAAAGAAATAAACCAAGCTAAGGGTGATTGACTTTAGCGCTGTTAAAGCTAGGATGCAAATATTCTGCAGAAATGGCCCAGAAATTTTACTTTGCAGGTAAAGGGGGGTAAAAAAGCCCTCAGGGTTATGCTACAAGAATGCAGAGCAGCTGTGAAGAATAAACCTTGTCAGTACAAAAAGCTTTATTCATTAGGAAAGAATGACCTTCATTTTTGTAGGGCAGATCTTTGTTAGGGCTTTCTGGACTACTGTGGTCCCTTAGTGAGGCGTCTTTCCACATCTGGCTTTGCACAACATGTGCCTGCAGAAAGTGAGGTGCTCCTGAGGCTGTCAGTGGCAGAAGCCCATGGGGCTGGTTGCAAGGTTCAGCTAGAAGACCCTTTTTTTTTGTTTTTTGTGCCTGAAGAGATCAGCTCTATTCAAGGTGAGGAATGTCAGCTCTGATTCCTCTAGTATCGATCTGTCCACAACTCATTAGCTTATATGTAAACTTTGGATTTTAAATAAACAGCAGTATACCCTGATTTCATATCATATCATGTATCTGAATATAAATATGTTTTTGTTCTGAACTGGAATTCATGACATGTTGAGGGCAGCTCTGCTTTTTGACACTTAAAAATTCCTTCTATCTTTGGTAGATAGGCTCCAGATGTTTTCTTCTCATGAAGTAAGTCTTGCATCTGGGTCCTCTTCTTCTCCATCTACCTACCTACTTATATTCCTTATGCTATGAATTAGCTCTGCAGGATCTTGCTATTGTCTCTTGATGCTTTAAGAGGCAGTTCTACAGTTTGATGCTTTATTCCAGATACTTTGTCCAGGTAGATGAATGCCAGTATATTCAACATTGCTGGCTGTTCTACTTGCTCACTTGAGGAGAGGTGAAAAAAAGACAACCTGAGAAAAAAAAGTGGAGGATTTAATATGATTTTTTGCTTGTGCTGTGCAATTTGTGTTGCTGGAAGTTGCTGATAGTACAAAATTTGCTGAATTCTTGGTTAAATATTAACATGTGGAGGGTATCTGTAATTTCCATGTGACACTTGATACAATTCCTACGTATTGTCTGAGGTCTTTTTGGCAACTTTTCTGCTCCACCAACTCTTGCACAAACATCTAACTGGAGAATTAACTTGCAGCATATTTTATCCAGGCGTCTTCAGTGGCGTAGGAAATTAGACAGTTCTTGTACTCTGATGACTCTGTACACCTGGGGGTGCAAAGGGCCTCGACTTTTGGCCTGACTCTGTCCCACCGTGGCTCTGAATGTCACTCCTTCACCATTTCCATGAGGTTTGAAGCAGCACTTTGTACACCCCGGGCATTCTGCTGCTTGTGCGTTGTACCTAATGATGTCATCTTAAGGTGACTTCCAAACTGCCCTTCTGCCATCTCTCTTCCCCATTTACAGTAGTTTCTGATTTGGGAAGAGTGCTAATTAAGGAGGGGGTTGGTGGGACTATTAGGGGATGAGTTTGAGAGAGGCAGGCACAATCAAGATGGGGAGAGTGCTGTCAGCAGAGGCCTGGTAGGAGCTGAACTTTATGCCCTGGGGCACCAGAAGTGGGAAGGCAGAGAAAAACACCTGAAAAGACAGGAAAAATATAAAATGCTAAAGGAAAATGATGCTGAAAAGGAAGGGAAGGGCTGCAGTTGAGAGTCCTGCCAAATGACTGCAGTGCAAGTTGCACAGTTGGTGTTGCTCTGAGACCAGCAAGGACCCAGACACACTATGGTGTCCATCCCATGCAGCCAGGAGCTGGTAGCCACACAACATGGAAACTGTGCCACAACTGCCAGCACTTGAATATTGCAGTTTGGCATTAATTTTTGTTATGTGATTGGATTATTCTGCCTAGAAAATATGTTTTTCCTAATTAAGCAGACATTTTTTTGGTGTTGTCTGACCTGGCTCTTGATGCCAAAGATATCACAGGATGAATACAATTTTATGTATACCATGAATCAGGATAGTAAAGAAGACAAGGAAGTACTGACCAGTCCTGAATCCTGGTTGCTCTTCTGCATCATTTCCAAGTGGGAGGGCCAGGTTTGCCCCTGGCTCAGTCTGTGAAGTATAAATGAAAAATTTAATATAATACAATATAAATCTGAAAAATCTTTTTCAGACTTTCTTAGTAATGTGGTATATTTTTTGCTTGCTGGGGGTTTTTTGCCCTTTTTTTTTTTTAATGTGGCCAGCTTTGGAAATGTTATATGCCTGAGTACAAAATCGCACAAGTCAAAGATAGAATAATGAAAGTCACTCTTTCACCAAGCTAATGAGATAAAACAGTCCAAGGAGGAGCTTGTTAATACAGTCACAGGAGTTTTGACTTGGATATCCCCTCAATCATCTGCATCTAGCAAGTCTGTGTTTCATAACTCTGTCTGTGAAGACTAAACATTAGATTTTGTGGGCAACCACAGAAGCCTTTTAACACAGGTTTAATTACAAAGCCCAGAAAAATGGTTTAGCTCTGGAAAGAAAGTAATAAGCAGCACTTCAGTTGAAAGAGGCCATTTCATAGCTGAGAAGAAGCATACACAAAAACTTTTTTATTATGTTAGGAAGAACATTAGAATAATGGATGCTGTTGTTTTTATGTTGTGCATTGTGATTAGTACTGGAGAAAGTACTTAAGTATGTTTAGGTCACTTGCAATAAGGAAAGCACTTATGCACATGATATAACTTTATGCAGGTATTAAAATCATCTCTGGTCTCTAGAGGATTTACTGAATCAAATTCAGTATTTATCAGTAAATGGTATTAAAAGCTAGTTTCATATACACACAGCTTGAATTCTCAAAACCAAATGTGAAATAGAAATATTTCCATGGTTCTTTCATTAAATTGCATGATAGAGAAAAAAAAAGAACAATTGTAAAGAGAATAAAAACAGTTCCCTGTAGCATATTATTAGCTTTTGAGCGCAGATAAAGAGCTCATGGGTAATAATTAGAACAGGACAGTACTTACTACAACAAGAAACAGAAAACCAATATGAAAGGGTAAAAGGTGGGGGTTTTAAACCTTTGTCTTGGGAAGCTTTAGCTGATTATCCTGTTTGCTATCTGAAAAGTGTCTTAAATTAGGCTTCTGTCCAACCTTCAATGCATCTTTGTGCAGCTTGAAGAAATACTTGGAGTGTAGCAGTATCATTTACAATAATAAAGAACCACTAAGCCTGGCACTTCAGAAACTCAGATCCCCCTCCCTCCCTCTCGAGCAGTTCTCCATCTTGAGTAACAGCCCTCTAAGTGTTATTAGTAATGCGAGTCAAGGCATTCCTACATACACCTGGATTTCAATCTTTGCAGCTTCTACTTCAGTTTTCAAGGGAAAGCATTAATGTATAAAGATGCCCTCTGACAGATTCAGGGCATGACTCTCCTACATCTCTTGAATCAAGCAGAATAATACCTGTTATGGTGTTATTCTCAAGAATAAGAATGTCAATATCAGCACCAAGCAGCCTGAAGGAAAGCAGAGACCTGGGAATATAGGAAGAGATCTAAGCAAAAGCAAGTATATGGGTTAAATGTTATTTACAAAGCAAAGAGCTCAGACAGTCCTTGCTATAAAGCCACCATTTGGGGAAGTAGGTCCAAGCTTTCTTGGTTCCTCCTAAGTTTTTCTTCGATTTTGGAAATGCGTCTGCATATACATGCTGACCTTTTAAATCTCCTTGAAAAGGGGAAATTTTGGGTTAAATGATGAGTCACTACGTGCCTTTTTGGTTAAAAAAACCAAACCAAACCAACCTCCCACCAAACTTTAAGGTAAATAAAGAAGCAGGTTACCCAGCACTGAGCACAGAGGGCTCACAATTCGGAATGAGACAAGAGTAACACAAAGTACAGCCAGAAGAGAGTCAGTGATCAAAGTTACACCTCCTTTGCCTGTATGTTTATGCATTTGTTGCAAAACATACGGCTCAATTCTTCTCTTGTGCCTATATAGGCACGAGAAGTCTCCATAGTAAACAGAACAATACCAGAGAAAGCAAGGAAACAAACTGGGCTATTTATACTCGCTCTGTTACAAATATACTGCTTCAACAGCTTGCCCAGATTAGACCTAATTGTGTATTTATACTCTCTGGGAGAGTAGTTCAGAATAATTTTGTCTCTTTTCAGAAGATGCTTATATAATGCAATCTGTATTAGTAACTGGATTCTATACATCCTATTACATGCATAACTTAATATTAATTACTTTGACCTCTGCTTGACTGCTGTGTAAAGGGACAGGGGGCTTTTTCCAGGAACTTAATCCTTTTAATTTTTCAGGAGAAAATAATTTTGGTTAATTTTATTTCTCTCCAGTTATTGTAACATTTGTCTTGTTCCCAGGGTCCTTTTATTAGAGGAAATGATCCTTCTGTGTGAGCTTTTTTCCCTTAAAATCTCCCCACAGACTTTCTCTCTACCAACAGACAGAGTAGAAACTTTGGCACACTGAAAAACAACAAAAACTCAGGTTCCTGCAAGTATCCTGCCAGTCTGTGGGCAGGTGCAGAACAGCATGGCTGCCTGCCTTTTCCTCGGGGCAGGCAGGGGAAGGAGGTTGCTTGGTGCCTGTTTCTGCAGAGGGAGGATTTAACTGGTACCAGTGTTTAATGTGGAGCAGCACCCACGTTAAGTGTGACTGCAGATTTGGCAGAGGAGAACAGTTCACACTGTGCCAGAAGACCCACTCTCTGCTTCTTCTGCAGCAGGTCAGAGAGGCAGCCACCTTACTGATGCCCCAGGCCTTCCTGGCATTGCTATTCCCTTTTCCACCTTCCTTCTGCCTTGCCTAATTACAGTGTGAGCTCTTCAGGGCAGTCTCTGCTGCCATGTGTCCAATGCAGTGGGGCTCTGATGTGGGTTAGGGCCCTGGGGCACTGAATGCAGTGGAAGTCATTAATAGGTTAAGAGAGAAATTTTGAAGTATGCAGTAAGGATGGAGAATGTGCAAAAACCCTGAAATTCCCAAATGTTTACTGACCTGAGCTCAGAGCAAAGTGTTCTTTGAAATCTTTGAAAGATCTTGACTTAATACTTTGATATTGCTTCTTTTTCCTGACTAGGACTGGTGGGTTTGGCAAGTCACTCTGCTTCCCTCTTCTCCTCCCTTCTCTTGTTATTCACTGACAAATCCTCTGAATGGTACAGGGGTTTGGCTTGCAGGGGAGAGTGTCATCTCCAGTGAAGGAACTGGGCTGTCCATCTCCAGCAAAGGAACTTCTTCACTGACATCCTCTGGAGGCTACCAGCCTACAGGATTACAGTGGAGCAGACACTTTATTTTACAGGAAAGCAAACGTATTGACAATATCGGCGATTCTCATATTGAATTCAACCATTAAAAAGAAACCTAAAATCAAAAGGACATCAAACAAAAACCCCTGTAGCTAAAACCTTTACAAATGATGGCATCAGGGCAGAGGCTTCTCTCACCTCACAGGAGGAGAGGACAGGGAAGGTGCTGCATTGCAATGAGTGTGTTACGTGCCACATAAGCAGGCACTCATCTGCTGGTACCCATGAGGGAACTAATGTTCCTTATTTCCCCATCCCTCCACTGCCAGCTAATCTGTGCCTGCCCGTCTAATTTCCTGGCAACTGTTCTAATGTACAGGCTAATAATGTTTGCAGCAATCCTGGGAGACATCAGTGTGCAGGCTAGCTATGAGGTTGTAGGGTCCAAAGGAGGATTAATTAGGGGAATTGTGACATCTGGATAGGGGGAGCTTTTGAGAAGCCCTTCATCCAGGTGGTGTGAGTAGTTCAGATAAGCACCTAAACATTTCTGTGAAGAACTAGGATGCCATCCCTAATTGAAGTTCAACCGCTACTAAGTCCCCTTGATGATTTCTCCTCCTTTCTTCCTCAGAGTATCTTTTTTGTTGTTGTTTCCAACTATAACTTAATGAAAACACATTTGAAAGTAAAATTACGGATTTCTCAGGGACTCTGACCCTTAGGGGCAGTCATGGAGATACTGCAGAAGGAGCTGAGTACACAAGCTCCTGTTAATTAGAGCAGAGTGAATGATTCATAGGAAATAATTTATTCAATTAATTTAGCCTCTCTTTCTTTTGCAAATTATCTATGAAAAGTTTGCGGGTTTATTGCATTCAGCTGCTAGACAGCAGATTATTTCTCTGCATGTAGTTGACCCCTATGTGGCTTGAAATGTAAGGTCTGGCTTTTAGTTTTTTGGTGGACAGGGGTACTGGAGTTAGTGTTCTTCCTTGATTAAACAACTGACTTTTAGTATGTGCCTTGAAAAACTGATGTTCATTTTTACAAATGTAGAGGTGACCTTCCACGAATATTATTAACCATGGCACAGAAATATCTCTGCCAGTGAACCCATTTACTAGAACAATGATCTGGAAAGTCTGTCCAGCACTTACCCTCCAGTGTCCGACATGGTGTGTCTTTGTGGAGCCTTCCCCTCTGGCAAGCTCAGGGAATTTTCACTCTTTCTCCTTCACCAGTCCTGCGCAGAGTCTTTTGCTTAAGCTTCTCTCCACGTGGAGGCAACCTCTCCAGAATATCAATGGTCTGATCAAAGCAGCCATGAAGCACAGTTGTTAAAGTCAAAGTCATAAAATTCATTGCCAATAATCTGATGCCTACTTGCTGAAGTCCTTGTCAGCAAGGTGGGTATTTATTCACTGAAAAGCATTCATGATGCTTACCATAAAGATTACAGAATACTTCACAAGCAGGACAAAATCTTAAACAGTGCCTGTAATGACCCTCCACCACCAAGCAAACAGCCCTGCTCCATAACCTTGCAGCATTTCCCTTTGCCTGACTTCCACACAAAGGATAAACTAAATTGGCACAGAGCTTGGGTGTGGGCAACTGAATTTGCATATCTGTCTGTCCTGATTTAGGGCAGGGTCATTGTCTCCAGCAGACTTCTGCTGCCCTGGGAAGAGGGACGTGCGGAGAGCCTGACCCATGGCAGGCAGGCTTTTCTTGAGATGCATCCCAGCATGGGGTTGTAACTCTGAGCTCAAAGTAACACGAGTTTCAGTAACAGCTTTTCACACTCCATCAGAAAGCATTTTTAAAGAGGGATGGTACTGCACGAAAATTAATGCATGGGAGCATTCTTGTAACAGGTGCATAATATTTCAGTAATAGGCTTTTGGGATGTTTATTCACTTGCCAAATTCATTTATCAGGTATTGGATCCAAAGGATTTCCCAACAGGATATCTGCAGAGATTAGTGAGCTAGGCAAATGTGCTTTGAACAAATACATCCTTTCATCAGGCAGTCATTTGGATAATTCCAGCATCAACATGCTCTCTGCTGGAATGGGTCTGCTGGTAATTGCATTAACTACTTTTCCTGTGGTCGTACGTATGTGTGCCTTTAGATCCTACAAGGGCAGAGTTTGGCCTGCAACCTGTTAGTCAAGAGGTACCTGCCCATCTCTGCCTGCACAGATGAAGTTTTAGCCAGCCCAGTCTTGCCCAAAGTAACCTTTCTTGCCTGGAAAGACCTGCTGCATCAAAAACACCCAAATAACTTTGCCAGCACAGGTTGACAATACTTTTTTGAAAAATAATTGAGGAAAAATTGCCTCGAAGATGTACGAACATTGTATTTCAAAGTATTTTAGAATAAAGTATGCTTCATTTTCATTTTCTTGGTTTTTAGTAGGTCTTTGATTTTGTTTTTGAAGTTGAAAGTAAAATTAAACTTGCTTTTACCGGGAGAAATTTTTCATCTGATTTTACCCTTGAAACTTTAAATAGATTGTCATTTTGATGGAGGACAGGAATCAATACTGAAATAAGAGGAATTACCATGGATTGAAAACTTCAGAAGTTCATCTCTAAGATGACAAGTCATTCAACAGATATATTGGAACCCATGTTTTATTATCAGATTAATGGAGAAATAGCAAAAGTTTTGTTAGTCTCGTTCCATCAACTAAGTGGCCCATTTCTTATCTGCTGTATCCTATAATATTTCTGGTATTAGACACTGCAGTAACTAATCATGGAAAAACTAATCAGCTTGGCTTATTAAATGGGCAATTACCTTTCAAGAAAGGATTTTTTCTCTTTTTAGCTGCCTGGTGTAAGAAAATGAGTCTCTGTTTGAGACACCTGAAGTAAAGAACCATCATTCTTCCATTGATTTTTGAAAATGTGGGTCACCATATATAATGTACCAAGCTTAAATCCTGTAATGACTTAAATGTGGTTGTTCTGTGCCTTGAGCTGTAGAAGTACAAACAAAACTGAGGATTTAAGGGTTAGCATATGGCTTTTCAACTCAGTGTGTGCTTTTTTGTCATCTTTTTTGAGCCTTTTAAATTGTAGAGTGCTGAAGGAACATTCAATAAATTTATTTTTGAGTATTCCAGTGCTTCCCTGCCTTACGAAACCAAATCTTACCAAGCCTTCAGCGTGAAGAGAACCAGGGCCATGGAGACAGCATAAAAGCAAGAAGGACTCTGAGAAACAGAAAAGGTGAACAAGGAAGGTGAAAGTGTTTGGAGATTTGGGAAGGTGGTCTAACATGCTTTTGGTTTTCTTTCTTTTTATATCTTTTTTTTTGCTTAATTTTCTTTTCCTTTTTTTTTCCCCAGATTTTTTTTGTTGTTATTTGTAAAGCATAATGTTTTGCTATGAAAACAATGGTACTCTCCCAGCAACCTCTTTCCCTTGTTTGCTTACCTTGGAGGTCACTAGCTGCTCACACACGCTATTGAGCGGAGGACAGACTCCTTGTGTTCATTACAACAACACAAGAGCAGATGTCTCAGGCTGTAAGCCTCAAGTTGAGTTCTGCAGGCCCCAGGAATGGTGAGATGTGATACACATCTGTGTTTTGGGCTTGGCCTGCTCCAAGGATGCGTGTCAGCTGTGTGCTCCACATCTGAGTTCAAGTCCACATTCCCCGAAAGTTCTGCTCGGAGTTCCCAACCACAGGCATTGCATGCGCCCACCTCAGTGCATTAGAAATGGCGTGGGAGGGGGCTGACAGCCTCTCACACACAGATTTGCCATGGTGATTGCACAAACAGGTAGGACATCAGCACCTCAACCTCCCCTGCCAGACAGCCCGCATAGGGCCATGATGTCTTCGCTCATCCCACCACAGTTTGCCCCAATGTCCCTGGGCCAGGTTGTCCTGGGGGACCAGGACATTGTGCCCCACATACCCAACCATGAGTGACTGGTAGGAGGCAGTAGAGGAGGATTCTGGCAGTTGTCACGCTCTCCATCATGAGCAGGCTCCTCTGGATGTCTCTGGCATGGAAGCAAGAGCATGCAGGAGCCCTTCAGCAGTGAGGAAAGGAAAGCCAGAGCGCACTGCTGCTTTCTGTCATGGAGAGGTTAAAAGCAACTTGCCAACTGACAAGCAGCAGCTGCAAGGAAATTTCCCGATCACCACCATCACCTCTTTTTTTTTTCCTTTTCTTTTTTTTAATGACAGCAACATTTTAATCAGCTTGGGTTGAGCATGGAAATCTGAGTGGGAGGTGGGAGGAATATCTGGGGAGGGGAGGAGGAGCAGAAGAATGGCTGGGTGCTGGCATATGTCTGAGCTGAGGGACGGTCTCTGCCTAGGAGGACAGTTAACCTACACAAAATGTTCTGGCTTCCTGCCTGTATCAGCCACATCATGCTGCTCCAGCCTTTTGTGCCAGATCCCCGAGATGGTGACTGTCACTCTGACAGAGGGAGAGAGAAGGAGAAAAGATAGAAAAGATGAGGGGGGGAAAAAAAGCAAAACAAACCCATAAAACCACCAAATCTAACACCACAACCCAGTAATAAGTTTGCTGTCAAGCCCAGGTAGAACAGCTGTATTTTTCAGAAATGAGCAGCAGTGGAAAAGTAGCAAGCCAGCTGTGTGCTTCTGCAGAATAAATCACGGTTGGACAGAAGGCCTCGGAGAGTAAAGTAAGCAAAGCTCCACAGAAAATGGCTATGAACATATAGCATTTAATAGGGAACCTGAACTCAGAGTCTAGCTGCGAGCAAACCACAGCTCAGGCTGGGATTCCTTTTTTCCTCTTAAATCCAGGTGGAAGAAACATACTGATTTCTAGAAGGGAAAAATTCATTGTCAGAAATGCTCTGATAACACCTTTGTTTATACCCACAGACTTTCTTATAAGAGGGATATTATGACAGCCTATTGACCAAAACTGCCCCTGGCCTTGGGTCAAATTCCCTGATTTCCTTAAGCCAGGGCTTCTGTCACCTCCTCCATTACAAACTTCTTAAAATCTTCTGTAGAAGGCTGTTATCTCCCACAGATAAGATGCTGCCTTTCCAAATTATTCCGGAAAGCCAAGTGGTTGCTCTCCACCCCAACACTTTACATGTGGGAGTTGACAGACCCATGTCATTACCCAGTCCACAAAAAATCTTTTATTATTAGCAACACAAATGCTGTTCCCAGGTTACACCACACAGCTCTCACATGCAGCTTCAGCACCAGTGAATTAGCTGGACATTGTCAGTGCAGAGCAAAAATGTTCTCCATTGTCCTCAGATGTCTTCTCAGCCTTGTGGCTTGAGTTTGGAGCTGGCAGCTCCCTTGGCAAAGTCCGGAGGAGGGACTGCCTGTGCCCACTGAATGCTGGGGTGGGAGCAAGCGGGAAGAGTAGCTCTTCAAAGCATGGGGGAGGGTTACAGCTGATCCAAAAGTAGTGTTCAGAAGTGAAGAGACTGCTGGAAAGGACATCTTAATAGCTAAAAGTTGTGTGTGACTTCACTTTGAGAGCTGGCTGCTGATCTCATAGCTTGCACTCAAGTTGTGCTTTCAAGCTGTTCTCCAAAACCACTTATATACTTAAAAGATACTTTCGATGGAGCCCGAGATTCTCCAGTAGCTTGAGTTCTAAGGGAAAACACCAAATACAATGAGATTCACGTCCGAATAACACATTATTCCAGGATATCTGAAGATGAAGGAAGATACCTAAGGTCATTCAAATGAAAGCATGTGAGGTGGGGAAGCTTGAGCATAATTTCATTTATTTTACTTAGACTTATCACAGAAAAAAAGAAAAGCATCTAGGGACACCTAATGTGATTTTTAAAATCTGCGTAAGCCACAAATCAAGAAATTTGTTGGAAACAAGTACACAAATGGTTTAAAGTACACATTAGGTGCATATGGACCCACAGCTGCTCTTATTCCCACTGCCACCCAAAGTACAGGTCTTTCTGTGATACAGCCTGTCACACAAGGACTGTGCCAGATGTCTTGCAAAAACCCTCTCAGCACCTCCTCTCCTGTGCTGGCAGCTTCTGAAGGGCAGAAAGAGAGAGAGTGGACAGGGGGTTACAGCAAACACCTTCCAGCTGGCTGGAAGCTTTCATCTGCTCCAAATGGATGTAAGGCTACTTGAATAAGCTGTGTATTTATCTCACATCTCCTCAGAGAATTCTAGAAGTGACACTGCTGTACCTCAGTGGAAAGGCAGCAGAATTTGAAAAAGTAAACAGAAGAGCCTAGTGGATGGTTTTATAGAAGGTTCAGACCTTACTGCTTTCTTACTATATATCCACTGATATCTTGCTGTAGGTAGTCATTTGTGATGCAAATATATCTGTGGTTGTTTAGGTGCCAGGTTAACACCATGCATTATATGGGATGTAAAAGTTGGAGGGAAAAAAAAGTAATTTCTGTGCTTGTTGCTACTTGCTTAGGGTTTACGTGTAAAGAATCATGAAAGATGTTGTTTTCAGGACCCTATTTTCTTCCCACCTCTCTACTTTTGGCAATATTATCTGTGTCAATTTTGTTGTTCAGCTACCTCTGGTGGAAAACTTTTTGCAGGCATCAACATTAAAGGCCCTTCAGGACTTACCTGGATGTTTTAGCTCTTGAACAAAGGCTCCCTTTTCTCATATCTGTTAATAAAAAATACAAGCCCCTGGAGCTTTTAATAACTGTATAGATATTAGGATAAGTGAAAGATGTTAACAGAAGGGGGGGGATGCTTGTTGGAGCATCTTTCACTGTGAGAATGTTACAGGCACCTCACCCAGCAGTCCTCCATGTCCGCCTACACTGAAAAAGCCTTCAACAGTAGCGCAGGCTGGGTTTCCTTGGTGCACAGATGTGCTCTGACAGTGGCCACCTCTGAAACCAAAGGTAGAGGGAGAGTTCTGTAGGAAGGTGGCACCAGTTGGGAGTGGCATTTACTGCACCCACTCAAACTCCATCAACTCAGTCCATGAGTCAGGCATCAAGATCAAAACAGTGACCATCTGGTCCCTGGAGAGAAGTTGCTCATCCTGATGTGGACACAAATCCTTCTTGTGTTAAATACCTGCCTTAGAATGCTGTGTCTCACTCCCCACAGGTTGCCCCCACTCTGGGCATTTTGCCAGCATAACCAGCTGACTCTGACTTAAAGCTTCAGTTTAAGGTGGATAAAGTTTTAGACAGTAGGATAAATGCCATCTCTGGTTTCTGAACAGTTAAAATAACAAACAATTATTAAATAATGAGTGTTTTGTCACACTGGCCTTCTAGCAAGTCCTGTGGTCAAAACAGACTGCAGCAATTAGCTTTTCTCCATCTCCCTGACAGAAAAACAGAGTGTATCACATCATTTAATGGATAACATTGGACATCCAGAAAGAGGTACTGATGCAAAATGAGCTTTGGTTAAATCATGATAATTGGGTCCAGCACTTACTGAGTTAATGTTAGACATTGGAAAAATCTGCATTTTGAGCAGGATGAATTTAAGTGTGGCATAAGTGTGAATATCCCATAAGAGGTGGTGCACCTCATTCAGCTGATGAGGGACATAAAATCAGAATTGCCCCCAGAAGTATATGTAGCCATCCAGAGAGCAGCTTTTAGATAAATACCACTTGAGAACATGTTTCATTGAGACACTGGATGTGTCTGAAGGAGGATACACAGTACTTGTAAAGCAGAGCAGAGCATAACACTGCCCTCTTTTGTGTGAGACAACACATGATCACCTGGCATCCCCAATATAATTCCTGGGAAATGCTGCTTCTATGCAGCTGGTAATAATATCAGTCTCATATAGAGGTCCTTTCTGCACTGGGGAAGAGGGAATGAGGTACGTACTTTTCAGCCCAAATAAAGGAAGAATTATGAGTTCAATTTTACCTGTGCAAATTATTTGAGAATCAGGTTAGGCAGGTAGACTTGCTGGCATTGGGAGGGCAAGATTATCATTTACCTGTAGCCCTAAAGAATTAAAGCACCTTGCTCAAGAAGGACCCCAAAACGTGAATGTGTATGCTGAGCACGTGCTGGAGCTCAAGTTTGTGTCAAGCAGAGCTCTCTGTCTGAGGGTGGATTTGTACCATGTTCACGGGCTTTAGAGAAGGCAGGAGCTTCTATTATGAAACAGGGGTTTCTGCTGCTTGTTAGAGAAGTGTGTCAGCTATGATGTTTCATGTGTGATTCCATGCTCATATTAAAGGCCTGTTTCTTGGCAGTCATTACAAAATGAGCTGAAGTCCAAGTCTGCTTCTGAGCCCGAAACACCGCCAGTGACCAGATCAGTAACCTTCTGCCAGCTCTCACTGGTTGTGAGGAGGGAGGAGGGATATTTTCATCACCCCTAGTTCAGTCATCAGAAAGAATGAACAAAATAATCATCAAGATCTTTGGCGCATCCCTTCCAGGTCCACATTTTTGATGCACCAGCAATGTTCTTGAGAGGGTCGTGTATTTCCTTTGGAGTCTCAATACGCAGCAAGAGGCAGGAGAAATGTTTGCAAGGCAAATGCTTTCTGATGGGCCTGCCCCTGAACTCACCAGTCAAAAGCCATTTGTATGGAAATGACACTAAAATTGCTATCGTAGAGCTGCATCCAACCTCAGCTTCTGCCAGCAGAAGATACTGGGTACCAGATGGCAGAAATCCTACCCGAGCACCAAGTGGTTTAAACTGCTCTTTTTGCTAGGAATTTAAATAGTCCATATGCTGAAAGTATAATGCTCGGCTGCACCCTGGCTGCCTAGTAGAGGCCTCTGCTGCCTGAGCTAAAAGAGATGAGCAATTAGCTCGTAGCAGCTTGGAGCTTGTATCCTCCGTACGTCCCAACGTCAGGCCGTGCTACTGTCACACACACATCAAAATGTCTGCTCGTGCATCTGGAGAAAGATGGTGGTGTCTGAATATACAGTCTGATTGTCAAACTGGGGTTGTTGTGTCAAAGACTTGAGAAACAAGCAAAGACTGAGAGTGGTCTGTGTGTCTGGTCTCCTCTTTTTCTGAGCTTCTGGGATCGCCTGGTGAACCCCAGGCTGAAGTACTCAAGGGGCATAGTTTGTCACGGATTTCAGGGGAGCACAAACAGTGCTCTCTGGGGGATTTGCAGCCTCAGATTTCGAGGGCCTGGTGAGACATCAAAGCTGCTTTGCAGCATGATGCACAGTGCCTGGAACAGAAGGTCCTCAGCTCTGGTCACAGGTTGTGCTCGCCATTGTGCAGCTACGGCAGCTCTGCTCTTTGATCATTTGGGTGATTTCATTTAGTTGCTGGAAAGGGCTTGCTTCTCCCTGGGCAGATCCCCTACTTTATAAGTCATCTTCCAAAAATACGCCATCAGTCTGGCTGGCTGAGGCTGTACCCGTTCCAAAGCAGTAATGTCCCTTTTTTGTGTGTTAAAAACGTTACCAAGCACAGTGCTTCAAATGAAGAAGTGCCCTACCTCATGCAGAAATGTTATCCCTCCTCCTGATTTATAGTCTCTTTTCTGATTCATCCAGTTTCCCCTTGCCTATTGTGCTGGAGTTGAACTCCAGATGGATGGCTCGGAGGGTTCTGCTAAAGTAACCCCTGGAGAAAATTCCTTTCCTGGTCAGATCACTCTGAATTAGTCCTCTGCTTAAAATGTACTCTTGCTGTCCTGTCTCACTGCCTCTAGATTTATTATGTAACATTTTTCTAATTTAAATTGTTTTCTATTTACTGGCCCAGTTCCCTGAAAGATCTGCTTCATGCCGAATCCAGTTACATTGGTCATTATTCACCTTTTCTTTCTCCAGTACTGTCACTATCAAAAGACATTGGTATCTCACATCTGATGTCCTTATCTAAATCATTTACGTACATTCATTCAAAGGATAGGCAGGTCAAATGTTTCGAAATCTTGCAAGGTCACAGAAAATAAAGCTAAGATGTCATTTAGTTTTTTTGCTTGTCCTTTTTATGTGAAAATTGTATTTTGGTATTCATAAGGAGACTTTTATTAGCAAATGTAAGAGTGCCTTGAAATGGATATTTTAATTATGCATGTAATTCTTTATGATTGTGACTATTAGTATTTAGCGTGCTTGTTATCCTTGATTTTTTTTATTTCTAGAGGGTCTCCAGATGAACAAAGCAGCACATTTTAGTAAATTATTCTCTTTGTGTCTATGAGTTACTGACCCTTTTAAAAACACTTTTTGCTAATATATATATATATATATATATATATATATATAAAATACGGTGTTCTTTCTAATGAGAATAGACATCAAGAATTTCCCAATGCAAATGATTCTCTAGCTGTTCTTTCTAGCCCTGTGCCAGAGCTAGATAACTTCCAAGGGTCTCCAAACCTCAAACTTCAGGAGGCTCAACCCCTCCTAATACTTAGAAACTTGCTGCAGTGTTTCACTGCGCTCCAGGGCAAGTTCGTTCATTTCGACAAAAATTATCTCTTCCCAAATGCAGCAAATTGTAGGCAATCCTTAACAGTAGACATGAATCCATTTTCACAGGTATCAGATCTTGCATCTCAGCAAGTAGACTCCATTTTCACAGAATATGTAGATAAAGGGGTTGAGGTTTGGAAATCTCCAAAGCAAGAATCACATCATGGGGTGATGAAAAACTTTCTCACATACACCATGCACTGAGCTGGTGTTTCCACAGCTTGCTTTACTCCACATCTCCTCACTCTATGTCTCTGAAGTGAGAAAGCACTGTTATTGTCACTGAATGCATGGGTTTGTTTGATGATGGACAGATGAGAAATCTGTAAGAAAGATAGAAAAAAATGATCTAGATTTCACAAATTCTGGACTAGGAAAAGCAAGTTAGGGGGTTAAAAAGTGCTGTGGATTAGAGAATAAGTCACCTGAGTAGAAGAGTGGAATGTGTTTCATCAGGGATTTGTTGTATTTTCTCTTTTTCAGCTTACAGAGGTGAAATAAAAATGTCAACAATTGACTAAGAAATTAAACTGATCCAATATCTGTTAATGTTTTATACTCCTCAGGTGGCACTAGTCACAAAATAACCTCGGTTAATGTATGTTCGAAATATCAACCATAAGTTTCAGTATTTGTCATCAAATGGGCTTTAATACTGAAGCTACGCATGCACAGAAAAGCAGAAGGACAAAGTAATGTTTGCAGACAGTAAGACTAGAGATGCCATACTAAATACAAAAACAGCCCTTCAGAAATCCCCTCTGGTTACTAGTAAAAGAGAACTATTAGAGACAAAATAAGCATTAAAATGAGAAAACTAAAAAAGATGAATTTTTGCAAGCCAAATGCTAAATGTAAACCTAAACTAAGCAGGAATAATAGATTTTCAGGGGATCTTTTACAAAAACATAAAAGGTACCAGTGATAAGAATGGCAGCAGAATCAGCAATAACAAAAGCAACTACCTTTGATACAGAAAAAGAGTCATGAAACCAGCAGATGAACAGGAAGCAAAAGAAGGATTTAAGAGAGACAAGGTCTTATGGCAAGAGAAAATTAATTATTGGTCTCACTACTCACTACCTGTGAGACAGGGTCTCACATCAGAACTCTCTTTGGTGTTAAGTAGCCTGAGAAACTATCTAAAACAGGAGTGTCAAAGGAAGAGATTGCTGGACAAATCACAAGAACAAGGCAGAGGTCACTGAAGAGTTATAAGGGAGTCAGATATGAAATTGTTCAACAACTAATTGTCATGTGTAACCTACCATTTTTTCTGCAGAATAATGTACAGTGGCAAGCGTGTCACCAGCCTTTAGTAAAGACTGCAGGCTTCATAGGGAACTGCCGATCGATAAAACCACAGTCAAACTTGTAGAAACAATCATAAACAGAATTCTTAGACACAAAAATACATACATGTTGTTCAGAAAGAACAGTACAGACTTTGTAAAGTCTTACTTGCAGACTTGGAGGAGCTAGCGACTACCTGAAAAAATGTGATTCAGCTGATAAGTATTGAACTTATGTTTGACAATGCTTTTGACAAGATCTCTTGCCATAAGACTTTAAGGAAAGGCAGTTCCCGTGGACCCCACAGGACCAGGGACATGGCAGGGAGGAGAGTTTCTAGGCAGCAAAGTTCTTGGTTTTGCTCTATGTATTTGTGTGTTTTCAGCAAAGCTAGTGAATCTTGAAGTGACAAATTCTGCAGAAAAGATAAAATTACTCAGAATAATAAAATAGGAGATAACTTCTGAGGGAGACTATTAAAGAAGTCTACAGACTGGGGAGTGATGCACAGCAAGCAAATGGGGAATGGTGATTCATTATTTCTGTCAGGTCCAGGCCCATGAGGTACCCAATGAAAACTATGAAGTAGCAAGACTGAAATAAACAAAAATGGGTTTTGTCACAATATATATAAACTCTTAATCTGTGCTACTCATTACCACTGAACATTGCAGGTGCCAACTAAAATCAGGTTCAAAACCAGATCAGGCAACTCAGAGCTATTAGTGAATACATTTCAGGTCAGACCTAGTATGGCAGTTTTAATAGCCTGTGGGAAAAAAGTCATGTTGCCGATGGTACAAAATGGTACTTCTTGCATTAAGGCATTCTTACATTTAAAATGAGTGCTTAGATGGTGAAGTGAGCTGTCAGAGTTTGGTTCTTGGCACAGTTGGTCAGAAAAATTGCAAAAAGTCTGTACTGCCATCAGAAATCAAAACAGTTTGCAAAAAAGGATTGCTTTCAGTAGATTCCTGGAAGAAAATCACTGAAAAAAGTGCTGACAGTGTAAGGTTGAAACATCCCAACCTGTTTTTTACTTTGAAACAATTCTCTGCCTTGATTTCTTTTTTTTAGTATTACCTTGTATTAGCTTTTTTGCTGTAACATAATATTAACTTTAAAAAGTCAAAACAGAATGTTTCAGTTTCCATTACAACAAAACCTGTCAATCACCTTGAAATGCATTGAAGGATTTTTTCAAATTCCCCTTTGCAGAGAATTTCAGACTCTGGGGGTTTCACTGCAATTCAGAACAAAGTCAACTTTTGAAACCTGAAAGATCTGTGAAAATCAGGACTCTTGTTCTTTAAAACTTGGCCAAAATCACTCTGTTTTCTTTCTCTTTCAGTTTGCTTATCTGAAAGGTGGTAAGAATGTTGCAGATCCATTTTTGCAAAGCCCTTTCAGACTGAGCATCCAAGAATTCCACATTTCTGTGTCTGCTGCTAAAATTGTATGATTCCCAAGCACCATCCCAATTCCACCACCTTCAGCTGTGTCCCTCTCTCCCCCAGTCATATGTTCACAAATTTCAATGGTACTTCTTTTTCCCCCTCTCCTTTTCTTCCTGTCCCCGTCTAATGTTTCTGGTTTCCCTTCTTATGTGTGCAAACTGGGAGCTGTTCCCTTCTGGGATGGGGGGAGGAGTTACTTTCCAGAAGGCTATTGCATTTGCCCTTGTCCAAGATCTTTTCATGATTAGTGGCTTAGTGAGTGGAGCATGCAAACTCCTGACAGCCTGAGCAGAGCTGAATCAACTTTGGCAGGACAGTATGAGGAAGTTCACAGTGCCGCCACTTGTGCTATAAATAGAAAAATAAAAGGAAGAACTCATCCTCTAAACTATGCACATTACATCCTCAGATTGGGGACTCAAGCATGCTTTGTGCTGTGCATTAGCCATCTGCACCAGAGGGAATGCCTTCCACGTTCTGTTCCCAGGACAGATGCATCAGGGTTGCTACAAGATAGCGTGAGGCAGGAAGAGTTTTCTGGATCCTGGAATGCCAACAAGCACTTCAAACATCTTTCTTGGCTTCTGGAGTCCCTGCATCCAGCACCCTGGAGCGTGATTTCTTTTTATAAAAAGAAAGCCTGTGCTATTTTTCATACCAATCACACGCTGTTCTAAATGGCTTAAAAGTTTCAAGGACTCCAAATGCTGAAAAACAGCTGTATGCTGATGTGAGCAGCATGTGTAAGGATGATTTAAATCTAGTTTTTATCCTGTTTAACTCCCAGTGGCTTTTATGTTTTCCATAAATGGATGAGAAAAGTTCTTGGCTGGAAAGAGTCATAAAAACGTAATAAATTCTTTGTAGCCTCAACATGAGCAATTAATCATATTTTTGTTTGTTTGTTTTCTGGGATTTTGTTTGCTTTCTCTGACTTTGACATGTCGTGGATCTCTGATGAGTCTCTTGTTACTCACTACATGCTGATCCACACCGATAAACTGTTTTTCATGTTCTGGTTTCTGGTTACAAGGTGCTGACTTACATCCAGAACAGAACATCCACTGTCTGGGATGGCCACAAGGACAAGGCCCACCTCTGTCCTGCTGGAATATGAGTCTTCCTAAAAGTCTCTCCTGTTGGCTAATTCCTCTCGGCAGGCCAGAGACCACCAGAGGCAGTAGGACTCCTTAGCAAGAACTTGGCAGATTACAAGTGGAAGTTTGGGGGTTTGACTGTCCCCTGTTGCTGATTTGAGAAAGTGCTTTGTGGCACCCAACCCAGCCCAGCAGAACTGCTGACAGAGCATTCCAGGCCCTCCTGAACAGATCCTAGTGTGTGTATTCTCATCACATCTCCAGGGTCAAATTTAGTGATAATTTGACTCAAACTAATATCTACATAAGGGGATTTTGCAAATTTATAATTTCCAAAGGGCACATCTGCTAATATTCTATTATAATTTCTGAACTCCATTTCTTTCATTAAGGAGCTAATTTTGTTCCCAAGAGGATCATTAGCTTTTACCCATTTTGATTAATTTAATTCATATTACCAATAGCTACCTAAGGCTTTATGAACTGGATGGGAACTTTTAGCTTTTGCTTTAACGCAGTCTCTCACCATGAGAAATCTTGTCACCTCTAATTGCATTTAGAGGAATTTAAATTAATTTCCTTTGACATTTTTTTTCAGATCTATACTAAGTGCATGTTACGCTCTTCAGAACGCTCTTATTCTGCCTTCATAAAAATGTTAAGCATGGAGGGCTCTTTGTCCAGGATTATCCCAAAATCACTCTCAGGAGACTTGATCCCAAAAGGTATGGGATTTCCTCAACTCCTAGTGAGTTACAGAGCAGAAGTATAGATTTTCTTTTCCTCATATCTGTTTCAGCGGAGTTTAGTCTTGGGCTCTTCTCCTCCCTAGGTCTCCCTGGGGTTCTTACATCCAACTTTACAGCTGTCTTGGAAGATTTGTGCCCAGGAGAGAGAAAGTGGCCAAGGGAGTTATCTTTCACCCATCACAGACATGGGGATGAGGTAATAACAGCAAAGAGCAGACCAAAGGCTGCTTGGTATATGGCGCTTGGGACAATACCAGTGCTTTTACAGATGTAGGAGCAGATGCTCTTAGTGAATGGGCCAAACAGAGGCTTCTCAGACATCTCTGGCGGCTACCACTCTCTCTGCAGCCCCTGTCAAGTGAAAGCCATCATGCTTCCTCTTTTCCCCACTGTCACATTCAAGTTCCAGGCCCTGGCTAGGATCATATATTTCACCATTACCAGCAATTTCTTCTCAAATCATGATGGCGACTTAACAGCAAAATGTAAGTGCATGTCCCTGTGAGCCGCATTTCTTTCCATTTTTGCCTGGATTTGCAAAGGCTACAGTGTTGTTCAATTTTCCTTTCAATTGACTATCAATGGGAATTCACCCTAGCTGGATGAAAAAATCACCCTCCTCAGGCCTACAATGCCACTCTGAATGTTCCTAATAGCTTGTTATTTTTGGATGCTTAGCTTCAACCATGGGGATTGTAGCTGTTTCTCCAATTCCCTGATATTATCTTTAAAACTGGTGGGTTCTTATCACAGGTAAAACCATGTGATATAGGAAGCTGGCCTTCAAAGCTCTTTACAGTGGCAGTTATAAATGGCAGAAATGAGGTAAATGTTTTGCATGGGCAAAGCACAGGCAGAGTCTGCATTCTCCAAATGGCACATCCTTGGAGACCACACGGTTGCTATTTAGAGACCTTGAGCATCCACTAAATCCAGCAGGAACTGTGGGCACTATAAATAGTCCATGCTGGGACTGACGTAGCAGAGCTGAAGCTGAGGAACAGTGTTGTGAAACCCCTGGGATAAAGGCAGAGATGTAAAAAAATAGGTCTGGATGCAGAGTCTGGCCCATACCTTTGAAGCTAAGGTAGTTATACCCACTACTTACGCAAATTCCCTTGCTGTGTGTGTATTTTGAAGTGCACAAGCAGGAGGTGGCCTGCAAAACCTTGTTGAGTGCTGATTGTGAACTGAAGACAATCCTGAGCAGGAGCGCAGACAGGACCTCCTGAAATGGCCGGCTGCCCTGTGCATGCAGCACAAAGGCAATAAATCCCTTATCTCACCAGCCAATAAATCTTTGTTGACCATCTCTGTGCATGTCTCTATAAGAACATTTGATCTAATAGCCTTTTTAAAAATTTCCCTTCATTTTCCAGCATAACCCCCCAGTGAATCATTAATATAACAAGATAAAGATCTCTAGCTAAGGAATTATTCTTATTATAAAGTTCCCAAGTTCTAGTAGCAAACCTCTCCAGGGTATATATTAAGCCAAAAAGGTCCCACACAATCATGTAAATCTATGAAATTCAATTCATTTCTGACTCCCTCCAGGCACTTGTTTTATACTGATCTAATAAAGGAGAGTTGTGGCTGTTGAATGATAAAGTCTCCAAAGGGGACGTGGGAACTCTGCACACTAGTCCCCAACATTTGCTGGGAACCTTTATTCCTCCATCTCACCTACATCCCTTTTGACAAGAAAACCTTTCAAAGTCTTGCAAAATGAGTAGTTGATTCTTTTTTCAAGGGAAAGCAAAGTCCAAAAAATTTCTGTACATAAATGTGCCGCTCAAAGATATAGGTTACAAAAAGATTAAGCACTCAATTGTTCCAGAAATTGTATGTATGTCTTCACCGAATCACTGAACCTGAAGATGGAGCAGATGCACATCTGCTCTATTTCCTTGCTGTTGCATCCCTGAGATGCTTTTTCTGCTACTTCCTCCAGCCTAGTTCTAAACTACCTATGAAATTATCATGGGTGCAATTCTGTTGTGTGATAACGCACATAGATTCCCTGGAAGACAGAGTCTAATCATGTGGGGGTTTTTTTCACATAGTCTTGAGAATAGAAAGGTAGGGATAATACAATACTAGCTCTCCTGATTGCATCAAAAGCATAACTGCAGGTATATCAGTATCATCCATTCAACTGCACTCAAGAGGCATTAGATACTTTTTTTTTACAGTTGAAAAATATATTTACATGAGGTTTTGTGTAAGAAAAATGACCCTCTTACCTGATGTTAAACACAACTTCCTACCTAATGCAGACACAGGGCTAGGTCAGGCTTGATATTACCACAGCTAGTTACAGTCCACCTGAGAATCACGAGGGTTAATCAGCATCGGGTAATACAGATTTTGCAGTATCCATTTTTGTTCATGCAATAAGAGATTATTTATGTTCATTTTTAACTCTGTGGTAACAACTGTATTTTGAAACACACAGAATTTTCCTTGCAAAGATAAGGTATAAAAGAGAAAATTGGAGCTTCCTACCAAATTGCAAAAAATAACAGTTCTGGGGTGAATGCATGAAGGCCAGGGGAGAGCGAGCTTTATTTCCAAGGAAGCCATTTCAATTTGTCCTCCAGTGCCCATACGTTACTGTTTTTGGGGCTTGCCACTGGGACTGAATTTTTTTTCCAGCCAAAGGCAGGCTTTGTGAGAATGTTTAAAGAAATCAATATGTGCGGTTTGTCTAAGGTTACATGCTTGTTAATGTTTTATTGATTACACTATTGGTTGTGAATTATGTAACTTAATAAAGCTGTGGACTCTTTCTAATAAAGACAAAGAGGTTATTCCATTAGCTGGCAACTTAAAGCAAAGAAACTTAATAATATAGCACATTATAAGACCACAGCCCAGAGACTGACAAACCCAATTCACCATGGCAGTGGCTGTGATGTTGCAGACTGGGCTGTGTCCTCACGCAATTAGGCTGTGCAGATCAACATTAAAAGAGGGTGAGGTCTGCTCTCTGAAGCTGTGATGTGGCCATAAAAAGCAGATGAGAACAGTGAAGCGGCCTGAAAGGACACACAGAGTAGTTCTGGAGCCTTGGGCACCCCCTGGGCACCCCACACACAGGTGAGATGGCATGTGTGCCATTGCAGCCTTCTGTCACATGTTCATGTTTTTAGCTGAAACTTCTGTTGAGAGTTACTTTTCCCCAAAACTGCTTCTCACATCTCCTTGGAGGTGAACCTGTTTTATTTTATTTTATTTAAAAGAAAGTTCTCAATACCTGGGGGGGGGAGAATCCTGAAAATGCTTTAAAAGGAAATGAAATGGTGAATTTCCAAGTGACTAAAGATTGCCTCTCCACAATACAATTGCACTTCCACAGTGGTGGAGAATAGATACTGCAGCTCCTCTTGGGACACGTGGGATTGACAAGCAGTCACTTGCAGAAGGAGGTCTAATATTTGACTTGACTGCAGTTGCCAGGCATGGGAGTTGTCTTGAGAGCAGAAAAAAAGCACCCCATGTCAAAGAGTGATGGAGCACCTCCTCCAGCTGCCTTCAAAGCCTGCTGCTTTTAATTTAGCTGGGAGCAGAGGCTCCAAATCCTGTCTCCAGAATGATGCCCAGCCCTGGTTCCTTGCCATCCTCACACATCCCTCCCAGCATCCTCTCAGATCCAGACTCAGTAATTAAGCACAGGCATCAGCAAGGTCATCTGGACCACTCTTACAGTGAAGCACCATTGGTCCACAGGGGACATGGCAATCACACAGATTTCATAGAAACATAGAATCATAGAATGATTTGGGTTGGAAGGGACCTTAAAGAACATCTGTTCCAGCCCCCTGCCATGGGCAGGGACACTTTCCACTAGACCGGGTGGAAGCCCCATCCAACCTGGCCTTGAACACTGCCAGGGACGGGACAGCCACAACTTCTCTGGGCAACCTGTTCAGTGTCTCACCACCCTCATCCTAGTATGTAATCTAAACCCACCCATGTTCAGTTTAAAGCCAATTCCCCCTGTGCTATCCCTA
The DNA here is from genome assembly GCF_020740725.1 of Corvus hawaiiensis. Classification (NCBI taxonomy): domain Eukaryota; kingdom Metazoa; phylum Chordata; class Aves; order Passeriformes; family Corvidae; genus Corvus; species Corvus hawaiiensis. The sequence continues at coordinate 63,860,600 of NC_063213.1, read as the reverse complement.
CATGCCCTTATAAAAAGTCCCTCTCCAGCTCTCTTGCAGCCCCCGTTCAGGCACTGTAACGCTGCTCTAAGGTTTCCCCAGAGCCTTCTCTTCTCCAGGCTGAACAACCCCAACTGTCTCAGCCTGTTTGCGTAGGAGAGGTGCTTCAGCCCCTTGATCATCTTCATGGCCTCCTCTGGACTCACTCCTGCAAGTCCACATCCTTCTTACATTGGGGGCCCCAGAGCTGAATGCAGTTAATTTCTAATTAATGTAAGCTGTGGACTGGAGGAGTGGGTCTGCTGCTAGCCAGAGTGTTCCTCTCCAGGATAGGCAGACCTCTTTTTGCCTGCCAGTCTATCAGCACAACCATTACCTGCTAACATGGAAACTGTCAGAACACAGAGGTCTGCCCCGCCAGGAAGCTCCAGGTGTTGTCAGGTGAAAACACCTGAAATCTGTCTTTCAGGTTAATGAATTCAGCCACCTAAAACGGACATACTCAGGGTCACCTGGTACATTTTGCAAATGAAAGGTCTTTCAGCTGCTGTCATTAGAAGCTTTTCAATTTCTCATCTAGGTAATTAAACCCCTTATTTCCACAAGAAATTCAGAGGCTGAGGACAGATTATGCTCATGGTTACATCTGTGTCAAATCAAGGCAGTTACCAGGTGCTGCATGCATGGAGCAGGCTTTGTGGATTTGGAGCTGTGAATTAATCCCACAGGAAGACACATTTACTTCATTGGGAATTTAAAGGGAATGGCATAACAAAACTGACTCTGTGTATTTGGGCTTTTTAAGTGATGTGTCCTGCCCTGCAGTATCTGCTGTTACAAACCCACTAAGCTTGTAACCAGCATCCTAAAGCAAAGTCCATCTCCACAACTAAAACCTTTCCCTTTCACTAAAATCACCGACATCTCAACCCTGGAAGAATAACAGAAACCTCACAGCCCAAATATTAACTCAGAAAAACGCTGAAGAAAATATCAAAATAAACTAAAAAAAAAAAATCCTTAAGGACAACGATTCTCTTTCACACAGCCCTGCAGGAAGGAAGACACCAGGCCACACTAGTACAAGACCACAAAGTGTGTTTTGAACAAGGCAGATCTCCCAGAATGAGCCTGTGTGCCAGCAGTAATAGAAGTGGTGCTGCATCCTCCCCATCACCACCAGGTTTTGTTTTTAAAGCTGAGCAGTGAGTGAAAGGATCGACTGACAGTGCTCTGCAGGGCACAAAATGAGCTCTGAAACATACAATCCACATAACAGCAAATTATTCTGACTTGACCATCAGCCACAGGTAATGAAGCTAATGAGCTAATGAGGTGCTGCCAGCCCAGGCTTAGTCTTGAGTGGGAGATGTTGGCCCGAACGAATTCCCACTGTAGCAATGACAAGTTGCTCATCTGTTAGCAAAAGAGCAGCTTCAAATCCTTCATTTGTCTGGTCAGGAGTTCAGTTTTGTGGGGGGTAAAAATAGTGGTGGAAAGGAATGATTAAACAGCTTAAGTAAGACAGTTAAGGTCGTCTTTGCAAGCTGAATTTCTGCTGTAAGAAAGTGAATCTCCCAGCTGATGGTTGTTCTAGCCGCACTGCCGTTACTCTGTGCTGCTGCCAGTTTAACACTGATACCAGTCCCCACCCCGCTGTTCCTGGCTCTCTCTGGGCCTCTGGTTTCTGGCTCCAAGCAAGCTGGAAAGGACAAAAAAGGGAAACCAGAAAAGCTGCTACAGCACCCAGGTGAGCTGTACTCAATCATTACATTTTTCCACCTTTCTTTTGTCTTGCAATGTGTCATGTTCACATCTAATTATGATCTGACAGTGCCAATACTTGGTATTAATTTAATATTTATGCCTGTGACTAACCCCTCTAAAATGAAAGGATTAGTGCTTGTATGATCAAAGCCACTGTAAACTCTGTGTTCTCTGTGGTGGCAAGTGTGTTTTATATTTGCTCCCTAAGCTGCTTTGAACACTGTGGCCACTGCAAAAATAGTGCATAACAATGAGTTTTCAATAGCAATATTTAACAGTTCTTTAACTGAGAAGGGAAAATGTCTGATTCAATCATAATTTTGTTACGGTGCTGTTGGGTTTTTTCTTTACGAGATCGTTAAATAAGCATGAATGAGGTACAATATCCTGGGTTTTATTGGAGGCATAAGCATAAGAGTCATTCACAAAATGTTCCCCATTATCACATGTAATTGAAAAACAAAAGAAAATACTCTCTTTGGGAGTTTAACATATCTGATTTCTTTTAAAGAGCTAATGCTGTGGGAGATAGGCAGCATTAATTCTGTACATGATCTTTCTAATTTGCATTATTTTTTAATCCTTTCAGTAACTCAAGACCCAACATTCCTAGTTAAATGCGCTTTTACTTTTCTTCTTTTTAATTAATGCATACAGTTCAACGTCAGTTCACTTTCTCTACACTTGACTTGGATACTTAACTTTATTGCTCATTGATTTATGTTATGGGGGACCCAGCACTGTCAATCATTGAGCTGCTCTACAGATTTCAGACAAAGATGATGATCAAACCTACATGATCAGAAACAACATTTGAGCAAAAGCAATAAGCAGCAGCTCCCGGGCAGGGGGAGGGTGGGGGCATGTGGGAGGGAAGGCAAGGCAAGGGAACAAGTTCAGATGTTGCTGTGGAGTTATACAGAAACCACTACCCCACTTTCCCAACGTGCTTTCTCCTTGTCTGTTGCATGCAGGTTCTTAAAAATACAAATCATTTAAAAGAAATAGATAAGTAAATCTATCACCAGAGAACGTGGTGAAGTACAAAGCAGGATCTTGATGGGAATTGTATTTTATTATATGGCCTGTGGTAGGAAAGCATTTGGAAATTAGTCTTGAGATTTCTGTTCTGCTTCAGTATTTTTGTCCTTGGGAGAGGTTGTCTTGCTGCCCTTCCTGATCATATTGACTCAAAGGAGAAATATGTGCTGAGGTAGCAACGGGGCACAGAGTGATGGCTGAGGCACAGGGAGGCTGCAGCACAAGGGGTCAATGCAAATGTACAGAGAAAGTCTTTCCCGTGTTCGCAGGGAGTGCTGATGGTGACATTTCTTCCACGTCTCGGGATAGAGTAGTTTTCATCCCCAGCTTCCCTGGCTTCACCATGGCTGGGGATGAGAACTACTCTATCCCGAGACGTGGAAGAAATGTCACCATCAGCACCCCCTGCGAACACGGGAAAGACTTTCCCTGTACTTGTTCCCTTTCTCATTGCCAGCCTCACAGCATCCGGGAATGGCATAGAGCAGCAAAAGGTGGGAGGAGAGTAAAGATGTTATAGAAGATCATAGATCAGGTACTGGCAAACTCTTTAAACTTACCCTAATTTTGTCTACTTAGCATTTCATCAAAATGCATCCGTGTTTTAAACAAATCTCCAAAGCCTCTCTCTCCAGTGAAGCCCATTACATTTTGTGCTGCACAACTTTGATCTTGCAGAACAGTCTCTTTATATTAAGTAATAAGGCATCATTTGGTTTGCATTTCATCCATTCTTTATCACATCTACATTCAGGTAATTGCTTCCACATGCTCTTCAGTAAAAGAGAAACTCAACTGCAGTTCAAGCGTGTTTACATTTATGGATGGATTGAGTATGTCAAGTGTTGACACTTGATTTTTTTTCTCCAAGGCGACCAATCCTCACAGACTATTTAAAGGGGGAGGAGAAAAAAAAGTCGGTTATTCATGTTTCAAAAATTTCCAAAATTGCTCCCAACTGAGATGTTCTTCAAAGCTCTAATTTACCATACACAAAGCTTTAACGCTTGCCATGCCATTGTGTTTATGTCAGGGTAGGCCTCCCATGCATTTGGTTATGTGTTGCTATTTAATGTGGCAAAAGCTTATACTCTTCCTATACTACAAGGTGTTAATAAGGTAACCTGTGACTAGTTCTTCAAAGTGGAACAAAGCTGTATTTTGTCTTTCCTAGGAATTCGTAGTGAGTAGCTCCATTTCTCCCCTGTGCTGCTAGCAGAAAGAGAAACAGTTTGCCAACTACAGCATGAATTGTGAAGCCTGAGAGAACAGCAGTGTGAAAATAGCAATGCTAAAATACAGTGATTTTAATTTTAATTCTTTTTCTTTTTTGCATGAAGTCTGTTGTTGAGAAGGATTAGAAACAAAGTACGAGCTGTTCTGGAAGATGTCGAACAGATCTGTGTTCTGCATGCTATATAAAGATTAATCTTCATACACTGATAGTTGTTGTCAGCCGAGCTGGCTTTTTTTCCCTTTTGCTAATGTTAGTGGAAATGTACTAGCACAATTTACCAGAGACACTTACAGCTGTTAAGATGGAGTGAAATGGAAAGAAGCTCTGTGAAGACAAACCCAGGAGATTTGACACCTGCTTAGGTGACAAGAAGCATGAACTGAGGGGAGAATCTCTTATTATAGGGTCATTGCAAACTCTGCCAAATTTGGTTGTTTAGGAGCTGTAGGAGTGTCGTTTGCCTTGTTTTACTGGTGTTGGGTGTGTCTTGCGGGGAGCAGCGTGGGAGAGTAGTTTCTTTTTTTTTTTTCCCCAAGGGAAGGAACACTTTAACTAGTCCTTTTAAGTAGAAAGCAATGAACCAGTGACAATGGCCTGGATCTTAATCCACTTGACTGTACTTATGTAGTAAGTAGGACAGAGGGCCTGGCAACCTGATTTGCCTGAAGATACTGCACTGTGCACTTAACAAAACAGCTTCTACTGTATACAAATCTCTCATTTCTTCTTGGATACCAGGTGCCCTCCCAAAAGTCCCATACAGATCATCTGTTTATCCTGGGCATTTGCTGTAATATAAGGGCACTTCATAGTCCTTAATATAGGCTTGCTACTATCCCTAGGAAATAAGACAGCAATAAGGAGTTTCTGGGTAACTTAGGTCCTGCAAAATGCATATTTAAAAGAGCTTAGCTAAAAGATGTAGCCTCGGGACCAGTGTTTTGCATCCTAGCAGAAAGGTCCCAGCATCTGATCTGGGATCTCAGCTTTTGGCAAATCAAGGGCATAGCTGCAAGGCCAAGGATAGGAGCTGAGTGAGACAGTAGGGAGAAGGGGAAGCTGCTTCCCCCAGGCAGGAAAGTGGATACCCAGCTCCTTCAGCAGTGACCCTCCTGCTGAACTGCCCCACAAGGCAGTAGTTCCCAAGACCTGATGTCTGCAAGGACAAAGGTTGTGTAAACATAAGGCTGGCTCTTTTTCCACAGTGTGCCACAGGTTAGGAATTTATTTTGGTTGTTTTTATCCACCTGTAAAACTCAGTATGGTTAAGGCTTGCACAGACTAAAAAAATGATGAGACCCTATGCTTGGCTCCTTGAGCCTGTGTGTGTGCATGTGCAGTCACTTGCCCATTGCTATCACATAGTTCTGAGACTCAGGGATGTGATGAAGACAAAAACTGTCTTTATTAAATGTCACATTTTATGAACACTTTGAAAATTCAAATACAAGATGTACTGGAGACTCTGGATTCCTGCAGGGGCCACGATAAGATCTGTTTCATACTGAGAAAAGCCAGAACACAGAGAAATGTCTCTGATAGCATCCCATGTATCCTTGTGTGTTTGCCCTTGGGTGAAGAAGTAAAGTTTAAAAAATCATGTTTGTTGCCATTTTGCTTGCATTCTAATTTTGAGGCATAAATTGCCCATAGTTTGTTTTTTCTTTCATCCCACAACAACTTTTCCTACAGTATTCTAAAAATTTTGTCTGAGATACTTTTGGTCATTACTGGCAGAGGGCAGATGTCTTGGAGTGGTCCATTCATAGTGTGATGAACTTGGAGAGTAGTAATAAATAAATGTTCTCTGACATGAAAAGTGTAGGTTTATAGGATAATTGATGTGGTAGGGGACCTCAGGAAGTCTCTAGTCCAACCTCCTGCTCAAAGCAAGGTAAGCTTTGGGATCAGAATAAGTTGCTTTGTTCAGTTAGGTCTTGAAAACATTTAAGGATGCAGACTCAACAGCCTCTGTGAAAACCTGTTCCACTGCTTGGCTGTCCTCAAAGGGAAAACAATATTCCTCTCTGAACTACTCTCATTCATTTTATGCTCATTTCCTTTCATCTTCCCACCTGGCTCTTTCTTCTTGATACCTTCCTCATATTTACTGGGGCACTACTTTTAAGGCCTCCCCAAACCCATCTCTTCTCCAAGCCCCAGCTGCTCAGCCTCTCCTCACAGGACTAGCACTATAGCCCTGATTGCCTTGGGGGAAGTTTTGGGGGCCTGGAACTGGGTGACAAAGCCAGGTGTAGTCTGAGAGGCTGAGCTGAGGAGGTGGACCTGCTTGATCAGCTGGCTGTTCTTCTCACGTAGCCCCAGGTGCTGCTACCCCTCCAGACCTCTTGTAGTCAGTATGTGTGGGAAACACAAAAAGTGGAAAGGCTCTTAGGTGTGAGAAAAAAGCAGGTTTCAGAAATAAAGCAAAAGAATTTAGGAATCAGCTCTGGCTGCAAAAACTTGAAGATAGAAGAAGATACAATTATATAGCAAGCAAGGACATTAAAACAATGGTTAAAGTTTTTAGGTTTGGCTGAGATAGGTCTTGAAGTTGTAGGAAATATGCTTAGCAAGATAGATAAGTTCAAGCTTAATAATGGAATATTGTGCATTATTATATAAGGCATAACAAGCAAGTATTGTGTGCAACAGATGTACGTGCACTATTGAAGATTGGTTAGAACAGTTGTCTGTAAACTTTAGAAGCATGCTATTGGCTACAAAGCCCTTAAGAATGCTCTGTAACAGGGAAATCTTTGGCTGCCTGTGACGATGTGAGCCTTGTACCATCTCTTGTGTCTCAACTGTGTATATGAGACTGATGCCGGAATAAAATAATAAAAAGGCTCCTGGAATGGAGCTCCCCGTCCCGTTTGCTCTCCAAAAACACTGACAAGTATGTACCAGCCAGGCTATTTTGGCAGTAATGCGCTCAGCACGCTCTCCACTTGGGGAGCTGACTCTGCTGCCCACCCAAACACCAGCAGCCCCATGCTAAGAGGGGCATGCTAGCTGGTGTTAATGAAGGGAAGGGGTTAATTTGTCCTGGCTTCTACATAGCCCTACACTTGCAGCTCAGTAGATGGAAGGAATGCGATTAAGCCGGTGTTGATACCAAGTCTGAGAACAGATGTGAGAATGAATTGGCAGAGCTGGAATTCAGATGGGACAAAAATAGCAAAAGGGAGTGGGTGGGAACTGTCACACATTTGTGTTACAGGTGCTTGGTCTAGACCCCAACATTTACAGAGACTCCTGAATTTTTCTTCTTACTAACTCTTAGTAATCCAGTTTCTCTTGTCATCAGGGCCTTTTTCCCTTAACAGTAACATCTAACAACTCAAGCCTGCTGTTCTCTACCCTGAAGAACAACTTGGGCAAAAAGTTCCTTTCAGGTCCAAGCAGAAAAGTTGCAAATATTGCCAGTTTCCCTGCCTCTCACACAGGGCAACACTTAAGCCAAATTGCTTCCATTTATAGGGAAACTGAGGCACACGGTGCAAATATTTCTTAAAGTAAACACACAATAAACCCCAAACACTACAGGTTGTTCTTATTCCCTTCACAGAAGCAACTGAAAGACTCTGCAGGGAACAAAGACCATGTTTGTGCTGGGCTTGTACAATCCACATTGCCCCTTGCGATCTGTTTCTTCTCTCAGTTGTTGCCCCTTGCCATCAATCTGTCCATGGGGTTGGTTTGTGGCTTTGTTAGGGTTTTTTTTGTCTTGTAACAGAGCAAACACTTAGAGACAGCCCAGGCTGTCCATTAGTAGTGTAACAGAGACACTTGAAATTCAGCTACCAGGACATAACATGTTTTTCCATCAAAGGGTTTGAAGACTCATCAAAGGGTGGGACATAAGATGAAGCCTTCAAAGGACTGACCACTCCTTGCAGCAATCTGTCGGTCTTGCCACCGCCCATTCCCTTGGTGGATTTTTCAGGATTTACATCACTGCTCCAGAGAGTTAACAGCACTCTTCTCGCAGCTTGATGCAGAAGTAATATCAGCTGTAGCCAGCAAAAAGCAGAGTACTGCAAACACAGGTCTTGGCAGCAAAGTGAAAAGAGAACAGACTATCACCCAAAAACTTTCATATTGCTTTTATTTGTAAGTTTTTTATCTCCCCAGCAATTTGTTCCACAAAAGACTAAGAACCAGAGTTTCACTAACATTTACTTAGAGGAGCTGTGGGGAAAGCACTTACAATTTACCTATCTATGTAGCTGTAACATGGTGTAGAAGCATTGTCTTCACATGTAGAAATGAGGAAAATCAATTGTAATTCCCCAAAGGCAGATGTATTGGTTGAGAAGGTCACAAAATACTTGCAGTTGCTCAGTGGACTTGGAACCAGATCCCCTCTGCACTGCATCGCTGCTCAGCTCCATACTGAAAGAGGGAAGAAAGGGGACTTATGCTCTAGGGAAAAGCTCTTTATGCTGCTCAAATGGGTCTTATCAAGGGCAGAGGAAAGAAGAGAGGGAGTCATTTGTCGTGCCCGAAGAGCCCTATTCTGTTTGTGTCATTGACAGGCACATACCAACGATTACTTGGGTCCACGTTGCTGCACACAAGCATGCTTGTAGCTCCTGCTCAGGAGAAATGGGCTGAAAGCTGTCCAGCCTTTACAGAAAATATTACTGTTGCAGTGCTGTCAAGGTCACTGTCAGCCTGGGTTATCTGCTGTGTAAGTACTAGCCTCACAAATCAGGCTTAGCTAAGGGCTATAATTCATACACTCAGCGTTTTGTGGATTATGTCCTTTAGCTTTCCTTCATTGCCATTTTGGATATTCATTTAGCTCTGGTGTGTGACTCCTGCGATTTCTCTTTGGGGTGATTTCCCCATGTCACACAGTGTTTCCCTGTATATTTCTTAATCACAGGTGTACAAACTCCCTCTGTATGAGTAATTTTATATATAATGCTTATTGTTATCTTTGAACACAGTTCACTGTTGGATAAAACAGTGAAAAATGCAGGCCACAGGGGGGAAAAAATCAATGGAAAAGGTACAAAACCCACAAGAAATATAACAAGAGAGCTCCCGTAACTAAGGCACCCACAGGAGAGTCAGGAAAACTCATCTCCCTCATTCTGATCTAGACTTTGCAGGAGCTTTCTGTTTTCCAGATATCCAGCCTTTATTCAGAAAACAAAGATTATGGGTTTTCCCACCTCATGGATTTATCAACATTAACTGAATTTCTCATTTTAAAATGTATTGTAAGAAAGTACTATCAGGAGTGGTTCAGGCACACACTTATGCTATTACATTATTTTACAAAGCTGGGGACATAGATAATAAGAGTGGTAGAAAATAAAACAGATTTTTTTGTCCAACAGAGCAATTATCCTGTGTAATCAAAACAGGCTTTAGATTATGCAATACAGAAACATGTTCCCTTCAATCATGGAGTGTTAAAGTCTAAAGAACGTGTGCATGCGCTCATCCCCTGTATGCTGGGTTAGCTGGGGCAATATTTTTTAATCAGGTTACTTAGATCCACAGATCCATATTGCAAGGAAAGCACTGTCTCTTCAGAGATACTATGCTGAAAAACATGTTTATGTCATTCTGCAATACTGTCAGACAATACATGATTTTTAAAAATTTTTTCCAGTTACTGCTGGAGTCATTGTAGTATATAAACTTATATTCTTCTTTCTGATTCATAATAATTCCAGTTAATGTTAGTTTTTGTCCTACAATGCCACAAAAGCTTCTTTATATCCTTTACACCCCAGATGTGCAGGCACCTTCATTGCTTTAGGAAGTTGCCTGTTTCTCTCCAACTTTGTGATTCAGTGAAGCATCTTGGCATAAGACTTTCTCTCTGCTTTACTTCTTCTAAACAATTTAACACATTTAAGTGGCCTTGAACATGATCACTTCTACTGCACAGCTGGGCCTACAGCAAATCCCCAGAATCAACCAGCCTGAAACTTCTAAGCCTGAAATTTGACTCACAGTGTTGATGCCTCAGGCCCAGTCTTCTGTATTGCAGACAGTTTGGCTCAGGAAAAAGATAATGGGCATAGTTGTCTGCACAAAGTCCCTTTTTTTTTTTTTTTTTTCATTCTTTTCTATCTGATCTGATCCTGTTTATCCTTCTGAAGAAATAATTTTAAAAGTGTTTCAGCCTTTGCTGCTGATTAATTATCAACTCCTTTCAAGTGAATTTTCCCTTCCTTCTTCTTTTCTGTGCTCCTAAAAAAGTACATACAGATATTTTTGAAGTATATAAAGATAATGCAGAGGCATGCCAGATACTCCAGCCAGTGAGCTGGCTTTATCCAGGGCCAGGCTCAAATGCCTCTACACAAACACACAGAGTATGGGGAACAAACAAGAAGAACTAGAGACATGCACACAGCTGCTTGGGGATGACATCATTGGCATCACGGAGATGTGGTGGGATGGCTGCTGTGACTAGAGCTTTGGAATGGAAGGCTTCAGACTTTTTAGGAAAGACAGGCTAGGGAGACGAGAAGGGAATGTAGCCCTTATGCCAATGAGCAGTCGGAGAATCTGGAACTCTGCCTGGGAAAGGATGAGGAGCCTGCTGAGAGCTTTTGGGTGAAGATTAAGGGGGAGGGCAGGGACAGGGGATGTTATAGTGGGAGTCTGCTACAGACCACCCAATCAGGAGAATGGTGTGGATGAAGCTCTCTGTAGGCAGAGGGGTCCAGCCACCCACTCTCAAGCCCTGCTCCTCATGGGGGATTTCAACCTCCTCGATGTCTGTTGGAGGGACGACGTGGCAGGGCAAAAGTAATCCCAGAGATTCCTCAAATGTGTCAAAGACAACTTCCATACACAAGTGATTGAGGAGCCATCAAGGAGAAGTGCCATGCTGGACCTTGTGCTCACCATCAGGGAGGAGCTGGTGGGGAATGCAGTGCTCCAAGGCACTGTAGTGACGACAAGATGGTGGAGATAAAGATCCTCAGGGCAGTGAGAAGGGCACGCAGTAAAATCACTGTCCCGGAGAGCAGACTTTGGCCTCTTCAAGGACCTGCTCCAGAGAGTCCCATTGGATAGAGCCCTGGAAAGAAGAGGGGCCCAGTAACTCTGGCTGAATTTCAAGGATCACTTCCTCCAAGTTCAGGAGCAATGGATTTCAGCAAGGGAGAAATTGGGAAAAAATTCCAAGAGGCATCCATGAATGGATAAGGAGCTGCTGAGCAAGCTGAGAGAGAAAAAAGAAGCTTTCAGGCAGTGGAAAAAAGGACAGGTGATCTGGGAGGAATACAGGAAGCTAGGGACAAGGCTAGGGGAGCCAAGGCCCAGTTAAAATTGAGTCTGGCCAGGAATATCGAGGATGACAGAAAGAGCTTCTATAGATATATTGCAAGCAAAAGAAAACCAGGGATAATGTGAGCCTTCTCCAGAAGGAAACAGGAGACCTGGCTACCCTGGACAAAAAGAAGGCTGAGGTTCTCAATGACATCTATGCCTCATTCTTCAACAGCAAGTGTTCCAGCCATACCACCCAAGTCGAGAAAGGCAGGTGTAGGGACTGGCAGAATGAAGACCCTGAGACCTCTGTAGGAGAGGATCATATGATCAAATGATGTATTTGAGACCATCAAAGGAACCTGAATGCACACAAGTCCATGGGACTCAACAACAATCATCCACAAGTCCCAAGGGAGCTGGCTGGCAAAGTTTCTAAGGCACCATTTCTGAGAAATCATGGTAGTCAGGTAAAGTCCCTGATGACTGGAAAAAGAGAAATATAACCCTCATTTTTAGAAAAGGGAAGGCAGAAGACCCGGGGAACTACAGACCAGTCAGTCTTACCTCAGTGCCAGGCAAGATCCTGGAGCAGATTCTTCTGGAAAATATGCTAAGGCACATGGAAAACAAAGAGGTGATTGGTAACAGCCAACATGGCTTTACAAAGGAGAAATCATGCCTGACAAATTTGGTGACCTTCTGTGATGGGGCTACAGTGGACAGGGGCAGAGCAACTGACATTGTCTACCGGGACTTATGCAAAGCCTTTGACACTTTTGACACACACAACATCCTTGTCTCCAAATTTGAGAGACGTGGATTTGATGGATGGACCACTCAGTGGTTAAAGAACTGGTTGGATGGCCACACACAAAGAGTTGTGGTCAATGGTTCATTGTCCAGTGATGAGTGGTGTCCCTCAGAGGTCAGTACTGGGGCCAAAGCTGTTCAGCATCTGTGTTGGTGACATGGACAGTGGAATAGAGCATGAACCCTCAAAAAGTTTGCTGACAACACCAAGCTGTGTAGTGTGTTTGACATGCTGGAGGGAAGAGATTCCATCCAGAGGGACATGGACAGGCTTGAGAGGTGGGCCCGTGCAAACCTCATGAAGTACAGCAAAACAAAGTGCAAGGTCCTGTACCTGGATCATGGCAATCCCAGACACACCCACAGGTTAGGTAGAGAAGTGATTGGGAGCAGTCCTGCAGAGAAAGACTTGGGGGTGATACTTACCGAAAAACTCCATGAGCCAGCTGTGTGTGCGTGCTCATAGCCCAGAAATCCAATCAAATCCTGGGCTGCACCAAAAGGAGAGTGGCCAACAGGGTGAGGGAGAGAATTCTGCCCCACTACTGTGCTCTGATGAGACTCCACCTGGAGTGCTACATCCAGCTATGGGGTCCCAACATAAAAAGGACATGGAACTGCTGGAGCAAGTCCAGAGGAGGGCCACAAAGTTGATAAGAGGACTGGAGCTCCTCCCCTATGAAGACAGGCTAAGAAAATTAGGGGTGTTCAGCCTGGAGAAGAGAAGGTTTTGTGGACACTTCATAGAAACCCTCCAACATCTGAAGGGGCCTAAAGGGAAGCCAAAGTGGGACCCTTTATTAGGAGCTGTAGTGACAGGACAAGGACCAAGAGGTACAAATTGAAAGAGGGGAAATTTAGGCTAGAGATCAGGAAGAAATATTTTACTGTGAGGGTGGTGAGACCCTGGAAGAGGTTGCCCAGGGAGGATGTGGATGCCCCAACCCTGGCAGTGTTCAAGGCCAGGTTGGATAAGGCCTTGGACAACCTGGTATAGTGGGAGGTGTCCCCGCCCATGGCAGGGGGGCTGGGACTAGATGATTTTTAAGATCCATTTCAACCTCTTAGCATTCATTCCACGATAATAAACCCCAACAAACTATGGTTGTCAGTTATTAAGCCTTTCTGACTAAATGGAGAAACAAATACACATTCAGTTCATATTTTTGCCTCCTAAACATACAGGTCACCCAGGATGTGGGCCATGTTTAAAAGTGACGGTGGGCAGACTGAAGCACCCTTGTGTCTTCCCTAATTACTTGCTTTTTGGTAGGGAACAGGTGTTTTATAATGTATTTTGGACAGAAAGTGAAATTTTGAGGAAAATTTGAATGGTGTTAGGTCCTTAGAAGTGCACAGAATTATCCAGTGATTAATCAGTTATACACACATACATGCTTTCTCCCACAGAAGAGGCTGAATCACATCTCCACCTTATCTGATATAATTATGCTAGTTGTAAAATAAAATGCAATTGATATGGAGTTTTTCTGGGTTTATTTGCCATCTGTGGCACACAAAACCAAATGGTAGGCTACCTCTGAATTCTTATTTCAAGTATGTTATGCACATTTAAATGTAAAAATTAAAAAAAAAATCCAACCAATGTGACATGACTATGTTCTAAGTAATTTGCAAATCCCTTTAACTAGAAGTTGTTCTGGTCAGGAGCCTCCTGGACTCCAGCAATGCAGACATCTACCCTGCTCACAGAGCCAGTGCTGAGTGATGTACAGCTTTCTTCCCATCAACACTTCAAAATTAGTTACAGGATTAAAGAAAGATCTTTTTGTCAACAGCCTGAAATTCCAAACTACATTAAAAATCCTAATGTTGCCAATCAGTTCTTGAAGTATTTTTTTAAGACTGTGTTCTTTAGGGTATGCAAATTCTGATGTTTGGGCTCAAATTCTGACATTATGGCATACGCACCCACAGTCACTCTAGACTCCTTTTTCCTTCACCTTCTGCACTAGCAATCCAATAGAGGAAGGTTCCTTGAATTCAGACTCCAGGATCCCTTGCACTTTGGTCCAAAAGGACAAATCATCTCCCCCCCTTTATTGTGTGCCTGAGTTCAGCTTTTCTCATGTCTTTTTTTCACATATATACACTGCCAGCACCAAAAACAGGTGGTCATATGCCCCATCTTCCATTCCTGTGTCTCATAATTAACTTAATACATCCCAAAGACATGGTTGGTTGATTTCTTCCAAGCCATGGCTTTGGTTCTCACTCATGTAACTTGACTGACATAAGTGTTGCATACATTTGGCGCCACATTTTGTAAACCACAAAATAAGTCACCTTTACATGTCCTTAATATCACAGTCTTCTTCATTCTTATTTAAGATTAACAGTCTTGTTGAAGCTTCCTATAGATTAATCTGGAAAATATGTCCCTATTTCTCCTGCTGAGATAAAAAGTTCATTCAGTCCAGAAAGATTTTGAGAAAATCTTCTTCCTTCTCAGCCTGTCTGTCACTCTAAGATTTAAGAGTGGATGTTGCTTTGATCCATCCAGTGCAAGAGCATGAAGTTACCTCTTCAGCCTACTTGAACATCACATGATGAGTTACATCTCATTTGCAATAAGGGAACTCCAGGATCAGGCTCAGAGCAGAGACAGCCCCACACACTTATCTTTTCATACCACAGCATCTGTTGTGTTTGTTTTGGAAAGGTAGGAGATATCAGTCCAGTGAAGAGCTTAATCTGCTGGCTTTGCACAACCGTGGCCTCCCTATAACTCAGTCTTCATGTTAGAAGCGTGCTCTTGCTCAGAAAAAGAGGGCTTCACAGCAGAGTGAAATAAAGTTGATACCAACGTCATAACAGCCTTGTAACACATTGGGTAGCTGTAAAGGTATTTCTTAGCTGACTAACTCTCAAAAGTTACTGTAGTGCATAACAGTGCTTGTTGAAGGCTTGTCCAGCACAAGCAGATCACTGACAAGGTACCTGTACTCTCAGGCTGTTCTGAAGAGACCAGATCTTATCGTTTGTTTCCTCTCCATACCACTCAGCCATCCAGCTTGTGTTTACTGATGAGTCCACAGTGCCATCAACGTCAGCTTAGACAGAACTTGAAGTAGGCTCATTTTTGCAAGTGCTGTTGCCATTTAAATGCTGGAAAGTTGTCATTTCATGTACGTTGATGAGGGTGAGGATGTGCTTCATATCTGGTCTGTTTTTTTGGTAATTGGGAGACATACTCTCTTTTCTTAGACATGTCTAAAAGAGAAAGCACAAAGGAAAGCTTAAAACTAAGAGTTCCTATGAAAGCTAATTAAAAAAAACCAAACTTTTGAAAGTTTTCCTTTTTCTCTTTGCTAACCATAGCTCATTACACCTTTCCCATTTGTTTGTCACTGGAAGCACCCAATACAAACAAAAGCTGCTGTTTCTTGCTAAATCAATGAACTTTATAGGACAAAAGCCTTAGTCAAAAAAGGAAATTTTTATTTAATCCACATTTTCATCCCCACAGGCCTTGCATCAAGCTCTTGCAAGTGTGCTTCCACCTGCTTTCAGTGCAAGCCAGTGCCTGAAATATTTTCATCAAGTTGTCAAAGTAAAGCCCCAGTCCTGCCAACCAGTTCTAAAGTGAACGTCACTGTTGAGTTTAGTGGAGATAAGGCACTATCTCCGCTAAAGAAGAGGACGAGGCAACCTGTAAGAACTTAACAGGCATTTTAAATAATGAACCTCACTTGTGAGATCAGGTCAGTATTAAATTTTGATGAAAGGTAGGTTGATACCTGAGACAGGGCCTCACCCAAAAGTAAGATACACAGAATTCCACCCGAGTGATTATCTTCACTACACAGCTCTGCTTTATATAACTGCACCACTAAAACTGGGACTTTTTTTTTTTAATGTAAGGGGAGGGGAGATTTCTGCAGAGATCTGAAATTCTTTCAGGACACTGAGAAGAACATGGGGCATCTGTCTCTTCTGAGTGATATCTTTGCTTTCATACTTCCATCCTAACAAATTCCTACAAGATTTATCTTGTCAAACTTTAGTCTGAATGGCACAAATTACTGGCAGAATTGTCAATCTAAAAAAGAGACAGGCATAAATTTAATTGCTCCCTGAAGATACATGGAAAGCTACATTTAGCGCAGCTAATTAGATATACTCTGATCAACAGTTATGATTCATCTGCTGAGGAGCAAAACAAGAAGGCAAATATTAAACAGGCAGCAAAAGTTAAAGCTGACCTCCCAAAACGCTGGGGTTGGTTTTGCTTTGCATTATTAAAAATGCAGCCAGTGATACACTGACACCCCAGATTCATGCTACCTCTGAGCCAGAAGGTGCAGACCTCTGCATGAAGGGGTGACCTCACTGCCACTGCACCCAACGCATAGTTTTGTTTCTATGGAGTGAGCTTCCCAAGTACCTCCTCTCCCTTCCTTTTCCAGAACTACCAGCCAGCAGTAAAGGTATAGATAAACCTCCCAAAGAGGTTTTTTTCCATATATCTTAAAATGTCTGTTTAACAAGAAAGACATTACTTCACAAAAACGCTCGTCTGAAATGGGGCTGTCACCAATTTACCAGTGAGAGAAACTGAGGCAAAAAGTAGGTGGACTTGGACATGTCCATCCTGCCACCACACAAAGCAATTCCATAGGTGGGGAAGGGCTCCAAGGGGCCTATGCATTCATCTTGGACAAATGCTGTTCCCAGGTACTAAACCAGAAGACCCGTTGCTATGCCCCTAAACTGATGAGTAGTTTACACAGAGTAACTGGAAGCAGAAATGAGCAGAGAGAGTGCAGAAAAATAACTGATGGTTTGAGTTAGATCAGAGTTAGATCAGGATGCAGTTCTCTCTCTTTGGAAATCCATCCTCATGTACCTGAGTTTAATCATAAATTAAGTATGGACATCAACTTCAGACCAGCTGTGTTAAAGTAGTGCTAGTAGAGAAAATGAGTTGGGGAATTTTGGTTGGTTTTGTTGCTTTGCTTATGAGAAAGGGAGTTACTTACACAGGTAAAGAAGATGAGCAGCAAGTAAAAAATCCCAAGGCAAGTCAGCATGAAGAGCTCGCCTTTGTATTTTTTTAGTTTGTCCTCTTCTATTCCAGGGCAACCTAAAATATAAAGCAAGGTGTTACATTGCTCTGGTGTTTGTAAAATATTCTAAAACTGTTACCTTCCTGACATACCACGTGGAGCATGGGAGCTCTCTACTGTACCTGTTACTTTTAATGTGACTGTGCTGCTCAGATTGTGTTCTCTGCTCTGCCCCCACAAAGTGCACTTGTATGTCCCGCTGTTTCGGCTGGTTGCATTTTTGATCCTCAGTGAAAAGGAGGTGTCATTGGAGAGCTCCAAGGACCCCCCAGCTTCTCGTGGATAATGAGATTCCACATCAAGGACCTCCCATGCTATTCCTTCGCTGTCTCCAGCCATCTGGAAAACACAAATATATTTATTTTCTTGGGCAACAGTGTCATCCTCAGTTTTAGGGTAAAGAAAATTTTAAAACTGGTTTATGGCTGAAATGCAGAGGCTGAAGAGAGGAGGGGGGAGCACAACCTCAAACCCATTTAATACGTTCATGCTTGCAGTCCAAAAGTATATGGGGTTTTGCTTAAATGGACTCTCTACATAAATAGGAATTATAAAACTATTCTGTAATAACTTCTTAAGCTGCCTCACCTGGACAGCAACATGACAGAAGGCAGGGGTAGAATCTGCTCTCAGTGGCCCTATGCAGAGGCCCCAGAAGAGTTCAGACCAAGAGAGGCAGTCCAAGGGGATGGAGCAGAGACAGCAAGAGGCAGCCCTACCCAGGTGCTTAGCAGTGACTCTGGGGACCAGAGGTGCCCAGGAGAGCATGGCAGCAGACAGGGAGGCTCCACTGCTGCCTGTGCTCACCCTGCCATCACACCTTCTGCCATGCAGTGGTGAGAATTAAACCTGCCAACGCAGCAAGTGTGCCACTGCACGAGGACTCTGCCAAGCACAGGCTGGCATCCTCCCAGCGGCTCCTCAGCCCAGAGTTCCCTGTGGGAATGCAGCCCTGGAAACTGCACTTCCCTGTGCCAGTTTCTATGTAGCTGACCCCTGAAACCATGCTGCCTCTCTGGAGGAATGGAGGTTCCCCACACACACACTTCCCTCCCTTCCACTCATTATTGGAACCAAAGAATAAAAAATTGCTTAGACTCCTTCAGATTCAGTTGTGTGAAGGTCACAAGCAGGTTCTGGTGCACTTGGGGAGCATTTGTATGTTGAATTTCTTAATTGTAACCAGAAGAGCTACATTCCTTGGCATTGCTGAGAGGCTGCTGGAGGAATGAAGTGTATTCCCAGAACAGTTCGTACTGCGGGGCAATAGGATGCACTGAAAATGACGATTGGCTGGAAACCACAAAGAAGAGAGAAATCACTAAGTTGATTTGAAAGATGGAAGAAGGGTTTGAATTAGCCCATGTCCATTCTTATTCATCGAAGTTGCTCCCTGGGATTTGAGGCAGCATGCCCTCCATGAAGGTTTTCCAAGTAATGAATTCAATCTTTCTGTGGACCAGCAGAGCTAGAGCCAGCTCATAAGTCCAAGGCTCAGCATTTCAGCCAAACATGTAACTAATGTAAGCCAAGCCTTTTTACTATTATTATTTTATTTTAATAGACACATTTTTGGGTCATATGTTGGTGCTTACTTTCTATCAGCATAGCTACTGCATTGGGGTATAACAGTTACACTGTAAGTTATTAAAATTAACACAATTTTCTCACACTGAGGCTAGGAGTATCTGGTTTCCCTTTCATGTGTTTGCAGGAGGAAAGCACACTCAGGAGTCTGGAGGGAAATATGGGTCTGATGCTCTGTTATACTTTGCTGTTTTTGCAGCCTAAAATGGTGTAAAACAAGCTGCGAGTTGGGGAACTTTTCAGGAACTGAGGAATGAGACTAAAGCACAAGATTTCCTTAATTGTAAAGATTCTTTCTCAGAAAGGTTTTGGGCTTTTCAGTGCATCAACTGAAACACAGAGCAGTAATTTCCTGGGGCTTTCCACACTTTACCCAGAAAGAGGGAAGAAAGTACCTTGTTCCCCTTAATCCCCCAGTAAATTTATCCCAGCTTCTCTTTCTTATTACACTCAGCCCCAAGCAGCTACAAGCAGTATGTATGGTGGTTTTCAGGCTGTAGGGACTTCACTGTGCTACAGGGATTTAGGTATTTTCAGGCCCTGCACATTGTCAGAGATGTGGCCAGAGGAATTCCAATACCCAGGCTGGGCTCAGCTCTGGTTACAACTAGGTCAATAGCAGTTAAGTGGATATAGTTGACCTCCCTCAGATCTAATTTTTGCCACTCTCCCTTCCCTTACCACCCCCTTCCTCAGTGAAATTTAAAACTGCCCACAGGGCAATAAAAGGAACCAGCCCGGCTGCCCTTTGCATTGCCCTAAATTGCAGATAGGAGGTCTGAGCTACACACAAAAAATTAGATTTGTTTAGGGATTTTTGGTTTTGTTTTCTTCCTTTAATTCACTGGCAGCATAAATAATTGCTGTCTTGGGTGGTAAATGGTGGTGTGATTCTTGTGGCTGAGATCTGGGAATGAGAAAACACTTTGATCTTTCTGTATGCAATTGCAATCAGCACTGCTCCTATAAGGGAGAATTCAATTAAGTGCATGCATCCCACGCCTGACCATGCACATATCCAAGTGAGATTTTGGGTAAATGATTTAACTTCCCTATTTCATGGGAACAGTGAGGGATAGGATTGATTATTGCCTCCAAAGCTTTTAAGGTGCTCAGTTGATGTTGCAAGCACACTGATGGTGACCCTGCAGACAAGACTGTCAGATTTTTGCCTTAGACATGCTCTATGTAAGGCAAAGCAATGTCATGAAACTGCACTATCAACATGCTTTTCCCCAAAACAAGAAGGAAAAGTTACTTTGTGGCATAATCTTGCTCCCTCACTTGTGGAGAAATCAGTGGTGACCCGGATGGGGGTTGTGAACCTTCCATTTGGGGAGGAGGAGGAGGAGGAAGGGGTCATATGTGTGGGTTTAATTCAGGGTTTGCACGCCTTTCTTCCTCCATTAAATCTCGTCTTTACTGAAAGGCAAGGGCAGGCAAGGTAGTCTGTCCAGCAGCATCCCAACATTTTTTAGGCTGCAGAGACATCTGGTGGCATTTTTCCAGCCTCTACATCCACCCCTACTCAGAGGTCACAGCAACCCCTTTCTCTGATGCCTGAACCAAGCCTTTTTCCACAGCAATCTTACTCCTGTTATCTTATTTAAAAAAAAAAAAAACAAACAAACAAAAAAAAAAAAACCACCCCCTCCCTTTTTAAATTCTCTAAGTAGCAAGAAAACATCTGAGCAAATTTGCAGAGTGCATCCTCATATCCCAGCTGTATAAAAGGAAGTCTATGAGATATTCAGTAAGGTCATCATTCTGCCTCTTGCTCTGTTCAAGATAACCTCTTTCCCACCCCAAACCTAATTAAAATTACAAAAATGCTACTTTGCTTGCCACCTCCTGTGACTTACTTGGCAGACTCTCACTAGACAGATCATTTTGCTGCTCAAGCTTCTACGATAAACCAGCTCTAAACCAGCCAAGTGTCCTCCAGGTGATACCACAGCCCGAGGTAGATGCTGGGGGTTTTACCTAATTAGTTCCACACAAGCTTAGACAGATCAAAGCAAGCGCTTCCAGAGACAGCAATCCACTTGTGTAGGGACCATCCTCTTCTTTAATCAGTGAAAAAAATCTTTTCTTCCCACATTTCATTTGTGTTTCATTTCCCTTACACCTCACTGCTGAGCAAACTGAAGCATGCCAGCTTCCTCTGCTCCCCATGCCCAAATGGAGGAGAAAAGGAAGGAGGTCTGTTCCTGCTCCCGTGTTTGCTGTTAATGGCTTTACCGAAATTCAAAAGGCGTGGGGATTGCTTGTGTGGGGACAGGTAGAAATTCTACTAAATCTATTTGCATAAAAAGGGCCTTGTTACCATGCAGTCTGCTGGGGGTTATTGGAGCGAGCATTTTGCTGGGAAACAGGGACTTGCTGGCAACATCATTCTGCCTATCTGCATAAAACTACCCATTAAGAAAATTAAAAAACAGAAGAAATGCAAGTTTATGTTTAGTGTCACATATACATAGTCCTTCAGCAACGTGTGTGGCAGACTTTCAGAAATCACCTGGCAGAATATCTTCAGAAGATGCTGAAGTGAGGTGATCCTTCCCCTCTGCTCAGTCCCTGCTGAGACACACCCGGGAGTGCTGGGCTCCCAGTGCAAGACAGACATGGTCATATCTGAGGGAGTCCAGTGAAGGGGCACAAAGATGAATAATATCTTGGAGCACCTGACATGAGCAGAAGTTGGAAGAGATAGTTCAGCCTGGAGGAGACCAGACTCAGGTTCCTCTTATCAGTATGGATTCAATCTGATTAACAGGGAGATACAGAAACTGAAGCCAGACCCTTCTCAGTGGCCTTCAGAGACAAGAAAAGAGGCAATGGGCACAGACTGAAATTCAGGAAATTCCACTTAAGCAAAAGAAAAACCTTTTTTACTAGGGGAGTGGTTGAACACTGGAATGGACTGCCCAGAGAGGGTGTGGAGTCTCCATCCTTTGAGATACTCAGGACTAAACTGGACACAGCCTTGAGCAGCCAGCTCTAGTTGCCTGTTTTTAGTGAGTTTAATTGAAAATTATTCTAGTTCCCAAAAGCTTGGAAACACTTGGTCTAAAGAGGTTGTGATTTTCCCACATATATTCTCTAGGCAGTTGACTGATTCCTATTAAGTTTCTCCTAGCCTGGAGCTTTTTGATAAGAACAGTGGTGGTGATACAGTGGATATTAAAATGGGATATGTTTGATTGAAAATACCACTGAGCTGATATATTTCTGTTCTCTGACTGGATGAATTATGAGAAATATGTAGAATAATTAGGCCCCCAAAATTTAAGTTCTCTTCAGCAAATATTTCTTTTTCAGGGAACTAAAAACAAGGTGGAAGAAGGAGGAGGAGGAACACTTTCCTCGGTTCTAGCTGGCTAGGTTTTAGCTATTGTTTTGAAAACTGCTACAGCATTACATGGTAGTACCCTAAAAAAAGGCTATTCACCCATGCTGTAGTACTTACGCCCAACTAATCAATTCATATTTAATTTTATCATGAACGTGTGAGAGTGAGCATTTTTCACGTTAACTCATGTTCTCTGCTCTCATTAAATACCTTTTTTCATCAAATCTTTCTCACACTAAGGTGTCTTCCAGGTAAATCAAAGTGCCAATATAATCCACTTTTCCCATAAAAGAAAGTTTTTATTTCAAAAAAAATGGTTGAGGTCCAAAACTGATGTCAGTTTAAAGGTGGAACATATTAACATCAGATTATTTTCTAATGAGTGTGAGATGATTGTAAAAATGGTTTTGTTTAAAATTATACCAGGCATAGTGGCCAAGTTGAAATTTCTGACTGTTATAGCGAGTTAAAAATCTACATACGGCCAGAAGGAATTTATTTTCTGAAGCAAAATGTATCAAATTCTGGCAATGCCCAATAGCCAACATATAATGAAACACAACTGAGCTGAAACCACTTAATAGGTGTATTTTTCAGCACAAAAGTGCTTCCACATTTGATTAGTGCTAAAGGTGCATCCATATGGTTCCTATACAGTATCATGTAGAGATACCAAAGTTAAATTTGAAAATAACAGACATAAATTGTGGGCACATGTGAGTGAACTCTGAGTGTGCTGTAAAAAGGGGGGAGGGGGGGATATGAGGAAAGAAAATCCAAAACCCAACCCCAAAACAACAGCAAAAGAACTATGTGTGACACATGAGCCAGCTGGAAAAGCCCTTTGACTCACTCACACAGACTCTTTATTGTTTAGTTGGTTTGATTTGGTTTGGGTTTTTTTAGCTAAGGGTATCCAGCCCTAGCTCATGCCAGGCAAAAGAATTGTTTGGGTCATGAAATAATTTCCACTGCTCCCTTCCTGTCTAAATCATCAACGTGATGAAGCTACTTGGGGATTAATAGATGTCTGAGGAGCATTTGACTGCATTTCTTTGTGTAGGTTAGAAATTAGGCTGAAGTAATTTAGCAAATATTTACTTATCCTAATATATCACAGCTATGCAGTTTTAGCAAAAGTATTTTCCTTTGAAGGAAGGCGCAGTCAACATTATATGTCTATAATGTTTATTCTGATTTTGTAATACAGCTTCCCCCTCTTATTCTGCCACAATTTTATATTTTTCAGGGAAGTGCTGTAAAGTTAACAAATTTCTCTCCACTGAAGAACAGCCTTCTTTCCTCTTCCTCAAGATTTGTTTTAGATTAAGACTCTTCTGGCTATCACATGAAGATTATAGTGAAATATCCACTGGGACTTCATTTGAGCGTGTTTAAACTTGATTTTCAAACTGGATATAAAGCGATAATTATGAAGGTTTATGAAGTGGTTCTCATTTTCAGTGTGCTGTACAAAGAGAAACTATTCAGTTTTCAATAGCCCTACGAGGCAGAAATGTAAGTTTCATTACCTAGATTCTTTTCTTGTGGGTGGGCTGTAGAGATTCAAACCATTCAAGCATTTCCATAGACAATTCCCAGTGCCTGGGTGTTTAGGAAAAAGACCTCGTTTTCAGTTCTCAGCTGGTCAACTTCCATGCTGCTCATATACACGTTTATGGCCTGCAGGCTGCCCAGCACTCCTAAAAATGTACCACACTTTAAGACTATCATCATTATGAATTCTTTTCTATGGCCTCATAGTGAATGGGATGAGAGCTGCACCAGGCTGGAAGAGGACTTGGTGCTCTACCTTCTCCCCAGTGTGTTTGGCCAGCCTACTTCATATGTTTCTAAGTAAAAATAATTTTGCCTGAGCTGACTGACTGTCGTCCTGATTCTGCACAGAACTACTGACACAGGGACTTCCTGCATGAGAATAATTACCTCCAATGATCTTGGATGCACAGCAGGTCAAACACATCTATGCTTTTTTTTTTTGCAGTATGAGACATTAGCAAAAGCAAAGGAATTGAATGCAAACCTTCTTTTTCACACCCAGTTGGATTTTGACACCAGAATATTAACTCCTTTAGACGATTCCTTTTCCATACAGCAAATACTTTTAAATTACATCCTTTTTTTTTAGCAGATTGTAACAAACTGGCCCTTAATTGGTCTGAGCACACAGAGGTGCCAGCAGGAAGGAGGGGTTCGCTCACAGAACATTCACCCTGTGCAAACAGCTGCACAAGCAGCACCGTAACGTTGCCACCATCTTTTTTTTTTAAAGCAACAGAAGCAAAGGTTAATTGCTTGCATTTACTTCACAGTTCAAAGTGACCTCATACAAAAGATTTCGCCTAACAGCTGCTTGAACTTTACAGCCCGAAATTTCATACCATTTGTTGGAATTGCCTTTTAATTAGTCCTTTGGGGTTATATGTGGTGTTTATTGATTAATCCTTCAGTAGTTGTTTTTAAATAACAGAGTAATTACCTGTGTTGGGTAGCCCAGTCACACTCCACCATTCCCTCACTTTCCTTTTGCAGTGTTGGGTGGGGACAGTAGCACATAGCCAAAGTGTAGAGAGGGGAGGAGAAAGAGCTTCAAGCCTGCTGCCTATTTAGCTAGCCCCACAAGTAGAAGTATTGCTTGTTCAGCACAAAACACTGAGCCTAAATTACTTTTCCCCATGGAGAGTTAAGCTTTTTATATTTGGTGCTCTGCTTTTCCTAATACAGCTGCAACTGTGGCTTGGGCTGGCGTCACCGCCTGCCTGTCCCCACTTCCCACCTCTCTCATGGGAAAAGCAAACAGAAGACTGCAGTACCATGGTTGGTGCCATCAGCCCCTGAGGACTGTGGCAAGAGCTGACAATAGCTGACTTATGTTACTTCTTGTGTCAGAAGAGAAAATAAGTGCAAGGTTCTGTCATGCTGGACACTGGAAAACCAGTCTTTTCCTGAGCAAAGCAGGTGAAGCAGGAAGAGCAAGGAGACCATGGAGGGAGTGGGAATTGTAGGGACAGGGCAGGGGACATGCAGTGGCAGTCTAGACTGTGACGGCATAACTGCTGCAAAGGGAAGCAGCACAGGAGAGGGCCCACACAAAAGGCGCCATCAAATATCACCATCCTTGCCCATGCAGTCATTTTGTGCCCAGGTAGAACTGCAAAGAGCTACGAGATAACACAGAATTGGGTCGACAGGCTTTCCTTACACTTCTTCACCAGGGAATGGCTTTTGGCTGCTGTTTGCTGCTTGGCCCTGCCAGCTCCCACCGAACTTGGGGAAGAACATGCTTCTGGAGGATCCCCACAGTTCAGCCTGTTTTTGTTTTTGTTGACTTCCTACACTGCTATGGGAGAGAATTTTCTGGGATCCAGTCAGCCTTTCTGTTTATTCCTCCCCCATCCCCTACCACTTCTGCTCAACCCCTCCAGGTCCACCAGACTGCGTGGTTTGCCTTCAATGAGCTCTCTG
The DNA here is from genome assembly GCF_020740725.1 of Corvus hawaiiensis. Lineage (NCBI taxonomy): Eukaryota > Metazoa > Chordata > Aves > Passeriformes > Corvidae > Corvus > Corvus hawaiiensis. Next base: position 63,835,000 of record NC_063213.1, on the reverse strand, counting down.
CCCTTCCTGGACATTGTGGGAGAAAGGGAGCCTTAAATAATTAGCACATATCTGGATGGAAAATACAGTACCTTATCCAGCTTTTGAGGCAGAAAGCAAAAAAGAATAAGTTGACTCAAATCCCATATCCCATAGTAAAGTTCAACTAAATGCATTATTCTCTCCTCTCTGTCTACCACGTGTGCTTAGTTCAACAATTTGGAAAAAGATGCTGCACATGGTGGGTTGGCAGTCAGATGTTCAAAGCAGCTCTTTTGAGGTGGCAGTTGTCATCTAGTCTGCAAGCAGACGCTCATTGTTGTACCAGCAATGAAATTCAGATGCATTGCAGGTTTCAACCTCAGAAGCCCTGTCTAATAACAAATGCTGTTTGTTGGTTTACTGTAGGAAATGAGTTTAAAACTGTATCTGACTGAACTGCTGAGGAAGCCAAGGCTGTGGTTTTAGGTTCTGGCAGAGATAAATTAACGGTTTTCACCACCCATAAATAGAGTTTTTTCCTCTTCCCTTCCATTGCTCTACCATCTCATGGGAAAGTAATTCAACTCTGTAGCCCACAAACTCTTTATTCGCAGGTTGATTTTCCACTATTGTAACAAGCAACAGAGTAGTTGACTTAACAGGTAACAAGAGGACCACCAGGACTGGCCCATGATAAGCAGCAGGAGTGTATGGCTGGGAGTGGGGAATGGAGGACAACAAAACCTTCATTGTTTTCCCATTAATGTGGTTCACACTGTAAGCTGAAGCTCTGTGCTGAGATGCAAATACACGGTGCTGTACAGCTTGTCAACAGCCACCTCCTCCACCACTGGGCAATTCTACCTCTCTAAAACATTTCTTCTTGATAATGTTGAGTAGGACTTTTCTGCTCTTTAGCTGATTGATTCCTGTAACCCCTCCTGCACACAGGGGTCACAGCTCTCCTGCTCTGGAGATAGAAACTCTGAATCAGAGCAGTCGAGATGTGATTTTTACTTCATGAGCACAAAGAGGTAACTCAGAATTTCTAGCTCTCCATCGTTCTGCACATGCTCTGCCCTTATGCCCACCCCACTAGTCAAATCTTCCTACAGAATAGCAAGTACTTTTTTAGTTCTTCTATTTCAAAGAAAAAATCAGCTCCTGTTTGGAGGGGATTAAACAAGGGCAACATCATTGACATTGCAAGGCTTAAATACCATTTTTTGCTCTGAAGAAAATCCTGGAAGACTTCTCTTTGGAGTAGTATTTGGCAGGTTGTACATGGGGCATCACCTGAATTGTGATCCACAGAAGCCAGCAATAATTAGATAGAAAAGCAGGCCAAGAGCAATTCAGGGAACCATGCTCAAATAGCCTATCTGCAATGACTCGGAAAACTCCTGTTCCCCATGGTCAGCTCAAAGGTTTGCACTGCTGCCTTCTCTCTGCTGCAGTGACAGGAGGATGCCTCCGCAGAAAACAACCCGTTTCGTACAAGACAAGCCAGTATCAGGTAGGAGAGCAAAGCAGACTACTCAGGTAACTTAAGCTTTTTTCTTACTTTATACCAAGATGCTGTCTGGTAGGAGATTGAGGAGTCCTGAAGAACCTTACAGGGCAGCACCGCTTCTTCAGCACACCTCACAGCAATGCCTGGGATCATCACAGAAGTCCCACGGATCAAGCACCAAACTGCAAAGCACAGGTACACATCACCTTTAAAAGAGATTGCTTACACAATCCTTCCTGTCTTCCCAAAACATATCCCCACATAACATGAAAGACCAGATGGAAAAATGCAGGGCTGCCCACTTACCATTGCACAGGATGATGAGCAGAGTGTAGACTCCCAGAGACATGGCTTTTACTGCTTCAGATTGCAGAGCAGCAACAGATGGACTTTGCAGGATGGACTGTGAGAGCAGAGTGAAGCTGTGACTGCTTCTAGAGTGATATTTCTGAAGGCAGACTGGGGAATCCCCCAGGTTTATCTTGAGGTTCTCTGTCATAGGGAAAATCCCTACATGTATGAACCAAGGCTCCTCCTCTTAAATCTGTGAGGTCACTCTATTTCTGCAAGCACTTGCGCTGGTAGCAACTCACCTCCCTTTTTTCTCTTCTTCTCCCCCTCTGTGTTGATCTGAACAGAGTTAAGGTTAACCAAGAGACACTGTGGGTTGGTGTGAAGGCTGTCAAAATCAGCACTGAACGAATCTCTCTTGAGTGGCAAAATGTTAGGGGAAATGGCTTGTCAGCTCAAAATCCGCTCTCGACCTTCTCTCTGCCACTCTAACAGCACAGTGCCTGTGCAAATGTTGTCCTTATGACGTGTCATTTCTGAAACCACATTTAAGACCTCAGGTCACAGTGCCACCAAAACACTTTGACTTGGGCTAAACAGGAATTATCAGCATGGCTGAGGAAAACAAACTGTATTTCAGTAGAGTTACACATTTAACTCTGCAGCTAGGAACACATGATGTGGAACATCATCTCTTCTTAGCATATTTTGTCATTTTCAAAATAAACAAAGGCATCTGGAGTGACCTAACTTTACAAATTATTTGCTGGAGAATTTCATCATGGAAAAAAGTCAAGGCAGCTCCCAGAAGAGGAACCATTTGGACGTCCCCTCTAGGTATCTGGAGGGGGGAGGGGAAATCCTTTCCCTGCGATCTGTGAGAGCTGTTTCCCCCTGGAGAATTTTTGAGGAAGTCCGAGGTCGATCACAGAAGCATTTACAAATCCTGAAACTGAAAGTTGCTGATGTTATTTTTGGAAAACACTTGTGGCTGCTGTCTTTAGGCTACTGAGATCATGATGGAGAGAAGCTATTTAGGAGGGGGGTTTTGAGATTTGATGGGTGGAGAATGCATGGTCAGTCCCTTTTGAAAACCAGGGTTCTGCAAGTCACTCCAGTCTGGGCACCCTAAATCCAAATCACCTCTAGAAAACTTTATGAGGAGAAGTCAGTTCAACAAGTCCTCACCATGCAAAAGTCCGACTCAGATGGGTAAACAGTGTGGGTGGGTAACACTTTTGGAAACTCCAGTCTGTTCTGTGAAGGAAGTCCAACAGCAATTTCACTGGGAGCCTCACTGTTGAAGTAGCCCACTTATTTTTAAAACTTTTTGCTTCTATCTTCATTGACCATAATGGTAAATATAACAGGCTCTAAGCTTTATTTTTCTCTTTGTGTTCTCTCATTTCAAGGACCAGGAACTCAATCTATTACTTAGAAGGTACAAGTAAAATATAAAACCCAGTGGATCTCTTGAGAGTGCAAGAAAATCACTTCTTTCTCGTGTGTGAAATCATAGAGTGCTTGAGAAGACAGAAGTGGGGGGAGGGGGAGGGGGGGCGCTGCTGGAGGAAATCTTAGAGAGAAGAGGGCTCCAGTTAATATATTTCACGTCTGTTCTTCACTAAAATTAGAACTTTTCTGCCCCCATGAGTCAGTCACACATCAAGCCGATCTCCAAGAAGGGCACTTAGCTTTCACCCACAGGCCTCTTTCTGTGAGTCCTGCAGAGCTACGTGTTTACTCTTTATAAACCCATCAAGAGGCAAAACCCTTCTCTATCTTCCTTTTTGTCATGAGGAAAGCCCCCATGAGCAAACCACAGCAAGCTCCTGCCCCCGCTGTGGGTCAGCCCACAGCAATCCTTCCCCTGGTGGCCTGGCCAGCAGCAGCCTGGGGGGCTGTGGCAAGCCTGGGGCTGGGGTCACGAGTTTGCCCACACAGAAGTGCACTGAAGGCAAGCATGAAGGGTCAGGCTTCAGCACTGGGAAATGTACATGCAGCATACACTTGCCAAGGTGATGTTAAACAACAGTCTTCCTCAGTTAGTTAAAACACAGGACTCTTAAAAACACACGGGTTTTCCCTCCAGGACAGGCATAACTTCAAGCAAAACAGCCCTTTTCCTCCAGAAGTATTTGCAAGCTCAGCTGCTGTTCCACAGCACACTACGTGAAGCAGGAGAGCAAGATATAAAAAACAAAAGCTGAAACTCCCTTTGCTAGGGAAGGAGAAATAATTTGGTTTCTAAATTTTCTCTGGTAGGGATTTTTTTCTTTAGGGAAACTTTGAACTGGGCTGTACTTTCCATCCTAACTTTTAATATCCTTTCTACGGTTTCAAAGATCAAATCTATTGTCTCCAGAGTCCTGGAACCTGCTTTGAGTTTCACTGAGCAGTGGAAGCAATGGGAGCTCTGCGGCACAGGTCCAAGTGTGGGAGTGAAGAGGTAGTGATTGCCTGTCAGCCTTCTCCATGAGAAACAGATCCACACCTTTGAGGGTCTTAAGGAAATGCAGGAGCTCCACAGTTATGTAAGTGGAAATTTATCAGTAAATGCATTGTTCTGTGAACCTAATGAGATCTGCTTTTGTACAGGTGTGTCCTATTGCCTTTTGCTCTCCTTCCCTCACCTGTACCACTCACTACAGCAACAGTAAGCCCTTGATCTCACTGAGGAAGAAGCAGCATCTGCTCTGGTGGGTCCAGAGCTGCACACGTGATGACTGACATTAGCAAGCAGTGTGTAAAACCGCTGCGGTCTGCCTACCTTTCCCTTAGCAAGGACACTCATTTGGATCTTCATCTTTGACCCAGCTGCTGATTTTCATGAATTTCATAGGCACTTAATTCTCTTTGAGCCTCAGTCCCTCTGTCAGTTTGATAGAAAGCAGGTTCAGAACATACTGGCTGATAGACAGCCAGATGGCATGATCACAGGAATTTCATTCTCTGTGGGAAATGAGGCTAGAAGCACAAGGATGTGGGATGGATTCATAGGATGAGGTTAAAAAGTCAAGACTGTATATTTTTTTCAGTGTTGATAGAGCCTTGAGAATGCTGTTCGTGGAATCGTATCCTGTTTCCTTGAATCAGATAAGTACTACATCCCTCAGATACCTGTGTAGTGGATTTTTCTTATTTCTCACTCCAGTGTGTGGCTGCAAAATATATGTAAGAATGCTTCTGATTTCATGTGTTTTCCCCTGGGTGTGAGCATTCATCGGGAGCACAGCATTTAAGAAAAAACAAAACCTTAGGTCTCTACAAGGAATACAGAGCTCTCCACAATGAAGGATCAAAGGTTAAGACAAAGATACCAAAACAGCATTTAGCATTTTTGTCGAGGCACAGATTTTTCTGTGTTTGGGATATGATTATCAAATATCATTGGTTCCACTGCATTTAAGTTCCTGCTGTGAATAAGGTCCATCCATGTGCTTCATGTCTGTTGTGAAGTCTCTGGTGAAGAGGGTTGTTTATTTATTATTATTAATCTCCTGTGAAGCAATAAAAATTGTCTGCTTCAGTTCAGTTGACAAAACTGGAAGCCTTTTGTTTTATGTTTTAGCAGACAACTGTTTTTTAAATAAAATACTGTAACATGGCAATGTCAGCTGAAGGAACAGTGACAGAAGAATCCACAGCCACAAAAGCAGAGCAGTCATGTATTTTTAGGGGCCCAGCAGAGCTGCAGCCACAGCGTTTATTTTCCTGTCATGCTTTGATCTTCACACTGCCCACACCAGCAAGTAAAAGCAATTGAGACTTGCTAAAAGCTAATGAGAGGTATTTAGATTACTCACAAACTGGAGTGAGGAAAGTTTAAGGACAAGTTCTCTTCTCTAGCCCTTTATGGCAGAGGTTGGGTCAGGGACTGCCTTTGCTGTTTAAACAGTGACGATCCAGCAATACTGAGAAAACAAAACATTGGAACTGTGACCTTCTGGGTAGCACAGACCTTTGTACTACAGAATGTCTGCTGCTGCCAGCTCAATAAATAACATCCAATTAATTATACACAAACAGCCAGTCCTCCGAAAGGCCTGGACTTTGGAGTGAGCCATTTGAGATGTGCCAGCCCTGTTTGTCAAAGTAGGAATTAAGCATACTCATGTAGAAATTGAAGTGTGACCCAAAGCACAGACCCAAAATGGAGGCATCCAAAATCAGAAGGCTCCTTAGATACTGCTGGCATGAGAGTTTAGGAATTGCCTTTAAGCAAGAAGAGAGCAAGAGATTATCTCAAGTCTATACACGTGACTGTAAGAATTAGGATAGGGCTGTACTGAAGCTGCTCCTAGTCCAGCATCTTGTCTGCAGCAGCAGAGCTATCAGGTAGCCAAGCAGCCCAAAGTGCTGGATTCAAACTGCAGTATCCAGGGGAGATACACATTGAAATCACATTTTTAGCAGGGACCTGGATCCTCTTTTTTCATCACTTTGGTAGATGGTGCTCTTGTCATTAGGCCTGGAGACATCCTGGACAGAAATCTTTGCAGATTTCAGTGTACCCTACATTGCTTGCCCTACATGCTGCCTTCTCCAGAAGGTAAAGAGCAGGTTATTGCTCCTGACATCTCAGCAGGTTATTGCTCCTGACAAAGTCCCAGCTTTGCAGAGGTCCTTCTTGGATCCTGCACCTCCTTGCTACACCCAGCCAGGCATTGTTTTACTAGAGGTTTAAAGTTCAGCATGTCTGTGCCCAAATCATGCTGTGGAAATGTTTACTCCTCCTGGTGCTCCTCTCTCTTTTCTCTTGCCTGTATAACTTCCCTAGACACATGCTGTGGGACCTCTTACCCTGGAAGAAACTAAGGATACCAGTAGGTCATCTTGTACTCCTAGCTGATTCCATGGCCCACAAGGAATGTAAGTCAGGAGCTCTTCCTGGGAATAGCCTGTGCTGACAGCAAGTCTTACAGGATGCCCTGACCATTGAGTGCCATCCAGGGACCCAGCCATGTACACACACACCATGTACATGTGCCAAGCTGTTGCCCCTCTTCTGGCACCTTCCAGACCTCTTGCTTGTTTTTTTTTTAATACCTTCCCCATCTGTGGTCTCACTGAGTCATGGGATTTCCTGATCAACTTCCCCCACCATCCCCAGAAGAAGAAAGAGGAAGCCTGGTGAAGAGTCCTGGTGACCACGGTGCTTACATCCATTCTCTTTTCCTCTGAAGTCTCCCAGTACAATATCGGTGACAACTGTCTGCTGGCTCCCCAGATGCCTTCAGGGTGGGGTGCATCCTCCTCTGCTTCCCTATCTGTACATTCCTGACTTTTTGACATTGATCTTCCTTTCTTCTCCACTTTGCTGTCTCTCGTGATCATTTGGCTTTCCCCAGGCCTTTCGAAGAGCATAAGGTCAGCGCAGGCATGCACTGACACCTCAACAGAGTATTCGTCTAGCCTGAAAAGAGTTAAAGCAACTCACCCCTATTATGTGTAATAACTTTGTGCCTTCACCAAATTGTCTTCTCACCATATGCCCTCTTTTCCAGTTCATTTATAAATAGGTTAAACAGCAGGAGCCCAAGGAAAAAAACCCCTCAAGCATCACTAGAGACCTCCCTCAAATGTGAACGATGGCCATTTACCCTCCTTTTTTAATAGGTTATTCACATGAAGGCTTTTTCTGTTGTCCCATGGTGCCTTAATTTCTTTCAGATTCCTTACTGATGGACCTTTATGTCTTCAGAAATTGTTACTGGGTTTCTATATGGCTGACCTTGTTGTGGTTTTCATTTAACTTGCCAGAGTTTATGATCCTTTCTATTTTCCATTCTTGGACACAACTTGTATTTCATGAAGAAAGTCTTCTGGTTCTAATAAATTCCTTTATCCTGTTGCTAACTGTGTCAGCTTTTCTTTTCCAAAGCCTTTGTCCATACACAGAGGAGAGAGAAAATGTACTCCTACATGCTGTGTTTAAATAGCCACCATGCAAACTTTTTAGCCTTCAGGCATCCATTTTAGCTTATTTTTCACAAAGTTCCTTGTTCTTATGTAATTCTATTGCAGTTTGAGTTTCTTTTTTGTTTGGGTTTGTTTGTTTGGTTGGTTTGGGTTTTTTTGTTTTGTTTTGTTCCCTGAGTAAGTATGTTGAGCAGGGGGGCATTTTGAACCAGGTTCTGCATGTTGCTCTGGGCTAATATAAAAGTTCCTTCTTCTTTTGTATGCTCTTTCATGCAGAAACAGTATTTTCGTTTTATGCAGCATCAATCCCCTATGTGACATTTATTCAATATACAAGTGGCAAATTGATAACTGCTGCTATTGTTTCATTTCTTGCTCTGTCAGCAACTCTGATCTCCCTCAGCATGTAATAGATACAGACACTTGATTTAATACTGATATGATATGGCATATTTCTGATTTAGGCCAGGAATGTCAAGCTATATAAGTTTTGAGCTGCTTGTAAACAAAATTAGCATGTTATTTTGGTTTGGCACAAAGGTTTCTCTAATGTATGTTACCACTTCTCTACTGCTTCTGCCTCCTCTGTCTCTTTTTTTATGTTTTGTACCCCCATTCTAAAGTATCTGATCAATTGTCTTCTTCCCATCAAGTTTCTCTTTAAAGTCATCCTGTTTGTTAGACCTCTAGCTTTCATGAAAACATGCATCTTTTCTTTTTCTCTTGCTATACTATGAGATTCTTCTTGTTTGATTATTCTTCATTGTCCCTTTTAAAGTTTCACCAAATTATTATTATTCAGCAGAGGATAAAGTTTTCCTGACTTCCTGCTCTGAATATGTGCCATCCTGAATCATGTTTTAGCACTTGTTAGCTTCTCCTTTCCTTCAATCTAAAAAAAAAATCTCCTAACATCTTTTTAGGTGGCACCACTGGTTTTATTTTAGTTTACCTGAATCTGACTCATGCATAATGAAAGTTTTCCCTTTTTCTAACAAGTTCAAGTCCTTTGTCTTCAGCTACTTCCTAGCCAGTCATTGACAGCTTGTCTCTGCTTCTCCCAGTTCAGCTCTGCTCATGGTATTGGAGGCATTTCAGATGAAGCTACTGTGGAACTCCTGACCTCCAACTAACCATCTGACTGCATCCATTTTGTCCCCTGAAACTGTCTTCTCCCTTCCCGAGGTCTTTGCTCCATACACTGTGTCCAGAGACTCTCTCAAGCCTTCTTCAAGAGCCTGTCCAGATTTTCCACATCAACCAGCATGCAGGTATTGTATCCAGCAGTCTAATCATCATGCAGTTCTTCTTGGTATTGCAAAACCACATGGATGTATGCCTGATAGAGCATCAGTGGTCCTCTACTACGGTATCTTCCTGAAAACTCGCCACAAAAGTGAATGTGGCCTCAAGATACAAGATCATTTCTGTCTCTCCCCCAGAAAAGACTGCCACTCACAGAGCCTTCCCCCCCCTCAGCAGCTTGGGATCAGGTCTGTTGAGCGATGATACTAAAGAGATTATCAGTGCATCTGTGTGTTACCCTGAAATCTTTTAGTTCAGGTGTCATGGCCTAAAGGACTGGGATGTTGGGCTAATTGCACTGGATGCACATTGCCATTACCTATGCACGGAAATGATTTACAGTGGTCAGTGGAGCAAACTGGGAACTCCTTAACCACTCATTATGTAAATAGCCACTGCTGATTTAGATTAGAAGGGGTCTGATGGGCTCTGTACCCAGGTCCAGGCACAGATCCCTGAGGGAGGAGCCGTTCAAATGCCTAAACCAAGGAGACAGGCAAAACTCCTCCTCTGGCAGATCTCCTTTTATGTCACCCAGCACCACTGGTCTGGACGTGCTGTGATCCCATGGCAAGTCTTCGATATTTCTCTTATTCCTTGTCACTGACATCCAGAGAGGGAAAAGTGGGAGCTAAAAGCACAGTGCAAGGGATGCTGGAATAAACAGCCATTGGTAACTATATACTGCTATGTTGCTTTGCCCTCTGGTACATTTTGGATTTTCATTTATTTAGGCTGGAAGGACGTTTTTACAAACACTTCCATTCAACTGCCCTGAGCAGAGGCATTCCACAGGAGTCAGAAATGGTGACTTGGAAATAAGGGACCTTATACTATAAGCACTTCTGGGGTTGAAGTATGTTCATTCTCTTTGGTTACATTTCTTGTATATACTGACAGTTGCTCCTTCATTCTGTTATAGCTTTCAAAGAAAAAATCTACTGCCTGAGAGCTCCACACTTGTGGAAGAAAACAAGACCCAGCAAAATGGAGAGCAGCAACACCCAACAAAGACTGTGAAGCACCATGTGTGTAGTTGCCACTGGAACAGCAGCTTCGTGGGAGGTAGCCTAGAATGGAGCCTAGCTTGCCTGGAGGTGAGGGATGAGGACATCTAGGCAAGCGAGCACACTCATGTGAGTTCCCATAAAGTCTCTGGGAACCACTTTCTTCAAAATAGTAGGACACCACTCTCTCCCAGACCTCAGCTCCTACAGACACCCTCATTCCTTCAGCCTAGGGCTCTGCTCACAAGCTGTCATCAGCAAAAATATTTCAACCCTGCTGATGCACATAAGGGATGGAAAGGGGAACCACTGTTTCTTGAGGGGGAGGCTGAGGAAATAGGTGACGCATGGTGGGAGGATGAGCAGTGAGAAATGGAGAAATGAAAAATGGAAAGTTTTCACTAGAGTTGTGACAAATACAACTCCTCTAATAGAACTAGACAGCAGAGTGGGCAGAGACAACTTGACAGCCTTTTAGAAGAGGAAGGAGTGACAAACACGTGAAAATACCAAAGTGGCCTATGTCCTGAGGGCCCTGACTCTCAGGCTCTGGGGGTTCATGCTGAGGTGATTTTAAGAAGCTCCTAGTCCAAGCTGCTCACCCATTACTACAGGTTATTGCCCTGTCACTGACTTGTCAGAAGTAGTGGTGTGCTCACACCATAGGCACCAGACTAATATATTGACATAACTGAGGTGGCTAATTCAGTTTACAAGGAAGTGGACTGTGGTGGCCAAGGCATCTTCTTCTTGATCCCTATCAGGTTTAGTTGAATAGATCAGCTGAGGTCAGAAACCTCCTGAGACACCACAGCCTAACCAGACAAGCACCAAAAGTGGCCAAGAGATCACCAGGAGAGCCTTGATACCAATTTAGCCATTTTTCTTGTCTTTAGACCTCCTTTTCTCTGCTTTTCACTAACTCCTTTGTTGCCCCCTAGCTTGCAGAAGGCATTAGGTAAGGTTTTCTTGTGGTGTCTCCTTTCCTCTAGGGAGCTGAATGCCAGACTGAGTAGTGCAGGTGGGAAGTGATCCCATTACATGGTTCAGAGAAGAGCACTGGTACTTTTATAGAGTGGCTGCCAGGGTGCAACAAGGGGTGGGGACAAATCCCAGGGTGGCAGCAGCAGGGTAGCCTGGGGAGAGGCAGCCCAGCCCCAGGCAGCCCCAGCCCTGGCCCTGGGCATGCAGCACCTCCATGGGGATGAAAATGGGCCTGTGGCCAGGCAGGGCAGAGCTCTGGGGAGCTGGAGACTGGTCCTGTTGTGGCATTTCTGGGGCAGAGATTCACAGTTCAGGGTCGTGGACCCTGGTCCAGCTTGGGGGAGCCCCAGGATATCTGGAGCAGGGACAAACAGGACTGGTGGTGCCCTTGGGATCCTGACAATGTCATTGGCCAAGTCCAACACTTTTGATCATCTCTGCTCATATTAAGGAACTGGAGAAAAACCTACTCCAGCAAATGAATTGCAAAACTAAGCTTAATTCCCTGTGATCAAATTCCTCATTGTTACCTTGCTCATGTGCTCAGAATATTCACAGAGCAAATGACCACTTCAGAGCATAAAAAGATGCCAGCCTTATACCTGGTGCCAGCTTTGGGCTGCTTCTGGAAATTTGATTTAGCTCTGACTACAGCAATCCCTGCATGTGCTAGGAGGAGCAGCTAATAAATGGCAAATAGTCCCGTGAGAATCACCACTAATGGCTGCTGCTCAGTGAGATAATCACCCATTTAATAAAGGGTGAGCTTCTACCTCTGCACTTCCATGGGGACCATTAATGCATTTTTTTCCCCCTCCTTAGCCACTTATTTCCTCAAAACTGGTAAGAACTCAATGTTTTTGCAACTACTCTTCCTCTGTTAATCTTAGCTGGAATTGCCCAGTGGATTCAGAAGTTATTAGGAACAGCTAGATGGTTGTACAAATGTTGACAGAGACAGACACAAAGCATTATCATATTAAGAAAGCATTCAAGTTTATAACAACACAGATTTTTAAATCACGTTAAAATCCAGCAAATAGGTACTATTATGAGGACCATTTCTGCACAAGTCTGCTTCACTAACAGCCTGAGAAGGTAAAGGAGCTCAGAAAGAAGTGGCCATTGCTTAGACTTCATGCCTTGATGCTCTTCTCTGGGAAGGAGTGATGGAAGGGTCAGAACTTGGCAAGAGGGCTTACATAAATATTCTTTAGAGTAAGGCTTTTGGTTTGCACATCCAATTCTAGATCTTTCAAAGCCGCAGTTATCATCTTTCTCTTCTCCAACATTTTATAAATTGAATCCCCTCTCCCTCTGTCCACTTCCCACGTTAGTCTGTCCCTTCTTTTACTTTGAGACTTGAACATGCAGAGGTTGCTACTTTTATTCATGTTGAGCTTCTCAATAGCAAAAAAGCCTTATTGTTTGGTGAAACTATTTGTTTCTTAGGGAAATTCAAGGCTTAGGTATAAACATATGTGAGTAATTTCTCCTTAGGACTATTTAAAATGTAATGAGATCTACGTTGTATATTGAGTTTTGGTTTACTTCTTCATGCATTTTTGAGAAAGAACAGATGCTGCTTGAATGTTTCCTATGAGGCAGATTAAGCACACTCTAGAGAGCACACCTGAGCCAAAGGTCAATCTTCCTCATCAAACCAGCCAGCAACAAACTGCTCCATGAGTTCTCAATTTTGGTAATGAAGGCTTATAAAATGAACTGTAAAGTAATTATATTTATTTTTATTTTAATTTTACAAACTACTGAAATCAAGTTTTGAAAAATTGTGCTTTGGTGGCCTCTGGAGGATTGCAGCTGGTTTTCTACATACAGTACTGTATAATTTCAAAAATTCCAAGTCTTCCAATAAATTGGTCTGGCAGCTTTCACTGCAGAACTACAAGTTGAGTGGTTTTCACTACCAGCCATGCCTACAGTTCTGTCCTTCTAAGAAATACATTTCTTGCAAGACTTAAGATTCTTTCCAATTAAAGTCTGAAATGGCTTTGTCATATCTGTGGGTCACTGTACTTTTATTGTAAAACACCTCATTTAATTAATCTCATTGCCATTGGCTTTAAAATTATGGTGTTCATGCCCAGGACAAGAGCTCTCTTTCTTCCTTGGAGGCTTGGTTACCTCAGGAAGTTGTGCCAATTATGTCAGTAAAAAATCCTCCCTTCATAATGCTCCATGCTTGGCCCTAAGCACAGTAGTAAAAACAGATTGGTGAAATAAAAGCTGTGATTTGTCACTGTGTGTGGCTAGGAGGAATTACTGAAAAGCTCCTTGTGTTCCCTCCTCACCCTCTGAATTGGTCTGGGTGTTACAATTCACTCTGTGTATTTCAAAAGCAGAAGAGAAATCAATGTCTCACGAGTGTTCAAAATGACAAAGCCACCCTAACAAGCAGTGGATGTGTTACTTGTTTGTGATGATCACTCCTTACAGATTATTCTGTAAACTGTATCTTAAACTAAAAATTCTGGTTTGTTTTTTTTCAGAAAGTGAATGGGAAGTTTGAGGGAGGATGAAGGGAGAAAGAAATACTTTTTTTTTTTTCCAGGAAGAGCTTTTATTGCTATTCATCCAAAGATTGAGCAACAGTTAACTAGTCAGTGTGAGTGGTTTTGTTAAATGAACGTGGGTGATATCAAGTTATAGAAAGCCTGGCCATATTTCCAGGAGAGAACAGAGTGTTTGTCTACAGTGGTCAGTGAAAATGTCAACTTCCCTCAGCAAAAAAAGCAGAATTACACGAATTTTAAAATATCACAGATATTTTAGTACATAGCTACATATGCCATGACTGAGACATTTCTTACTGATGGTGGAAGCAGAATATTTATATTATAAATTATTCTTGATGGTTCTGAGTGATAAATGTCAATAACAAGTGATCCCAGCTGGCAGAATTCTAAATCTGTTCTGAAAAGCATATTCAGCCTAAAGGAATTGATGGAACTAATATTTTTCATAAGTCCTTGGTTTTCTCCTTTTATATACAGTTTCTCAATTCAGATCTGTAATATTGTTTCAACGCATTTGGAAAATGTGAATTTCTCCTGAGATAACTTCCTAACTTCTTCTACCACCACTTCACCCTCATTATTTATCTGTCCTGATATTTTACCTTTCTAAACTTTTGAGTCAAGGAGTTATCTTTGTGAAATCAAGCATTTATGGATTACAAAACTCATGTTTGGAACTCTTTTTCTAGTAAAGATTATTAAAAATGAATGCAAGAGAGAGCAGTGAGAATAATACGGGGATCTTAGTCAAAATTCTGTTCAGTTTCTGTTTTCCAATTAGTCTGCGAATAAAATGGAATAAAATATAGAAGTGAATAAACTGATTTTGTTTCAGAAGCAAGAGTTTTATTGTCCACTGTAGAAGTGGGTACTCTACCTACATAAAGGAAAAGTTGTGAATGTGCACCTGTTGTTGAACCTTCACTGGGACTTTATTTTTCACCAGTTTTCATCTCCACATTTCATTTCCTTCCTGGCCCTATGTATCTCTGTGTGACCAAAAGCAATGATATGTGAGCTGTTTGGTTTGAAGAAAAAGAAAGGGGAGATGGATGGGATGAGGCTCCTAGATCCAGATTATCCACCAGCAAAGCAGCCCAGCAGCCCCACATTTAGCCTTGGCACAGCATCCAGTGCACTTGTCACTCCTGAGTTAGTTGGTTCCATTGTAGAGGCCAGAGCTACACTTCCATCTTCAAAGGTCAAGATCAGCGATGGGTGCAAGTGGTCTCTGCAGACCCCGATGGAAGTAAGGCTACAGGCTGCCTTGCAATCTCCACGAATGCACGCAGAGGTAGGCAACTTGTTGGAAACGCACATCTATGGTTTTTAGATTTTGGGTTTGGGGGTTTTTTGGGTGGGTTTTTTTTGTACTGGAAAAAAAACAGGGCTAAGTTACAGGGTGATGGGGTATCTGGGTATGTTGGAGAATTCCTTCCGCTTTAAGTGGAGAGGAAAAAAAGTCATGCAGAACTTCTGTTTTGATGAACTGACTCTAGGTGGCAACAACACCCTATGTAGCCTTACTAGAGGCTAGTCAGGCAAAGACTAATGCTGCTTACAGAGGAAAAAAATTATAGCATTTTCAGTACTGCTTCTAGAAAATTTTACAGCTGATCACACCAGCTGCTCATTGCTAGAAACATTTCCAGATTCTGCCAGTTTTAATTGTAATAGAGGACTTGGTTTTCAAGACATATTTTTAATAAGATGCTGCATGTTTCATTTTGTAGCCATAATACTGCAGGTGTGCAGAGGAAAATTAGCAAATTATTCTCTTTCGGTTATCTTGCTCGGATGGGCAATCTCAGGAAGCATATGTATCATCCTGATTTGTAATGATGCCTGTAAAAAGTGCACAGATGGATATGTACAACTGCAGTTCTGCAGCATTCACTAAGGATGTTCTTGAAATGCCACTTCACCGCCTCGTCAAGAAAACAGCCACACAGATACCTATGAGATGCTTGACACATATTCTGCATACAACACTGTATTATCTGCCAAGAGGTTTGTAATGCCCTATGTCATTCCATCTTCACTACATATCCAGCCTCCTGGGCTTAGGAGTAGCTAAGCAAACACTTAAACAATATAAAAATTCTTACAAGTATGATGGCCTGCAGCATTATCACATTTTTCTCCAAAGTCAGCTTAACTCCACTGAACTTGAAATATTTAAATTTATTATTGATGCGTTCACAGGCAAAGGGAGAAAGCAAAGAAAAAGATATTAGGTTTGATTACCCCTTGCAGAAAAAACTGTCACTGTAACCACATTATGTACTAATAATGACTGTAGAAAATATTTCAAGTGTGATAACAACATGTTTGTAGCAGGCCAAAGTGTCTGATGGCACCTACAGGATATGATAAACTTCTTTATTGTCTGTCAAAGTGACAAAGCTGTGATTAAATCAGATCGTTTGTGTAATTGACCCATTCACCTGCATGTTGTCAATTAATCTCCTCTGGAGCTGCCTCCAGTATTTCAACTCTCTAAGCTGCTCTCAAAGATAGGAACTGTCCTTTAAAATGTTAAAATGCATCTCCTGAAAGCAATTTCTTCCTTTCTTATCAAATTGTGAAATTACCCTCTAAATTATACTGAATCAGATTTCCAGATTCACAGTATTCTAAATCAATATCTTATAATGCTCTATAACCCTGTAGGCTGATTCTTTAAATATACATTTATAAATTAATCAGGATGTATTCTTACTAGGAATATATAAACTATCTAGGATGAGAGTGCCCTAAAAAGGAAAAATAGAATTCACTAACCCTTTTAGGTACTTTGTGTTAAGGTACTTTGTGTAATGCCTGTATTAGTTTTTCTTCCTTTCAATTAAGCAGTAGTTTTATTATACATTTTTCAAGAGGTGGGGACATGATGGCAAAAGTAGTGGAAATGCAGTTGGAAAATTGGTTGTGTCTATGACATATTGTCCCTCTCTGGTTTCTTACTCCTTTCTCCTTTCTTTCTCTTTCAAGACATCAGCATTTTGAACACACCTGGCATATAAAATAAAATGCGTTGTGTACTGGGACTAGCACATTTTTCTGCCACCAGCTAGGCTCTTTGGAAGCTTAGGAAGTGCACTGTCAGTGCCAACTGTACCTACGGCAAAAGTGGGGGAACGTGTGAAAGCCCAGTGGGTTTCCAGCTGCAGCTGGGTAGGACGTATGCCACAGTCTTACCCAGTATTGACATGGGCAAAATCAATGTGACTACATGCAGTGGGAATTCAAGTGTAGGAACTGATAGGTATTAAATCATGTGTTCTCTTACTCTTCAGTATAAAATTGTGCAGGGATCTGTTTCCCCATTCCTTTACCCTGTGGGCATCCCTCCACCTTGGTTGTCATCCACTTTGGTGAAGCTTTCCCACTGATGATTAAAATGTTCCCTGAAACTTGTGAACCAGTGCAGTAATCAAAGCTTATCATCCACCTAAGCTAAAAGTGCCATGCATGAAGTTGTAAAAAATAGCCTCGTCTCTCCAACCAGCCAGTGAAACATCGAAATCGCAAGTGAAACGTCAGGCACTAAATTATGTTTTGAGATGAGGCATCCTATAATAAATAGTTTTCAGAACTTTCTGTTATTTGTTGTAGTTTATTGGGTTTTTTCTTAAATAGGGTCAGACATTACTTTGTATAGGTTAAAGCATCCTATTTTCTAAATGAAACTGTTTCACTTTTACAATCCAAGAGTTTGGGTGCAATATGGAATGCCATTCTCTACCAGCAGTTCCAGAGAATCCACAGGGGGAAAAAGACACGATTCAAAACAAAACCAAATGCCCATGTGTCCCATAAGCATAGATTCCTTATTCTTGACCCACCTAAAGGAAGTCACTCCATTCCCTGCTTATTCCCTACAGGTGTATCCATTTCAAAATAAGTTTCGTTTGGCAAAAGAGTTATCATGTTTTCAGGAGCTTGCCTCCTATCAGGTTTACCCAAATTTTATTTGGTGGAGCACCACCATCATGGAATAGAATACCTATTCTACTGTCGGTGGCAATGGCACAAGTTCTAGGAATTACCTGGCTGTTTGCATGTGATTCTCTTTCAAACAGCTACTCTCTTCTTTCTTCCACATCACAAGTCTCCACTGCGATTTACAATCCTAAATGCAACCCTACTTATTGCAGACGAGTTGGAAAGTAAAAACTCTCTATGGTTGATCTATACTAAATTCTCACCAGAAGCTGTAGAAGAGTGAAGATCTAAACCAGCCTTAGACTTTCATTGATTGTATAAATGAAAACAGATTTTATGTTTTATGCTTATCAGGTAAATTGGAGTGAAGCAAAACTCCAAATTAAATGTAGATTGTACAAGATGACTTCTTTCAATGATAAATAATATTTCATAACTCTTTTTTTTTCCCCAGTGAAAGCCTATCTTTCTGAATTGCTTCCCTTGTACTCAAGTTCCCTTCAAATCCTGGAGTTACTTTCTCTTGAAAAAATGCTATTCTGTTCTCATTTTTCACTTTGGCTCTCCAATTGACTTTTACCATAAGATAATTTAAAGTTTGGGTTTGGGGTTTTTTTCTACAAGGCAAGCAACATTTCATGTAAGTGTTATATTTATTATAGGCAAAATTGGTTTTAGGACAGTAATCGTTAATTAATGGTAAATCATTGATTCAGATATTGAAGTTACTATTGAGTCTTACAGATCTTGGTGATGCACAAACATTTATTCAACCTATTCTGCCTGCAGTGGCCTTCTTACTGTATGCCTCATTAGTTCCTTTATGTGCAGTTAACCAACAAACAAGAAAATAATATATTCAAAATAAAGAGGAAGTTGAAAAGCTATAGTGTCTTTCTTTGGCTTCTCAGTTTTGGGGGGTTTAAACCTAGAAGATGCAGTGTTTTGTTTTCTTGGTTTGGTTTTCTTGGTTTTAGTTTTTCAAACTTTACAGAATCACAGAATCAACAAGATTGGAAAAGAGCTTTGAGATCATCGAGTCCAACCTATGACCTAACGTAATGTGAATGCTGTCAATATCATGCCACTGATAGACACAGAATTACATCCCAGGGAAAGTTGAGCTACTCTTGGATTGCAGTTCTCTTCCTTACTGTTGTTTGGGGAAGGGGTGGGGTATGTAATGGTTCATCAACATTTTTATGAAAATTCATCCTGACTTTAAGAACAGCAACAACAAGAAAGAACAAAACATTATAGAGATAGTGTTGATGGCAAAACACTATTGAAATGTAATTGATACAGTTTTCTGCAGTTGCTTTAGCTGTGCTATCACATTTTGTGATGTGGATGGGAAATGTGAAGGGGAACAGCCATTGCTGGTACCAAATTGCTGCACAGACTCCATCTGTGAAGCAGTAATTGGTTTTTTTTATGCAAGGCTAGAAAAGATGGGCACATTTTGAATCTATTGAAGTGTAGAATAGTTCGGTGAATTTACTCGAACAATTCAGACTGGTCTAACACACAAATAAGCGTTGCCGCTCCCTCCCCCTTCACCTGCCTCTGCTTGAAAGCACGAAACGCAAAGATCGTGGGTTGAGGTAAGAACAATTTACTGGAAACATAAATGAGATAAGAAAACAAACAGTACTAGCAGCAATATTAATAATAAAAGTTATAAGACAAAGAAACTATTTACATGGAAAACCACAACAAATACTGACCGGCTCTTCCCGACCATGTTTCTCACCTAACTGGAAAAGGATGCCCTTCTCCTTGGAAACAAAAGAGAGTGCCTTTTGCCAGTCCCTGGCAATGATGTGAGGTGGTATCAAATAATTTTAGGGTCTGGCCATGGCCCCCTCCAGGCTACTGAAACAAATTAACCCTGCCCTGGCCAAAACTAGGACAGAATGTCACAGGTGTAGTAGAGCTCTGTACTGCATCATAATTCAGTATCTTAATTTAAGTATAATTCAGGTTTATATATAAGTAAATCTCTGTGAGGTATAAGTAGTTTTCAGTTGGCTGAACATCTTGGGATATGAGTGTTCTTGTCACATTGTCATCTTTCCCAAGATATATGAAGTCCCTACTCTTTTTGCCAGGCACATTTAGCATGTTGTTGTACTGAATATGAAAAATGTATATGTAAAATGGGTGAATCTATATTATTATGGGGGGAAAAAATCTCTCTTAATGTCTCCAGTTGGGAGTTTTGTGTTACTAATGACTGCAAGGCTTGAAGTGAAAATTTTGTTGGCTGGGGATTGTAACATATTAAAAAAATGAAAACATTCTGCCTCTGAAGAACCTAGGTTCTGTTGGTTTTCACGTAGTAAGTTTGCATCTATTTGAAGAAACAATAATGGGTCACATATTCAATCTACCCCTGAGCTGGATTGAGTACAAACCACATAGTGAGTTACCAGCACCAGTAATCAAGAGGTTTTCAAACTGAAATGAAAAGGTTCTTTGCAGGATTACTTAGATCATGGATCATACAAATACAGATTGTCACATGGATGTATCTTTAGATATCTGAGTCCCTAAAGGCCAGACTTGCAAATGAGTTTAAAAAGAGTATTTTGTGGTTTCCCAACAATGTTGTCCTTAGCAAACTGTGGAAAAAGAAACACCTAAGTGTGCAGTTGGAGAAGATGTTCACTACAGCACAAATGGGTGACTGTGGCTGTGGGACATTAGCCTTTCCTGGATAAAAAAATGAATCTGAATCTCGAATGAGAACTAGTATCATCTGTTGTCATATCTTCTCCTCCTAACCATCAGCAGTAAATGCTTCAGAAGAAGCTTCAAGAAATGCAATAATTTGCCTAAAGATGAGTTTCTTTTAATGATTCTTTCCCTGTCCTTCTGGCTTTATGACAGGCTTATGCACTGAAATATTAAAGTTTTTATTCCTTTACACGTTTTATACAATCTAGTCCTTTCTCCAAATTTAATCTCATGTAACAGTGAATGCTTTCATTTTAATAGCTCGTATTTCCTTTCATCACTTTCAAATTTATATCTTTTTAATTCCACTGGATGAACACTTGTTCTTAAATTATGAAAAAAAGAGGTGACTAGAAATGCAGGATTTGTCTTCTTTGTGCCATTCACTATTTTCTATAAAGCTCTATCATGTCCTTTCTTCATGCCACCCAGATACAAAATTTTCTCTCTCAGCCTCTAATCATTTGCATTGCCTGTCTCCAGATGATCTCTGTGTCTTCTGTATCTATTTTGCAGCTGAGTTCCCAGAACTGAACAAAGTACTCGTGACGTATTAAATAACCAGCCTTTGGGAATGACAGTATTTCCAGACTGGTTTTTAATTTCCCACTAGCATTTTGTTTAACAGTGATGTCCACTGAGCTTTCCACAGTAATGCCAGGATTTTTTTTTTCTAAGCAGTTGTACTCAGTTAAGGTCCCAGTAGGTTGTGTGAGTAACCCAAAATATGCCACCCAATGTTATGATAACCCAGCATTAATCCCTTTGTCTGCTGTGGTGTTTATTCGGCTCCTTAGGTTAGGCTTCCCTTCACTGTCTCTGAGGCTTTTCAACAGTAAGCAAAATTAAATAATGGTATGCAATCTGTATGTTGCCACATCATTTTACCCCTTTCCAGATCAATATCCTTAACATGCCCTTTTAACTCAGGTGTGTCAGAGACTGAAAGTAGTTCATGCCTCAAACATTGATATAAAGTTTTGCTCATTATAAAGAAGCTACAACCAAAGAAGCCTCCCTGAAGAGTGGGACTTTGGTCTGAAAGTCAAACTGCTGATTAGATAAAGGGAAACCTATTGTTCAATCATCTCAGGCTGAGGGAAAGGTATGCATCCACAAAAGGCCAAAGCCTCCAGAGGCGCTGAGAATCATGCCCAGTTGAGTTTGGGGCGGGGGGGGGGGGGGGGGGGGGGGGGGAGGGAAGAGCACAGCTCACAGAAGCCAGGTTTACACAGACTGCCCCCTCAGCTGATGGGGGAAGAGGAGGTTTCAGGTGCATGGCATAACCTCTGGTCAGAGGCACTGAACACCCATCCTCTGTTACACAAACTGGCCCAGCTGTGGAACCCCCAGCCCCACAGGCCACATTCACAGAACATTCTCGTGCGAGGCAGCTAAGGGGGAGCCGTAATCCAACAAAGACCTCCCAAAGTGCTTCCCAGAGGCTTTGCACCTCAGGAGTGCACATGATACAACAAATCCAGAGTCTGCTGTGAGAGACTGCCTCCCTCCCCCAGGGGGACATGCCTGGACATTGCCACCTGGCTCGAGGGTATATAAACCCATCGGATTCTATGCTTTTAGGGGACCTTCACCACCGTGAAGACCAGCTGGAGAGGATGAATGGAACATTGTTGGGATCCACAGAGTGGTGATATTTTCTTTGCTCTGTCCCGGTCACTCTCTTTCTGTCCCACTCCACCTATCTTCTATTTCTTTCATTCTCTCTCTCTCTCATATTTACTATCAGATAAAACCCATATTATTGTCACTGGCATATGGTCTCATTTGCACCTTAATTCGGGCAGAGGAATTTCTAAAGAACCCTAATAATCGGATCATGACAAGGTGCTTCCTTGAGATGGCATGTAGTCACAGGAGACCACTAGGAGTTTAGATTTGGGATGGATCTACACTGCCTCACACAGTGAATACAAACAGTCAGGCATGTCTGTAATGGCTCAACCCACATGATATCTGTTTCTCAGCAGGCTCCTTCACTGCTTTGTTTTCAGTGGCTGTGGTATCTCAGCATGGCAGTACCTGGTGAAGTGGGGGCATGATCCTGGCCATGCTGGAAGTCGACCACACAGTAGTCATATTTCCTTTCTGACAGTTTTGAATGCTCAACAGTACTTTCTCTCTCACCACAAATTTGAGTAGAAGCCTTTATAAACCTCTGATAATTATTTTGTTAAATGGTCAGCTGTAAGTCTGGACATACTTGATTTTCCTTACACCAGCATCTTCCCAATGTGGTAAAAAAAAATGTATATATAGAAATAGGAAGGTTGTGAATCTGAGCTTGCCCCAGATACCATGGACCTGGTAACTTACAGTGTTCCCACTCAAGCGCTCCCCTCAAAAAACCGCTTGTGTCCCTCATCCCTGAAAGCTACTTTGAGCCATTGCCACTGCTGCTGTGGCTCTGACCATCTGGAGCTGCCTGTGAGAAGCAGCCAACAGAGCTGGGAATGGCCCGTGTCCTTTTGGCACTCCAGTCCTTTTGTACTGCTGTAATTTTGTCTTCTCAGGACATCCAGAAATCTCAAGCAACGGTTTAAAATACGCGTTTCTTCCCAAGGTAAAGAAAAATATGCTCTGGAGAAGCATATTTTCCTTTTACAAAAGACAGAGCCTATGAGTTCATCCTGTATTTTATCATATTCATGTTTTATTGCTTCCTTCAATTATCATTTCAGCTAATTTTCCATGTTCCAAAGTCTCTAATTTCCAAAAGGACTGCTAGCCTATAGACGCAGAAAAATGGTTTTACACTGTCTCCTGTCAGATTTATTATTACAATTATTACATTATTTAAAATTTATATTATACATATCTAAAAGGCTGCAATTAAATTAGGTCCCACTGTACTTGCCACTACCCAAATGTGTAACTAATGGCATTTCAGACCCTCAGGAAAAACATTTAATTCTGAGGTAAACTCCTCAGGGTAGAAATTACCCACATTTTTGTTCTGTGGGAAAACAGTGCCTGGTGTTGGTACAGCCCAGAGACTTCACCACAATCCTAATAATAACAGTAGTAATGATAATTAATTATTAGTATTAAATATTGTTACTTCAATTTTATCACAGCTTACACCTATCTTTTATTTTCATATGATGTGATAAGAATGTGTTTCATTCCTTCAGCTGAAGAATTCTTTATTCAAGGTTTTGATGCTGGTTAAGGATACTTTGCTCTGCTCCCAGGGAACAAACAGACCAATAGAGTAAGTATTTGGTGGGATGAATGGTGTTCAGAGTGAGGACAAATGGCAAAAGACAGGGGGACACCATCAAAAGCTGTTCTGCTACACACGAATATTAGCGCTTGTTCAGTGTCCCGCCATGAATTCCTTCAGTACAATGAGTTACTGGAAAAAATCCGCGGCACTGAGAAAGATGCACAAAGTCACTGCTGAGTCAGAAGATGGCCATGGTCGTTTCAGCACACATTTCTTTTAGTGTTCTTTTTTGGGAGGTTTGTCACCCTACCCCAAAGAAGTAGATGCTCCTTAAAAGTTGTTGCCAGAAGTCATTCCAGATGTAGATTTTAAACATATTGTCCTTAAGCCAAACTGGAAGACAAAGGGACAAAATGTGAAAATGCAAAGGCAGGATAGCTTAGTGTTAAAATGCTACAAAATGCAATTGCTGATTTAATACTGATTTATTACTGCAATGCAAGGGTTTAATATTCGTCTGTTTCATTCCCCTCTCTATAAGTATAGAATTATTGTGACTGCCAACAGTCCAAGCAACAACTTGGCATGTTTGCAGTAAGTGCCCTACGCTGTAAATGCTATTGCAAAAGTTAGGTTCCAAATGACATTAAGCCAAATAAAATTTCAAGCAGAGTTATTAAAAAAAAAAAAAGGCACAAAAAACCAACAGTGAAACACTTTACAAGCACTAGAACAGTGAACAGGCTAAAGTTCTGTCCTAAAGATACAGATGATATCCATCTACAAAAATGGCTCATCTCTGTGAGTAAAATATCATTGTAACCTTGATAGGGAAAGTAATCTAGAAGGCATAGACATCTGCACAATGCTAAGATATGTCCAACTGAGTTTTCCTGCAAGTCCTTTAAGATATCACCCAATTGTCTCAACTGTCCCTTCTGGAAATGCTATTCTTTACCTTCAGCCTGAAGAGGGAAATGTTTAGAAGCCTGTATGTAAAATTGCATTGAAGATTAAAAGCCCCAGGAACACATGAAATTTTATCAGTACTCAGGTGCTTTGTATCAGTGAAGACCAGATAGTAAGTATGCCTTTCCTATCATTTCTCTGTCCATTCCTGTGTTTCCACCTGGGAGGAAGTGGTGGAGAAATTTATTTTATAAGAAAAATGAATAGGCATTATAGCAACAGCATTGCTTTCTTGGTCAAAACAATGACCATTTCTTTGAGCAATGTTCTCATTGCTCAGCTTTCTTTTCTAAATGAATCTTAAGTTAAAAAGCATTCTTACTCTTCCAAAAGATTTTAGAACATGAATTGCTTTCCAGCTCTTGGGGAGTTTTTGGGTTTTGGGGTTTTTTTTTTACATTATATCTGTTACAAATATTGATACTCCATTTGGTTAAAAGGATGTGAGCCTTCTTTTATATTGGGAAAAATAGGCAGAATCTCTCCTATGCTATGAGATCCAGGATGCTGCAGGTCTTTCACTTCTCTAATGTTACTCTTTCCTCCTCCGAGCAAGCAAATTCACTATAAAGTAGAACAAACAAACAAAAAAATAAGCTCTGCTATGCTCTGACTGGATTTATATATTTTTTTCTCTTTTTAACTCTTGAATTGGTTTTTAGCATGAAAATTAGGTAGGTAAATATGTGGCGATCCCCCGTCTTTCATACCCAATGTTCTGTCTCCCTCATTTGTGTTGCCATTGTCATTTGGCTGTGTGATGATCTGCCAGCAGCTCTGCTGTAAGCTGGGCTGCTTTGTGAAGACCTCCTGTGGGGGTCTTTTTTGTCTTTGGCAAACTCTTCCTAAGGAGTATTTTCTGCAGTGTGCCAGCAGCTCTTGGCACAGATTCATCAGCTCACAGTGACTTGCAGTGCAGATACTTAATAGTCATCCCCTGTAGCTTGGCAGTAGCTGAGATGGATAATGCTGCCTCCAAGTTGCTCCTTGCATGTTAGGTTTCTTCTGTGTGGCGAACTTGGAAAGTCCAATTTAATCAATATAAACCAGAGAAACAGAAGAGGGGAGATCCATCTTGCACTTCGAAGGATGTTTTATCAATTTTACTACTATTGAGAGAATAAGAATGTTTCAGGCAGAGAAATTAGAAGAGGATAGATCCAACAAGCCGATACCACTGAGCCTTCAGTGCAAGAGGAGAAAAGGAAGAAGAATGGAGGAACTGCCTCAGCTTTTGTCAGTCGTGTCAAGCAGGGAGAAGGATGTGAAGATGGGTGTCCCTGACACATCATAGGCTGTTGCTGTACGAAAACATACCACTCCACAGACTCAGGATAACCCCAAATCTCAAATGTGTCAGGACACTGATATCTCCCACACATCTGGCTGCTTTACCCTAATCCATTCTCAGCCTTTCCCTCCTCTTCCTTCCGATCACCCATGCTTCCCTTCCCGTTTACAGCACACAGGATGAGCCCTACACCTCCTCAACCCTTAGGGCCTGCTGCATCATACTAAACGTCCTGCAGAAGTCAAAAACCCCGTGGCACCCTTGGACCATGAGCTGCCGTCAAGAGGGATCCCAGCAGCAAGTTCCCACACAAAAGCAGTTCATCACCTGAAGATGTGGAGCTAAACCACTTTCAAAAAATGAAAAACTACTGCTAAAAAAGTTTTGTCCCGGCTTTATGGGGTTTTTGTGGGGATGCTCAGGGACCAAACGGGCTGCAAAGGCAGGAGGGCAGAAACTAGAGTGCAGGTCAACTCCCATGGTTATTTCATGTCCTGGGTGCTCCCTGGGTCTCTGCTGCCCTGCGATCCGTTCTCGGAGAGTGAGTGTACCTCTGTGTGTGTTTTGGGGACAAGTCTCCCTGAGGAGGCGGCCAGTCTGGGACGGGGATGCTCCGAGCCGAGGGACCACATCCTGGCTCGACGATGCAGTCGAGGTGAGGGCGGCGAGGCGCTCTCCCAACCTCCGGCCGGGCTGGGCGGTGCCGGGGGCTGGCTGCAGGCGGAGGAGGAGGAAAAGGCCAGGATATTCCTGAATGAACGGCTCGCTCCTCACCCCACACCTCCGCCCGGCTCCCGCCTCCCTCCCGCCACTCGGCGGTGTCTCTTCGAGGCGCAGCCAGTTTCTATAGCGACGGCGCTGAGCCGCGGCTCTTCCGAGTAGTAACAAAGCCGGCCGCCCGCTGCCGCGCCGGGGCTGCGGGGGGACGCGGCTGCCTCTCCCGAGGACACCGCGACAGGTACGGAGTGAGGAGATGCGCGGCGGCCGCCGCCCGCCCCCGGCCAGGGGGTGCTGCCGCCGGGGGACGGCTGCGGGAGGGACAGGAGCTCCCCGCGGGCCGGGCGGCGGCCGCGGGGAAAGGGGAGCCGTCCGTCCGTCCGTCCGCTGCCTGTGGCAGCCGATAGGCAGCGGGGAGGGGTGCAGGAGGGGTGCCGCAGGTGCGCCCTGGGCGGCCCCTTCGCGACTTCGCCCCGGCGCCGCGGCCGCGGGCACCGGGACGGGGCGGCTGCCCCCGCGTACCCCCCGCCTGCCGGGGCGGCGGCGGCGGGAGGGGACGGCACGGGCGGGCTCCGCGCCCCGGGTGGCCAACCGGTGGGCTTGGCTCGCCCCTCTCCGCCGGGGACAGCGCTGCTCCTCGTCCCTTAAGGTTACCCCTTGATAACAATAATTTCGTTGTTGTTGTTGTTATAAAATATATGACCCCCTGGAAATTTTGGGGTTACAAAGTTTCGTTTCTTCAGCTTTATAAAGTACTGATAAATAGGGTGATAGCCGTAAAATGCGCTACTTAGTTTAAAAAAAAAAATCTAAAGGATTGGTGTTGTAGAGTAAACAAGACAATTACTGGTTGTTTTTAGGAGTGAGTGTACCGAAAGGTTTTAGGTAAAATGAGTCTGTAGCTGTCAGTCAGAAAGCTAAGATGGTAGAGAGGTGATAAACGTTTGCTTATCTTGGGCAGCCAAGGTTAGGCAAGAACAAGCCGTCTTCACCTACTGAGATACTGTCAGAGAGTGGATGGGAAGGTCATTAGCAGGTCATTAGCCTGAACAATGCTTTGTGGTGACTGTAATCGATAACATCCGAATGGTGGTGGCTGTGTGAATAGACATGGATTTCTGCAGAAGTTTAAAATTCAAAGGAACTTCCCGATGATAACAGAAGGCTGACCCCGCATGATGAGGTCCTAGGGAGCAGTCATTGTAGTTCATTGCTGAATGATTTCGGAAATAAACGAGATCCTGGGCCAAAGCAAAATTGTGCTGTGGCATGTATGCAGCCAGCACGTTCAAGATGGGAATCTTCCCAGCTGTGAACAAGAGGAAAAAGGGAAATAGTACGTGAGAAGAGGACACTGTGATTGAGGACATTGTTATTGAGTAGGTGGACAAGAACTGACATTTTAAGTAATATGTAATCTAAATATCAGATTATTTGAGGTTTAAAAAGCTATACATAAGGTAATATCAGGGTATCAGAACTCAAAGGCTAAGCATTGACTGGAAGAAGTTTGAGAAGTACATATGAAGAACATATATATGAAATGTTAAGTTAAAAGTGGAGCTACCAATACCATTAAGCAAATGATGTGAAAACAGTGGAAAGGGAAGACACAGCTCTTCAGCAATTATGAATACAAGCAGGAAAGAAAATGGAGACAGGCTTCTCTTGCAAGAGACGTGTAAATAAAACGAAGTTTTAAGTGAGTGTTGATCAAGTTTAACTAATTTAACATTTAAATTAGTAATATAACAATATGTGGAGTGGAATTCAGATCTAGTTTTTTTTAAAAACAGCAGTCACCAAAAAAAAAGTGGAATTTCTTAGATATGTTGATTGCAGTGTTTTTCCCAGTATTTACCAGTGCTTGTCCTTCTCTTCTTTCAAAAGTGTCAAAACAGTTTTGTTGAGTTACAACCTTCTGAATGACCTCTGTTTTTCATGCAACACTGGAAAGCAAACTCTTGGGTTCATAAAATGTGTAAAATGTAGACCTCAGATTAGTTTAGCATGATGGAAAATAGCATTTCAAGACCACACTGTGGGCTATCTGAAATTGAATGCACTAGCAGGAAATAGAAGGTCAGCTGTTCCTAGTAAAGGACACTTCTATCCCCTTAACTGCATGGCAGAGAATAAGAAGCATCAGAACTCACTGTCTTGCCTTAAAAATGAAGGGGATAAGCAAAATATTTATGGTTATGCTGCCTTGTGACATTTCATTCTTGAAATTGTTCCTTGTGGAACAATTGCAAACTCCACTGGATGAAGTTTATCAGAGGAAAAAATGTAGTAGTTAAGGCAGTACCAGGAAAGACTGCAATAGTTCAGCATAGATAATACACCCCATAACATAGCCTGCCATGTATAAGGGCTTCTAGTGGTCATCAGTTCTAGCAATTAGACCACAGTCCCTCAGACTGTCATTTCAGACCTTCGTGGTGCTCCTCAGTCCAGACTAGGTTTATAGGAAGCCTGTTGTCAAATTTTCTTGAAAGCATCATCTAAAGCTGTGCTTTGATATAAGACCACTGCAGGAGCCTGCTTGCCACTAATCCTCTTGCTGTGTTCAGTCCTAACATTTTTTATTTATTTCCTAGTTAGATGACTTGCTGTTAAGTGTTTTTTTCTGGAGATGTACATGTGCTTGCTGTAGCCAGCAACTCTTTCAAGTATGCAGGGACACTTATCACTTGCTGCCTGGAGGTTGTGATTCAGTCCTTCCAGCAAGGTTGCTAAGGAGTACTAGGGATCGTTGGAGAGCAAAGCTCAGGAAATTCTCCTGTGGCCTTTGCACACATTGTGTGCTGAAGCACTCCCTGTCCAATATGAACTACTGTTCTGACAGTAATATAGTATGGCCAGGTGTGCACCTCAGGTTTCATGCTGTAACATAAGATAATTGTGACCTTTTAGTAAAAACAAAACGTGCAAGTGTGAAAGTGCTGTGATACGCTGCAAAGAGCTCAGGACTCTTCAAAATGTGCCTTAAGTTTGAAATTCATTTGCAAAGACAAATAAAGAAGTACAAGATGTGCAGCTTTTAACCTACTACAGCGCTACAATTTTTAAAACCAAATCCTGCATATTTCATTCAGATGATTTTTTCCTGCAGAGATGATGCAGCACAGCATTTTAGGCATAATAAATGTCGTAATTCAACATACCTCTCCTTTTCCTATATTATCTTTTTCACCATCAATGAGTGGACACAAACATTCAGTAGAAGTTGAAATAACGCAGCAGGAATTTAAGTTTAGTTCAGCTAGCATGAAAACCTGAGGTGTTCCAGCATCACTAAAGCATTGAGCAGAGACTTCAAATCCATTTAGGTTCTGATATCTCTTGCCATTTCCAAGAAATTTAGCCTAAGTGTTACAAAGCTGTAGTTCTCTGAAAGACTCAGGGTCACAAGTGTTTTGTAGATATATATTGCATTTTGAAAGTAGCATCTATAAAGATTAATACCATTGGTGGTAGTTCAGAAATTGGATAAAGGAATGGGGGCAGACTGTCTTATCTCTCAGCTTTCCTACTTCAAGTAGGAATTGCCCAACTTATCTGTGGAAAGGCAGCCTCATAGAAAGAAAGGGGTGTGACAATCTGGATTTGAGAATAACTGTAAGGAAACCTGAAGGTGTATGAGGCTGTAGTGAGGAAGAAGGTGGGGCTGATGTGCAGCCCATGATGCAGACACAGCCCTGGAGTCAACGGGCATGGTGGGAGAGTTACCTGGGACTGGTGTGACGAGTCAGGTTGAGATGGGACTCGGACAGGCTGGTGGACACCCAGCCCAGAAAATCTGATATTAGACAGTGTGCATCAGTTCCCCCCAGTGGATGGCCCAGCTGAGGGCTGAAGTCTTCTTTTAGACTCCCTTTTGTAAGCCTTCAAGGCTTTGTTGGTAATATCCATGGCTGAAGGTTTGGTCAGGAAACCCAAACCTTCCCATAATAGTTTCAGGGCAGGTGTTGTTCCAGGCAGGGGAACTCGTCTTGGCAGGCAGTACATGGCAAAGAAAGAAAACTCCCATTTCAGATGGATAGCCAGTCTGTAGTCAGGCAGGAGATGTTCTCCTGTGAACAGAAAGAAAATATTCCCCCCTTGGTGACTCACAAGCAGTGACCTGATCAGAGTTTGCCTGAAAAAGCATCTGACCTTGAAGCTTCTGCTGTGGAATAGCTTTATGTGAAAGTATGGCTTGACCGCTGAGGAGCTACACTGCAGGTGTTTACCAAGGACCTGTAGGTGCGATTTGCCTCCCAATACATGATGGGGGACCTGGAGTATTTCCACAGGAGTATTCTCTGTTGAAAACAAACATGCTCAAATCTCAAGATGATACTGGCTTTCCACTCTCAACAATTCCTACAACTCTCAAAAAAGCTTTAAAAGGATTACCAGTGCTTCTACCACTATTGAAAATATTCAGTTTATTTAGCTAGAATTTTATAAACACTTTAAGCAGAAATTTTGAGTAGTGTTTGAATCACCAGGTGGAATGTTGTATAATGTGTGTGTAATGAGGGCTTTTATCTTCCTGTATCTTTTTCAGTTCACTGAATTACACTTCTATGCTGTTAAAGTGACAGCTAAATGAAAGTCAAAAAAATAAATAGTGCTGTGTTTGGTGCTAGGTTCAAATGGTACAATGAGTGAATTGCAGGGCCACAAATTAGACAATGAGAATAAAACAAAGAATTCACTAAATAACTGCTGACTATACTGCGAATTCAGTGAAGCTTCCTGTGGAAGAAAATGATGAGTTTTTGTATGACTAAAACTGTATTGTAATACATATATTCAGTGGAATGCTGTAGTACTTGGATTTGCTTTCAGTATATTACAGACATTTTACTGTGTCCACTGAATCAAAGAGCACTTTTGTACCTGATGCTTATTCCTATAATCAAGTTGCCTCTCATTCTCTGACAAACCAAACAGATTGAGCTCTTGAAAACCTTTCTCTAAAGGAGATTTATTCAGCTCATGAATATTTTTTTTGGTGACTATCTCACTGTTCCTGTGAGAAACTGTCCAGTTGTTCAAAATTCTGTATAGATTGTGAACATTGTGACTGTGCAAAATACCTTAGTTTGACTCTCACCACAGCCTAAAAGGTAATGGTATCTCAGCCATGTTTCCCTCCTCACCTATCCCACTTTGCTAAATTCATGTTGCAAATATCTCACACTCAGATCATTTTCTCTGTGACTTCTCTATGTCTCTGCTCATTACAGGAGGGTTTGACTAGATGACCTTTAAAGGTACATTCCAACCAAAACTGTTCCAGTCTATGATTCTGTATTCATAATTAGGTATCCAGCTTACCCGAATAGTCATAGCTTTTTCTACAGTAATCTGATACACTAACAACGAAGCTAGCAAGTACATAAATGTTAAAGAGAAGAGCTTTTTTTTTGTGTTAATTCCTCATTTTATTTGTATCACTTGGGCAAAGTTGTTAGGTGGAAGTGCTCTCTGTGCTTTTAAAGATTCTAGTGTATTTCTCCTTTCTTCTCTGCCATCACCATGGCAGACCAAAAGTTGTGTTTTCCTTCTAATAGGTCTCTGAGATAAGTCCTTGATGTTTTTGCTATTATATTCAAGGTCAACACCTTGAATAACACTTGTTAAGTGAATGGAAATTAAATATTATCTTACTAGTCAGATCTGTCTAAAAAGACCAAAAGGGAGAGCATCTTCTGACAGTATTTATGCTCAAGATGATAGGCATGGGTACCTGCTCATTTAAAGATCAACTAACAATGAAAAATTTCATTTCTGGCCCTCTCTGTCTTCCAAAAATTAGGAAAAAGTATCTATCCAGCAATATAAAAACTGCCCTCTTTATATTGTAAGTTTTTCTTAGCCTGAAATATCAACCTTAATCTTAAAATGCCATGTCTTCCATAGGACAAAGAGAACAAAAAGCATACCAACGATGAATCATCTGTTTTTGTTATCAGTCATTCAGACCCTTTGGTGATGGATGGGTGAATAGATTGAGCCTAGAGCTGTAAGCCAGCTTGGCAGCTGGCAGGTAAGTCCCTGGAAGCTCACCAAAATGCTTTCTCAAGCATCACACTTCTGTTTTGCTTGTTGTATTTAGCCAAATCATATCCTAGAATATAAAGTATCCTCTTAAGGACAATAGGATCACACTTAAACATAAATCTACTTTCAGTGGAACTTAAACATGTGTGCTCTGTAGTCATCTGAAGAAGGATGTATGTGTGCTCTGGTAGTCATCTGAAGAAGGATGCTTTCTTGGATGGGGAACTAGAGAAACAGCGCTTACAAGACTTGGAAAGAGCAAGTAGGAACTGAAAATGACTGGTGTGCAGGTGATGTAAAAGTGAAGTAATAATATTGCATATTGATAAATCCCACAAAAATCCCAAGTGAAGTAAGTTTCCAGTAAATTTAGTTTCATTTGTTTCTTGAGGATTTGTACTAGTTTGAAAACAAACCAGTGGGAGGCACCAAGTCAGAATAACAATTTAATAGGGAAATTAAAATAAAGGCAGAAAACACTGGTTCAAACTGACAGAGTCAGGATACAACCTGACACCCCGTTAGTCAGGGTGGTGGTAGCAGTCCGGTAGAATGGTGGCTGCAGTCCTCCTGAAGCGGTGGATGAGGTTCTGTTGAAGCGGTGATGCTGTAGAAAGGGGCTGCTCTTCATCTGAAAGGCCAGTGGTGGCTATGCAGCTCTTGTCCTCTGGGAATCCTGTGGAAAAGGTGTCTGTGGTGTTCAGAATCTCAGATTCTATCCAGGATGGAATGCTTGGTTCCTCCTTCTGGGTGGAGCATCTCACCATGGGATGATGAGTCATGAGGCAAGGTGTATGGGCTCATTAACAGAAGATAGTCCGGAGGGAGGAGGCAAGGAAACACTGCCCCACCTGGTTTCAACAGCTCATGAGGATGGTAATGGAATACACTGCAACCCAGGACAGGATTAATGAAACATTCTTACATGATGGCTTTGCCCAACTGTCATCTGACAGGCAAGTTAAAAGCATTTTATAACCCTGGAATGGAGAAGCACTGAGTGCAGTGGGATCTCCCTTCCTTCCCCTGGTATACCTCCAAAGACAGCTTGTTCCAAAGTAATGTGCTGTGCTTATGGCAGCATTTGCATTAAGAAAATTCTTTTTATGAATTTATTGTAGCATGGCCAAAACACCTGCTTCATGCTGAAGTGTGGTTTTCAGGGTCTAAGGATAGTTCTCTGTGTGTTCATCAGTGTAAATGTAAGGCTTCAATAATACATATTGACACAGATTTATTAAAATATGACTTCTCATTGACTTTGGGACAGGGAGGAGGGAGAAATGGCACAAAAACACATAGAAACTTTCTGGGGTGGCTCCTTTAAATGCAACTGCATTTAAATTTGATATTCCATTTTGATGGCTATGAATAGATTAAACAGCCTTCTGAACTTTATGCCCTGTTAAAAATTAAGTGGCCTGCCTATGTTCTGTTTCAGTAAAGTAAAATTATTCATGAAGAGAAATGTCAGTTGTGCCAGTCTTATAATTAATTTTCGGTTTTAATAACATTAACAGGATGCTTCACTCACTGTTTGTCATTTATACAGATAGCTCATATAGTGTATGTGTGTATATTTGAAATTCTGTAGGTATCTTGAGAGGGTAACAGCTTTTCTCTTGTTCTGGAACACACACACCTGCGCGCACACACACGTTTGTACATGCTACCTTCTCAAGAGAGCTAGAGTATTTTAAATTATGCAGATATATGGACATGTATATTTATATTTGCCAGACAGACCAAGGGTATAAATTGACATCACAGATACATGTGTGGAAATTTTCTGCATTCAGTGATGCAGGTTACTTTACAAACAAGTTCATCCCTGTAACCTTTTGTTTGCCTTTTGCTCAAGGAAGAGAAACAATTTCACACAGTGTGAAAAACGAGGTTCACTCTCCTGTCAGAATTTAAAGAGTTTAATATAAAGACAATAAGAGACACATAAAATAAAGCAAAGGGATAACGGCCGGGTGCCTTGGCGCTCTGCCAAGAGCACCCCTGATGCCCGAGGTGAGTCCTTTTTATACCATTTTTACTGTCTGTTCTCTATTCATATTAAAACTTTTCCTGGAGCTGTTCTGCATGGCCACTCCTTGGTTCCGCCTTTTTAGAGCATGCGTAGTCTTCTTCCTTGTGGTTTTATTTCTTTTGATTCTTGGGGTTGGGCCCGCTAGGTAAGAGTCGATGGTAGGGTGGATCTCTTAATTCCTCAGACAGTCAGGGCTGATTGCAGCTTTGGCCTCTTTGCCCCCCGGGCAGAGCGGTGATAAGGGCTCTCGGACCCTCCTGGCCGCCCGTTCTCCAGCGGAGCAGCCTTTGGGCCCTTTTGTTCCCCGGACAAAGTGTTGATTAGCAGCTCCTTGGGCCTCATCCTCTGCTCGCTTGGAGGTTATCTTACTTGCTCACACTTGCTAACATTCTTGCTAAAACGAGAGAAAACTACATCCACACAGCAAAAAGCATTTCTAACATTATATAATATCTACTTTAATACTTTGCGAGAAGCCAATACTATAATATATGTTTATAACACACAGTATGATCAGTAAAGTGCAGCTGTGGACATAATTCTATGCAGGTGTCCAAAACAGAAATATCTATCTACTGACTGTAAAATAGTAACTTGTAATAAACAATCCTGCTCCATATTTGATGCCTCTTCCTTTTTACTGTATCATGCTGCACTTCTTTCATTAGCAGTGTTACATCTTTATGGTTTTTTCCTTTCTTTATTTCACTTACAGTCTTGTTTGTCTGCTTGCAAGAAAGCCAGTCTCATTGGAACAGAGATTTTTTTTTTGTTTGTTTCAAAGGGTTGCCCTATATGTTTTATTTTGCTGCTCACACATTAGCAATGTCAACCAAAGTACAGATAAAGAGCAAAAAGAGGCATGAAATAATGCTATGAGAAATAGTAAACCCTGGGAAATAAAAAATATACAGTGATCAGCACATGGCTCTCTGTATTGAAAAGTAAGGAGGAGATAATATTATTTGGCATCAGTTTTGAGTCACAATGGATTGGAGTGGTTTGCTGTGTTTTGCGTGGGTTTTTGTTTGTTTTGGCTTGTGCTTTTTTATGGTGGGGAGGATGGACGATAAGGGTCTTTCAGGAAGAAATATTAATCATGAATGGGATTTCTGCACTGGCATGTGGATGAGAACACATTTCTGACCTGGCAGTATGCCTGCTAAAATACCTAATTTTGCATTACCAGACACACTGCAATGCTTATATCAAAATTTCTAGAGAATACACTGAAGGAGTGCGGAGTGCTCAGGCAATGGGCAAAGCCTGAAAGACTTGTAGAAAAGAAAATCAAACTGAGCCCATATATTGCAAGATCATATTGTTCTGAGAGAAGAAACAAATCTTGGGAAAGCAATTTCATCAGCATTCATAGCACTAAGCAGTGGCCCAGTTCCTGGGCTGCCTGCTCCAGAACTGACGTCATCTGTCCACCATGACATACTGGACCACTCAGACTGGCACACAAATACTGAGCAGCTGCCTCACACAAATCCAGTTGCATATCTCTAGCAAAAGAAAGACTCTCGTCAGAGATATGAATGGTTATTCACCCATCTGCAAAAAGAAATGCAGTGTGCTGGGCAGCAAACAGCAAGCATCATACATTCACTGATGAGCAAAGTGATAATGGGGAAACCACAGGGAATTGTGTTGATAGGAAATGGGTAAATATTGGGGGTCTGTTCAGCTCAACCCACTGGTTCCAGGGAGGACACTTGACAAAGCTCACGGCTTGCATACAGCCCCAGATGCCCATGAAACTTGGGTGGGGTTTTTTTTCCCTGATTTTTCTGTCTTCTGGAAGTCTGAGAGAGAGGAAACTGAAGTCCTTGATCTCTGCTCTGCCTCTTCAGAGTGCCATCTGCCCTGGAAAGACTGAAGTTAAGAGTTGTGGCTTTTGTGTTCCTGCTGCTGGCTTTTAGGCTCTGGGATATGACAGGCAAGATATGCACAGGTCACACGAATTTTAGGGTTTCTTTCAGTTACACGGGGAACCAAAAAGGGCTGCTGTTAAGGAATAGGCAGTATAGAAACATCTTTGATCCCCTGCCTAGACTGAGTGAATTAGCTAAATGGTGAATATCTCACGTTGCGCAATCATTATTGTTCATCATTGTGACAGGCCGGAAAGAGCAAACATAATAATTAATACTCGGCATTGTGATAATGCCATTATGTCCCAGCTTCCAATTGTTTAAACGAAGCTTCTCTTTTATTTAAGTAGCTCCCTGATAATTCTGTTAAATCTTTCTTCTCTTCAGTCTTGAGTCAGTTTTTCAATAGAGACATCTTGTATCCTCTGGTGAGGTGGGCTTACAGGCGGGGAATGTCTGTGTTTGTGTGTGTGTGTGACTCCCTTTCAAGTACTCATTGTAGAACACAGCTATGACTGAATTATTTTCTTCAAATGTCAGATAAAATTATCCAGCTAAACATTATTGTACACATACATATTGTATATATGCTACCTGTAGATTAAAACCTGTAGATTAATCTATTAACGTAATGTTTAAAGTAATATATTGAGCTACTTTTCATAGAATCATAGAATGCTTTGGTTTGGAGGGGACGTCAGAGATCATCTAGTTCTAACCCTCCTGCCAAGGTCAGGGACATTGTCCACTAGAACAGGTTGTTCAAAGCCCCATCCAACCTGGCCCTAAATTTGCACTTCTTTTTTTCTGCATTTTCAGAAATGCTGTCTTTTATTCCAGTTGAACAACAGTCACTAGCAACAATATTCTAGCTGATGTGGTTTCTTTTATGAAGAGATACTAGTGCTCATTTTCAATGTGAAAATTGCAATTAAAGCTTTTATCTATGCATTTTCCCAAATATATAATAATGGATTTATAAGTATGGAAGCATAGTGTGTGAGAGAACACACTCCCTCCTTTTTAACACTTACTGGAAAATGCACTGTGTGTTAGACCTGCTTTTGAAAATCAGAATAATCAAAGAAGTAATATATTATAAAGAAAAATACCTGAAAATATGAATGTTCCTGTTAAAATATATACATGTAAGCTTTATCTTTATTTGATAGTGCAGTTCATGGATGGTTGAAATAAAAGTAATCAACTGTCAATTTTGTATGTTTCTTTTATTGTTAATTTACAATGCCAAGAATGTGTAATGACTAGAAGTCCACAGATGAAGACAGGCATATGGAAATTGTATTAAGTGCCCCTGCTAAAACTGAGGATTCTCACTTAAAGGCCAGCCTCGTGTCAGAGGTGGAGAGGAGGCTGCCACCCTCAGGGGTGACTAGACCCCAAGCTATGGCAGTTCCACATAGGTAGGGGGTAAAATGTCATCTGCCGAACAGACTCTGGGAGAATTTAGCAAATCTTATAGCAGTAGCCAACATTTCCAAGTAGGTATTTTTTTAGTTAGGGGTATTCAGCTGGCTTTGTTTCTCCAGAGCAGCCCTGTGATCTGTACTGACCATAGAGGAGGTAGATGTCAATGCCTGTCAGACCTCTCAGTACTGTCCCTTATGTGACTATGAGAATCTTTCTCCTGGTCATGTGTTTGCTTTGTACATGGGTAGCAATGTGCTTGGTATGAGAGGTTGTCCTGGGTCTGCATCCAGAATAGGTGAAAGGGCCAAGGGGCACTAGAGTGCATTCTTCACTGTGAGTCACTGCCCAAGGGGTTTGGGAGTCCTCCAGTAATGAGGAGGGTTCATAATACTCAGATGGACAAGGCCCTTCAGACCTGTCTCTACTTTTGTTGAGAATTGTAGTGGGCACCTTGACTGGTGAGAGTGGGATTGAATGGGTGTAGAAGCACCAAAGTAACCGTGCGAGGTGAGAATGGCGAGGTCATCAAGATAACAGCACACATTTACATGATCTTCCAAGGACACCCAGTTCAGGAGACAGGTCAGTGAGTAAATCCTGGTGACTCACAGAAGTGAGTGGGAAGAATAGATTGATTGTTGTTGCCTAAAGGACAGCAGAAACGCACGTCCAGCAGCAGCACGTGTTTGCCAACCTAAAAAGAAATGAGAATTTAGGATAAGGCATTTCCTGTTCACCATGTCATTGCAAGGATTGTATCTCCATTATGAATGCTGAACAGACTTTTGGTTACCTATGTCTCGGTGCTTGTGAGTGCAGGGATTGGAGTGAGATCAACACCCTCCTATTCTGTAAGATCTCACATTGAGCTCTTCGAAATTCTTGGTACAGAGTGCTGCAATATCATCTTCTAGGCTTTTCAGGATGTGAGGTTTGAACCAGATGATTTCCAGAGGTTCCTTCCAATGTAAATTGTTCTGTAATTCTGTCACTTGAATGCAGGTGAAAGAGCCAAGGGCCACAAGAGTGCATTCCTCACTGCGAGTCACTGCTGGGGGGGCGGCAGTTTGGGAGCCCTCCAGCAACAAGGAGGGTTCATAATACTCAAATGGACAAGGCCCTTCAGAGTTGTCTCTACTTCTGTTGACAATTGTAGTGGGAGTATATTCCATGAACTTCACTGCACAGGTGATAAGATTAGTATAGTATAGTTGTATGCTCATTTCTTAAATCTTACACTTAATTTTGTTTGTTCTATCTACCCATGTTTTCTTTTTAAGAATGGGTTTGAGTCACCTAGGTACAAAAATAAAAAGTAAAAAAAAAAAAAAAAGAAAAGGCATTTCTGAGCATAAAAGTTAGTTTTAAATAATCTTGCACTTGAAAAAATTCCATTCAGTGTATCTTTCTGACTGAAGGCTGTAAACCTCTGAACTTCAGGGACCTGGGATTGAAATGTCATCTCAGTTGCTGGCTGAGACAGGATCAATCACAAACAATGAGGATTATGTATCCACCTAAAAAAAAATACAGTGCCCAGACTGAACTGTCCAATTTGCAGACCTCATCTTGTCACGCTCTTTATGGAACTAAGCTGATTGTATGAGGCTGGAGCCACAAGTAATCTCTCTGATTCAGCTCTGCTGCAATGTTGCTGGACATACAGAATGAAGATATGTTACTCAAAATCGTGCACATTGTCAGCTCTAGCATAGCCCAAGAGTTGTGCTTTTGGTTTGCTACTTGTCTGGCAAAATACAGTTTCTTTAAGAACACAGAAGGATCTGCTGTGAACCCCACCAGCCTTTACCCTTAGTAGAATTCTCTGTTAAATGAACTGAGCCATTTGTTATTGGTGGTCTGACAAATCAAGGAGTAAATGTACAACTAAATAAAACAGCTTTCTCCTGAACTTTGCTATTTCACTGCAGCTATTTTACTGGTATTTTCAGTATCAAAATGAGTGCTACATTTTGATCCCAAATACTTCTGTGTTCTATCATTCTATTACTATTTATCCCAGTCATTCTCACGTGTGTGGTGGGCAACAGAAGGTATGTTTCATTTTTCCATTTCTTTTCATATTCAGATTACTACCAAGTTTTCATATCATCTATTCTTGTATAGATGATATGAACACATTTTCCTCACCTCCCACCTCTGTCTGTGCCTTAATACTTTCTTAATTTGATTCCTGTCACTTGCAACGTACGCCTTGTAACCTACACTTTCCTAGCTGACTTGACACTTCCATTGCTTCCCTTCCCCTTACCTAACCCCCCTGTACCTTTTTTGGCCATCTTCCTAAAGTGTATAATTCTGCATCCTTGAAATCCCCCACAAATTCACCTCATGTATCAAACTTGGTTTTATTCCACTCAGTCCTTCTCCCCCTGTACATGCTTTCTGCTGTGTTTCCTTAGCATGCCATTTTAGAAGGCTTTTTCCTAAATTTTGTTCACTTGCACTTAGCCCTGTCTGTCCACTCCATACACGAAAGTCTTCCAGATTCATCATACTGCTGTTCTCTTTTCTCTGATTCACTCTCCTCTGTAAGGATCCCAAAACTCTCAGGTAACAATCTTATAAATTGTGTTCTGTGATCTGTTGCGCTCAGGCAACAGCAGTAACACAATGGAATTGAGCCCAGTGGCTTCGCACAAGTATCAGCAAGAGTAAGACTTACTTTGGAGTGCTTAGAAAAGATAGTGAGCATTTACTTTGAAGGTCCTTTTTTGCTCCATTTAGATCTTGTGCTTAATGACGTGGTTATTAAGGTGTTGCTGTAAGATGCCTTATAGTCCTTAACGACAATTACAGTGTGTAGTGCTTTAGCTTGTTTCTCTTGAGTAGCTAAGCTAAAATCTTACTATGTGAAATGGTTAAGGATTGCTATGGACTGTGAGTGGGATCTCAAGTTCTTTCTTAACCACCGGTGTAATAAGCCAGTGGTTCCACTGGTATGTTCACAGAAGATGAGACACATCTGATGCTGCAGTGTCTCATTTGGATGTGATGCTGAGTGTGTGTGAGTGTATCAAATACTTCATTCACATAATGTTCGATCAGTAAGTCCTTCAGACTTGATATCCTGCCAATGGGGCTGCCACAATTCATGTATTCATAAACAGTGTCCTTGAGATCTTGTCTGCTCCTTTCTGCACAACCCAGTGTATTAAAAGAACTTTATCTTTTTGGGGAAGGGAACAGTATCCTGTGGTTTTTATGAATGACTAGATGCCATCATAGTTGTTTACTCATGATGTTCCCTGGTTGGAGTTATGTATTATGAAGTACAGTTGTTTCCAAGATTTAATAATGTGACAATTAAATTTATTTTCTTTTTCAGTAGCAGAGCCAAGGAGAAATTAATCATTGTTTGTGTCAGTTTTCTAGTCAATTCAGTATGACTTTTGCCTTAGATAGGATTACAGATTTAGGAATTGAATAAATGAGGCAGTAACAAATGTTAGAAATGTCAAAAAGGTATCTATTCTATGAAACAGCAATCAAGAAAAGCATACAGTAGTAGCTTAATTCTACCAGCTTTCTCCCTGTTACCCAAATAAATAATTTTGCCTGAGAAAGGCCTGCATGTGCATCCTAAGAAAATGTTTGCATCCAAGATTTAATTCCTGCTGTCATTTTACAAGCTAAACTCAGTGACAAGTTTTGACAAACAAATCCCTCAAGTAAAATTTTTATTAACACATCTTTAGAGCTACAGGCTACCAAAAGGAAAGCAACAGGAAGACAACGTTTTTTTCTCAAAGGGATTTTTAAGACAAGCCAATGTGATTTGTTGACATATTTGTAAGCGTTGCCTCTTGTTTGGTTGAATCACTCTTGATTTACACAAGAGGATCTTTGTCTAATGAATTATCAATATGCCGTGTTGCCATTTTTCTTATCAAAAGACTTGTGACCACTCTGACCAAAAAGGAGACAATGCTTTTATTGCTCTACTGTACCAAAAAATGCATCTCTGAAAATGCTGTGCAGAGCTTTTGATT
This sequence comes from Corvus hawaiiensis, assembly GCF_020740725.1. Lineage (NCBI taxonomy): Eukaryota > Metazoa > Chordata > Aves > Passeriformes > Corvidae > Corvus > Corvus hawaiiensis. Next base: position 63,793,210 of record NC_063213.1, on the reverse strand, counting down.
GTATGCAATTCAGTGGGAAAGCTAGAGATTTGGGCACAGACAGCATGATACACTATCACCTTTTGCTGTGGACAAGGAATGCTTCACTAATAAGGCAAAGTGGGCACTAGGGCTGTCTAGTGAATCTACTTAACATAAAATTCACCACTGAAGCCGTTGCTTCTCCCTCAATCCGCATCTGTCTTGTGATCTGTTCGTATAGCAGTGTTCTGTGAAGCCCGCTCAGAAACAGGAGTGTCTCGGGAGGAAAATCATGAAAATTCAAGTTTCTCAAGCCTTCTACTACAAGTCTTGTCACTTCAAACACACAAGGTGTTTATGGGTATGAAGAATCTTTGGAAGGCATCTGTATGGAGGAACACTGACAGACATTGTGTGAATAGCAACATTTGCATAAAGTTTTTAGTAAGCAGAGTTGAAAGTCTCCATTTTCCATGGTTACTGATCTTCAGATACGCAGTTCAAACAGACATATCTGAGAATGAAAGGTACAACTTTTGCTGTCTTTTAGGGTATCTCCAATCACATTTTGAAATGCAGTCTTCTGTAACTTAACACTCTACAGTGATGACTTAGAGATAGGCAAGATATATTGGCACAGGTTGTAGACAAAGCTCAGCATATTAGCACAGGATGATAGAGTGGGAAATAGTACATAAGGCTGGCTGATTCTCCTACAAGCCAGATTAACTTAGCTCATCTAGAACTACATGTTATTATAGCTAGGTTGGTTCCAGTACAAATCCAGCTCAGTTATATCAACACTGCACTGCAGTTTAAAGTGTAGATGTACTCACTCTTGCAAAATGTATCCACCACAATTACTGAGAAATGCCCCTCGGGGTGCACTTTCTCTGGGCGCACTTTCTGAAAGAATCCTCCAGAAGCAGAGAAGGACAAATATGAGCTCAGAAGCTCTCAAGTAATATTGCAATCATTTGACTCTGGAGCAGAATTGGATTTTAATCAATTTCACGGAGCGTTCTTTCTGTCAAGAAACCAAGCCCAAGGAAAAAGGTATGTTTTAACTTGCTGCAAATTGTGTGGTTGGTGTTTACAGAGATGTGAAAAAGTCAGATTCACAGTGGATGCTCTCTTTTGCACCGATAATTAGTGCAATAGTTGTTAACTTTCATAAACTTTGGTTTAGTAGGCTAACAAACAGCAGTATGCTATCCTGGTGCTTCAAACATGTTGCTTTCCATGAAAAGGTAATAGCATAAATAAAGGCTAATACTTCTTAGCTTTCAAATAGAAAGTAAATCTATATAGGGTTTTTTTCCTAGATCTTCAGTCTTTGCAGATATATGAATTCAGCACTCTGGAAGTGAAGAATAGTGAAATATGTGTTATCTCCTAATGTCTAGTTGATCAGTTCACTTCCTAGCTCATCTTTCTATTATAACTTTTTGGAAAAGAGACTTACGCAGTGGAACATTCAGGAGCCTTATATTCTCTTGCTTAAGTGAAAGCAGAGCAGAGGAGATTCATTATTTAAAATAGTATAAAGAAAACTGTCATTTAAAACATCTGGTATTTTGAAGTGTTCCTGGTTATGTTTCTGTTCTAGCAAAAAGATCTTTTCTTAGTTAGTGGAAGACAAGAAATTGGTTTTGATTTCCTACTTTAGTCCATAAGCCTTAGCCAGACTGCTAATTTGTGATATTGTATAGAAAACCTGATATCCTTGGGAATACTCACTGAAGAGCTGCTGTGCTGATGTTGGGATTTTTATTACACTAAATGAAATTCAGGACCTGTTAGTGTTCTATTTTCTAGTTTTTCTAGTCTTGTAGTACATGTTGCAAAACACTTGAACTAAAATCCCCATTGATTATTACCAGTTAACAAAATACCAGTACCTGGTCTCTGTTATTAATTTATACTAAACTAAATTTACAGGTTAATAGGGAGGTGTAATAGCTCTCTATGGACTGTGTTGCTTTTTAAACCTTTAGAATTCCATTTCATGTACTTACTTTGTTTCATGTGTTGGTTGGGGTATTTTTCTTTTTAATTAGTTTAATATACAAGCTGTGTTTCTGAATATGCCTTGATTACTTCCAAAATTTCTGAAGCAATGCTTTCCTCTCATGCATTTTGTATTTTGAATATGCCCAACTAGCAGACTTCAAACATGTTCATTTCATTTAACCTTTCAACCGTTGTAGTTGCAAGTGACATCAAAATGCTGTAGCTCTGCTCAAAGAAAAGACAGTTTCATACCCTTCATTGAGTTTGTGAGACTTAACCAGTGTAACTCTTTTGAATAATGGAAAATTTTGTAAAGTCCAGGTTGCCCTTGTCCCAGAATAGAATTATGTAGTTCTTTCTGAAACACATTTCCTAAGTGCAGATTTTCTGATTTTTTGCAGGTTCATATTGATCCGATTTAGACCTGATTGGATTATCTGCCACTGTGGCAATATATTTCTATCAGAAACACATGGGAGGGAGATACACTGCATTCTTAACTGGATTCTGATACATCCTATGAATAAATTGCAGCTTCATCTGCTCCTCTTATCCAGTCTGAAGGGCACTGTATATAGTCTCAGCCCATAAGGATTCTGCCCTTTGCTTGAAATATTACATCTAGTAGCACTTCAGCTCTTTCACTGACAGTTCAGAATGGGTAAAAAAATACCACATTTCACTGCTAAATAACATGTTAAAGCTGAGAAATTTCTATCAGTCCCCCCGAAGTTTAAGTGCTTTATAAGCATTAATCTGTGTTAAGCAAGTCTCACCAGCAGAACACTGCAGTGATTCTGACATTGGTGGTGTAGCAATTTATGGAGCTCTCACAGTCCCAGATCATCCCCAGTAGCTACAAAGATACTTCCAGACTAATATTTAAAGCTGCTCTTGTTTCACATGATTCCTGCATTCCTTAAAGGAATGGAATAAAAGCTCTGCATATCATTTGACACAAATTAATTTCACTCCTTCCATCCACTTTTTCAATGCCTGCAATTTTATTTCGCGTACCTGCATCTAAAATGATGGGTGTGCGTGCAGTAACTGTTCTTTCCATGTTGTGTATAAATCAGGCCAAATGGAATTTTTCTACAAATCTTTTTGTAAGAGGACAGTACATGTTGCTGTCAAAGTTAATATCTCCTTATTGACACTGGTCTGTTAGGATTCTTCATTTCCTATGAATGCAGTTGAAGACATACAACTTTACTGCATGTCAACCAGATCTACTAATATTGTATTTTTTATAGCATCTGAGGGATTTGTGTTTGCTCTTTTTAAAATACATCAATAAGATTTTTAAAAAAATTTTCTTAGTTACATTCACATTCTGGTGATGATAATGATGTTATAATAATAAATATAATAATGTTGATTGAGGAGGGATTATATGCTAGTTTTGCTGTATTGCTAAAATAAAAATAATCTTTATCCCAGAAGTAACTAGTTTTAGATGCGTGCTTTAGGGGAACTAAAAGAAATATTAAAATTGCACTTTACTGAATCCAGGTTAGAGTGTTGTTTCCTCAGACCCCTCACTTTCCAAGCTATTGGGACTATATGCAGCATCAGCTAGATCAGACTTTAGTTGCCAGTGTTTCAAAAAGGAGATGATGATGGAAGACTAGGTCTGAAAAAGTTTTTTGTAAGTGGAAATCTGTATTGGATTTGGATTATTTTGATGTAGATTTTTCAAACATTCTGTGATTGAAGCAGCTGCAATTGTTTTTTACCATTTCTTTTCTGTACAGGATAAGATACAAATTCTGAGCAGTAGTTAAAGCAGAAAAACTTGTTACCAAATTCATGTAAAGAATACATAAAACCCAGTATCAGTACTGCCCTGTATAATGCCCACCCTATTTCCTGTTTGCACTATCAACATAAAATAGGCAGTATAGTAGAATCTTTATATATAGTCATATCCTCAAAAATGTCTGAAACAGAATGTACTAAGTTAAGCATACTAGTATTAGGTGGATTTTTCTTAATGACAGTAGAAAAAGCAAGAAGTACAGCTTAATTTCTAGCCTATTATGGGATTGTTTTCAGCTCCATTAGGACAAAGCTAATGCCACACTTACTTTCTATTAAATCTTATTTTGAAGTTTAATTGGAACTTATTATAATGCATTAAAATGTCTCCCCTGTGTGAAGAGGAATTTCTCTCTGAATGATGTAATCAAGATAAATTTTCTGTAATTTTGTCTCACCTGGTCCCTCCCGAATTATATCATATAGAAAATATGCCCAAAGAGAGAGAATTCTGTTATATTTTGGGGATGTTACATTTTGAGTATGTCACTATATATCTCATATTATGAGTAATTTTTATTTTAAAAGAAGAAGTTATTTTCTTGTATTTCTGGACTTATTTTAATTACTTACATTCAAGCATATAGTAGCAAGCAGAGCAAAGATGTAAAATTCTGTGGTGCTGTCATCATGTGTTCTGAAACCTAATACAAAATCATGTTGGTTTTTAATAGTGTCTAATATAAAGATAAATGCTAGACATATCTGTAGGCCATATGATTAAATATTTATGCCTATATCAAGAAATAGTGGGAAGCTTTTTATTTATTGATAATTTTGTGTCTTTTCAAGTCATATTGTAGAATCAATGTCCTACAGTCTGTTCAACTCTCAGAAGAGCTCCTAAGGAGCACAAGCACTGAAGCAGAGAAGCAGAACTCCATCTTATTTGATAAAGCTGCCGAAAACCACCCCTACTACCAAAGAGGAGAATGTCTAACCTTTCCCTGACATAGTAGTAAGGTCATGAGTTCTATTGTGAAATATATATTAACTGGAGTAGATTGCTTACTGGTTTCAGAGTCATAAAGGAAAAGCCATTGGCAGTAAGAAAACAGTGCAAGAGAAAATGCCTGAACAGCCCAAGTAAGCAGGTTGTGAAAAAATTAAAAATAATTTTAAATGAATTAATTCTGTTTAACTAGCATATTTCCAAACTTAAATGTTACCATTTTAGATACAAATTTCAAGACATCTCTTTTTACTTATCAATTTAATCTAATTAAGCCAGTTTAAATCGAGACAGCTAATAAAAGCTCAGATCCTTTGTCCTTTATTAGTTTTATTCTTAAACATCTACAAAGCAACCCACAACCGTATGTCACATTGAGTAGTCACTTGGCATATTACTATATAAATAGCTCATCAATTCTATATGAGGGAAAATTTCTTCTTAAGAAATATTGGAAGAGGTTTTGGTTTTGCCTACAAGCCTAAATAATAAAACATTTTTTTCTACACCATAGTTGCAGGATTCATATCAATACAGTCGTGGCCTGTAGCCAGAAAGTAAGTAATTGAGAATAGTAGGGTTTCAAGAAGGGATTCACTGTTTATTCATACCATTTTCCACTACTACCTGACACATAATGTGAGTTATTGGAATAACAAAAAAGTATTGTAAATGATATGGTTAATAGGAAATTGAGTCTGATGATATTGAATATGCACATGCAAAGGATGTAGAAAGTACCCTAAGAGCCAGTGCCACAACACTGAACTGAGTGAACCCTGTGTTCGATGAAAATCTCCTTGCTTACTTAACAGGATGGGGAGGAGGAATAACAAAAATAATAAAAAAAAAATTAATTGGGTTTTTTTTTTTTTTTTTGTATGAAATGGCACATTAATGTTACATGACTTCTCATACTAAATAATTAGGGACCCATGAATTCCACTTCAAATATGAAAAACTGTAATTTTCTGTATTTTGCATTTTTGTGACATTATTGTAGAGGATTGAGAGAGATCAAGCAAGGACTCTAAATATCGTAATGATAACTTCCGATAAAATGCTCTTTTATATTAGTCTCAGCAGTCAATAACACACAACTGTTTGCTGTATATGCTGGGGGGGGGGGTTCTCTTTCACACATAGTTATTGGAGGAATAACCTCTTTACCTAATGCTATTGAAAACTAAGTTTTTGTGAAAAGAATGGCAGCATTTTTCATAGCAGTTTACACAGCTGACCATAAACCAAGCATGGATCAGTACATCACATTCTGTAATTCCTGTGCAAAGCCTCGCATTGATTGGAGTTGACAGGGAAATGCCCATTGTTAAAACCCATCCACTGTTTGCAGAAATGTGGCATGAAACAGGTTGAACATGTGATAGCTGCTGGCACTTTGAACGTAGTCTATTCAAATGTCAGATTAGTAAAGCAGTTTGGGGTGGGTTTTTTTTTGCATTGTGCTTAGCACAAGCTGGAAAAATCTAGTGCGATGGTCATTTCCTGCTGAGTCAGAAGGCAGCAAAGCTGCTCCAGCATGAATGCAGTGGCCCACAGGAGATGGTTGCTTTCTGGTCTGTGCTGGAGAAGAGACTGCAGTGTGTTTGGAAAAGTAGAACTGATCAAAGAGCTTCTATGACATTTGTGAAGGAAAGTATTTCAGTATGTTTTTACAACTCTTCTTTCAGAGCATGGTTTATCTCTTTGGATGCTCTGCCTTGAGGTTGAGTTTTTTAGTGAATTACTAACATTCGTGAATATGTGGTTGCTAGAAGAGATAGCACTTCAGAGTGTTTAGCACATAATATTGAAAGAGGCTTAAAATCAACAACAGATCTGTAAAGATAACTGGATTATATTACAGAAATAATTTTAGTAAATGAGATTTACCCAATATATTTCTCTAAACAGAAGTCTCGACATATGGCTATTTCTATCCAAACTGGAGAAGTTGGACTCCTTCCGCTCTTTCAGAGAAAATAGACTGAAAATATCCCAGCTGTATTCCTGCTCTACTAATTTTTTTTCCCTCCTTTCCACCAGTTTTTGCCCATGTGGAGAAGAATAGGCATTTCTTGTGTTCCCTGCAAGTGAACCTTTGCAAGAAGTTCTTTTTTGTGGAAAGTAAGTTTCTCTGTATTTATTTGTCTATCTATATATTTTTTTCCTTCTCTTATTTCCTAAATATGCTCAGCTTCTATTTAAAGGAAACTTTTTAAACCTTTGAAAATATCACATGTTGGGTAGGTCCGTGGATGATATCTTATGGAAGTTGCTGAGCTCATATATTCATTTTAGGTTATGTCTGAAACGTTGGCAAATTCCCTTCATAGAACAAGAAAAGTGCGAGAGATGAATGATAAAAGATTGGTTTGATGAACTGGGAAAAGATGATCTTCCATTAGGGAAGAGAGGCACAAATTTCCCATCTACTTTGCCCTGTCAGCATGACTGAGCTCCAATACTGAGAGTTTCATCTACAAGTAATTGCTTCTGGCCTCTCATAAGAACACTTCGTCTACACAGTATTTGATAGATGAGTGCAAAGAAGGGCCATAACATGTTGCACCACCCATTCACCTTTCTTTCCATGCCTGGGAAGAAAGCCTGCAGTTGCAGAACAGTGATTAATTCAAAACTGATCATTGGCCACTGGCCTGTTTGGGCTGATGATCCACTGCACTCTGTCTGGCCATATGTGGGGTCATACATAAGAGCTTGCAACTCATTCTGGTCCTGTGGGTCACCTCCTCTCGCCCTCAAGGGAGGGGATTCCCCCTGATTCTGGGACTGCCCTCCAGCAGTCACATGGAGCGCTGTAGTGACTGCTTGTGCTCTTCTGCCATCTGGAAGATTCCTCTCTGTCTTCAGCTTTTCTTTCTTTTTAGTAAAAGTTTCAAGTAGAGGAGTTTGTAAGGTACAGGACAGGTGGCACCAGGACAGAAAGAGAAGGAGTCAGAGCTCAAGCAGCAGCAGGAATGATGGATTCATTCCTGCAGCACTTAGTCAGGACTCTTACAAAAGACAAGTGCTTGTCGTAGGATAACAGATGTGCTTGTTCTTGAATAAACTGCAGTGGATACTGTAATCATTGGACGTGTCTTGTAGTTTATATTTTGTTCAGAAAGCTGCTGTGTGCTACATAATAGTCACAGGAATGAAACATTCTGCAATTGCATTGTGTTGATCCCCAGATCAGAGATAGATTCTGTGGAAGACAGGATAGCAGAAGGACTCTAGGTTTTGTGAAAATGAATTTGTTTGTTAAATGAAAGAATCATTATCTAGGAGAGTTGTTTAGCTACGTGAACAATTGTCAGCCTGATTCTTTATTCAGTAAGAGATAAAGCTTTTCAAACAGGTCACAAAGAGTGAGTTCAGGATACCAAAACATTGAATCATAGAATAATTCGTTTTAGAAAGAATCTCCAGGAAAATCCAGTTCCATTTGCTCAAAGCAGGGCTCAAGTCCAAGGCAGAGTGGCAGGTTTGTATCCAGTCAAGGATATCTGTAAGGTTGCAGATTTCACTTACATCTGTCTTGACATGTATTCAGTGTTTGAATACCTTGTGTACTATTTTTTTTTCTAATCTGTAATTGAAAGTTCCGTAGTTACAACTTGTGTCTCTTGATATCAAACAAGCAGGTGAGACAAGTCTAAGTTCAGGTGAAAAACTGGACATGAGAGGCAGCTTAAAGTCATGACAAATATCAGAATTAATAAAAATACACACATAAATAAATAAAATAGACATGGGACTTCACTTTGATCTCCAGTCACTACAAATTTTTTACTTGAAGTGAAAGAGGTTAGACTCATCATGACTGCCCCTGGATTTCAAGGTCAAAAAGAACATGCAGGTTGCAGCTCAATATTTAAAATAGCCCAAATATTAATGGAGTATTGGAGCACATAATAGGGTTATACCTTCTTGTGGCATCATAAAAAAAAAAGTGTCTCAAAGAGGAGGATACAACATGAACACATAGACACAATCTCTTTTTTTTTCCTACATAAAATTGTTTTTAACACTCAACAAGAAGAAGTATGTGAATTGTCACCTTTTCGGTGAGGGAGCGGGATTCAGAGGGGCAGTAGTTAACCTCTTCCTTTCTTTAATTCCTTATCCTGCTGGCTGCCAGTAAATACTCACCTGGGAAGCATGCAAAAGACCAACTAGGAAGTCTTTGATATAGAGAAGAATTTGCTTGAAGGAGTAGCTGGCCATATTTCTTGAGAAATGCTTCATTTCTCAAGAAATAGGAATAATTTGAAGCCAAATTTCTTTAAAAGCCTCAGTTTCCATATATTTTTAATAAGTCTCTGATTGGAGAACTTTTTCGTGTATGTGATGTATATAATAGCAGGGCAGCATTAATTATTAATGCAATTAAACCCAAAAATGTGCCAGTTCCCAGGAGAGGAAAAAAATAAGCAGTAAAGTAGATATTGAAAAGGAAGAATTTCCATAAGAAATCAGGAAAGCAAAAAAGACAGAAGAAGCATCGAAAACCACCACAGAGCTGAGAGGGTAAAAAATGCTTGAAAAGCCTTAATAGGAACTAGTGATTAAATTTTAATTTTCAAAGGAAAGGATATATAAATAACGAATAGGAATAAGCAGTATTCACACTAAAACACGTAAGGAGAAATCCAACATCTAAAGTTAGCCAAAGAAAAAATAATCAATGATGTTTTATTACAGATGGATTTTTTTTTTTTGAAAGTCTGTGAAGTGAGAAAGACAATGAAAGTCACTCTTTCTTGTCCAGTACATTATATTAAAAAAAAAGTTTGAAAAAAATATTGTAGAATAGCTCATGACACAAACTACAATAGGAGGATCACTGTGCTCTGGAAATGGAGCTAATGATCTGCATTTAGCAACTGGAACATTGATAGTCCCAGAGACTTGTTATTCCTTGTATTAATGTCAAATTTTGGCACTTAAAGGTGGTCAAATCAGGAAAACACATGCAGTTTGAAAACTGATTCAGGGAGAGGTTCTCCATGTCTGAAGAGAATTGGTTGGAAAGTGAGTTGGGTTTTGGGAAAACCTGGAAATACTAATTAGAAAGATAAACACTAAAATATCAAGATTTTTCTAGTTGGAAGTTTTCAGAGAAAGGTCATAATCTTCTATGAGAAACAGACACATATTTTGGGAGATTTTTGGTTATTCAGGAATCTAGTTTTATGTTGTAGGACAATGTTTACCAGCAGTACCTTATTAGTAATCCTAATTCACCTCAGGTACAGAAGATAAATGATACTCAAGATGTAAAAGTCCAAAACCATAACTTTTTTGTTTGGCATCTTAATTTTTCAGCAGTTCTTCACCTTCCCATAGGCTGGCATTTCACTTTTTTTGGTCCATTTTGTTGTTTATTCATCCTTTGGAAAGTTAGCAGCTCATGTCATTTATATCTACCTAAAAGTCATCTAGAAGATTATATTTGGGATGAAATAAAAAGAGTAGCAGAAATTAATAAGGAAGCACACAGTGTAACAAAGGATAAAGGATAAATTTTAAGTTCTGTAAAAGATGTCCTTTCTGTGTCTTAGAAGATGTCCAGCTTGTACACTTTGAAAATTGTGGCTGGTCTTATGTTTGCCTTGCCCGATGCAACATGCCACAAATATATCCACAGTACAAATAACAAAAACAACAGTAAGGCAGAGAACTTTTAGAGCACTAAAGACATAAATTGGAAGTGGCAGGAAAGGAATTACTGAAGTAATTGAATGGAAAGGGGGCCATGTCTGTAACAATTCTTAGAGAAATATGTGGGGTTTTTTCACTATGCTGTCATGTTATTTTCATTACTGCATTGTCTAATGGTTGCATCTTTGTTTTAAAATCCAGGAGGTGAGTTTTACAAATTATGTTGCTTATAGAAGTAATATATCCACCTGTCTCATATCTCTCCATCTTCTGATGGATATGCAGAAATAGAAAATACTTAAAGCACAGTAAGAACAAGAGGCCCATGAAAGTGACTTTACTGTACCTCCTGATGGTTGGCAGATAAAATGTATTGACAGAAGGAGTACATTGCTTAAAAGAGTTGCTTCCTGCCTTGGCCTCAAAAAAAAGAACAAAAACCTGAATGCTAGGAGTGAGTAGAAACTTCCTAATGGAAATGGAAAGAAATCAAATATTTACTAAAACAAATAGTCAAAAAATAAGTTTCTTGAAATAGGCCACTTTTTCATATTCAGTGTGCCTGATACTTACTGATAATGCAAGAGGCAGCTGGACACAAGTGCTGACTTTGCCCATCATTTGACTGTGGCAAATTCCTTGCTACTCTAGCAGTAAAGGGATGAGTCTGAAAGCCTGCAAAATGCAGTGCTGCCCTCATTTCTGTGAGCAAGCATGTGCCTGAATCTGGAAGAAGTTTTTATCTTCTGGCAGATAAGAGCTGGTTTTGTAAATGCTGGTGATTATTGATCCCCAGAGCACATACTCCTGGTTAATGTTTTGTTTATAATACATGGACTGTTTCTGAAGTCATGTTACAAAATATGACAAGACATTTGTTTAAGTGAGGCAGATGGGTCTAGTGGCAAAACCGCTGCGCAGAGTGGGAGTGCAGCAGTGCATGCATGCCACAGACCTCTCCTTAGCTGAGGTGTGAAACAGCTGTCACAGCCATGACACCCTTGAAAACCAGGGCATCTGGTGAATGCCTTTGAGAGACACATTAGCCTTCATCCCAGCAGCCACATATCGAAGGAGGCATTTGTTGCAAGCTAAAGAACACTCATTTTTGTAATTGTATGTCCAGAAGCTGGGTGGAGAAAAAGAAATTAACTGCTCCACAAACAGAAAAATTAACAAAGCCTAATCCAAATTTGACCTAGGTCCCCACATAACTCTTTGCAACAACCCTAGATCTCTTTCATACCTACTCTACTCCCCCAAACTCTTTATTTCCCCAGAGTATCACTAGCTTCCCTCAGGTTGCCTTCCTCTCTGGCTGAGCTACAGGCAGTATGCTGCCCCTTCAGAGCAGAGGTTGGGGTGTGCCATTGCCCTCCAGGATAAATGGTACTTATTTATTATAAATATCTCTCCTCTACCCAATAGCCAGTGTTCATTTCTTTTAAGAAACTTAATTATCTTCAGTACTGCGACCCTTCTGCTGATCTGTTTGAAATTGGACAGCAGGTTCACAAGTTACCAGGAAAGACCAAAAGCTCCAGGTGTCAGGTCTCATTTCCTTGGGAAACCAGAGTTTAAACAAATGGTCACAGCTCAGTGATTAGATTGCAGCTTCTGCTGAGACATTCATGGGCTGAGCCAGTCAGGGCTTCAACTCCAAGATAAATCTGTGCAGCATGATGCTAAGTTTTATCAGCATGACTGCTATATAGGCCTCATATGCCACAGGAAAAAGCTACCTTAGAGGTAGTTTTAGCAAAGGAAGCTGAGCTTATAAAAAGTAGAACTTGTGTATTTCATTTGCTAAAGCTTTCCCTCTTCCTCTCCATTTTCTTCTCTCCCTTTCCATTTTCTTTTCCCCTTCCCCTCTCCTTTCCTGTTTTTGCCTTTGCCTTCAACAGAAATTCCACTTTGGTTTTTTCAGATGGATGCCTGGCTCAGAGTAAAGGACATGCAGTGCACAATCCCTAGTAGAAGATGAAAATGTCTACTGATGATGTCTACTGATGCTTTTCAATTATGTCATCTCCTCTTTTCCTGTTTGAGATGGGTGATAGGAAAATGTTCTAAAATAAGCCTGAGTGACCTCTTCATCCCTTGACTTCTCTTTCCACAAGTCTAAAAACCATCTGAAGAAATGACCACTCAACTACCAGAGGAGTCCGTGGAGACCCAGAGCTCAGATGAGCTTGAGTGCAAGATCTGTTACAACCGCTATAACCTGCGACAGAGAAAACCAAAAGTGCTGGAGTGTTGTCACAGAGTGTGTGCCAAATGCCTTTGCAAGATCATAGACTTCGGTGATTCCCCACAAGGAGTCATAGTGTGCCCGTTTTGCAGGTTTGAAACATGCCTGCCAGACGATGAGGTTAGTAGTCTTCCTGATGACAACAACATCCTTCTGAATTTAGCTTGTGGGGGAAAGGGGAAGAAGTGCCTACCAGACAATCCAACAGAACTGTTGCTGACTCCCAAAAGGCTGGCGTCTCTGGTTAGCCCTTCTCACACCTCTTCTAATTGCCTGGTTATAACAATCATGGAAGTACAAAGAGAAAGTCCCCAGACTCTGAACTCAACCCCTGTGGTGGAATTTTACAGGCCTACAAGTTTTGACTCTGTTGCAACTGTGTCCCACAACTGGACAGTGTGGAACTGCACATCTTTGCTCTTCCAGACCTCGATTCGGGTGCTAGTGTGGTTGCTAGGGCTGCTGTACTTTAGCTCCTTGCCTTTAGGGATTTATTTACTGGTATCCAAGAAAGTCACCCTTGGGGTTGTCTTTGTAAGCCTTGTTCCTTCGAGCCTTGTTATCCTCATGATTTATGGCTTTTGCCAGTGTGTTTGCCATGAAGTTCTAGACTGCATGTCATCTTGATAACAAATACAGTAAAATAAGATGTATTACCAGATGTGTAGCATAGTTGATTTATCCCGTTTTTGTATTCTTTGTATTCTTATTTATTCTTATTGTCCATCCCTCTAAATGGAAGCAGTGGCCGTAGCTACATGGTCCCTTTTGTTCCAACTGAATTTGACCCCACTCACCCCAAGCTTTTTTAGATCTAAGAATTGGAAATAAAAATTACCTGTTGATTTTGAAGGGCTGAGTTTTAGAAAGGGATAAAGCAAAACCTCCAAACTTGGTGCCTGCTGCTGCTGCTGCTGCTGCTGCTGCTCCTGCTGCTACCACTGTTCAGATGAGTAGCACTTTGCTTTGTATTGACTTGATCAAGTCAGTTCAGGCTGTAGGATTCACCCAAGAAGAAATTACTATCGCAGACACCTTCTAGATCTAAGTACTGCATCTCTTCACCCAAAGCATCTCATGCTCTGGAATATCTGTTATTTATCATCCATCATCATTTACAGCTAATTAAATCACTCTATTAGTTAATATTTTAAGAAGAATAAAACAAATTACCAAGTTTTTTTAGTTCTTGTTATAGCAAAATACTTGTGGCAGGCACACTTTTTTTTTGAATGTTAAAAATTTGTCTCCAGAACACTTTCCCCAATGAGAAGCCCATTTTTTCTTGCCATACACTTGCAGCTCGCTGTGAAATATTCCTGCTAATGAGTACTTCTGGGGACCCAGCCACATGTTTGCTGTTCTCCAGATGCACTTATTTCAGTGTACACACCTTAGGCATCCCTTTGAGGGTTCAGAGCTGCAGATTTCTCTAGCTATGTTCTGTTATGCTTACCCTCCCTCCCAGCATTTCTACCACCACTAATGACATTTCCATGCCACCAGCCCTCCTAACAGATTACCAACATCATGCACATGTACTCTGTGGTAGCTGTGCTGGAGAATTTGGCTTATGTGACTTTAGCTCTTAAGATAGACTTTTATTCCCAACCATTAGGAAACAGATCTTCAATCACTAATACAAATTTGAGAAAAAAATCTGAAATGGTTAACTGGGGTTTTGTTTGGTTGGTTTTTTTTGGATTTGGGGTTTCATTTGTTTGTTTGTTTGTTTGTGTTCTGAGTTCACAGAGTGAGCACTGTAAGGAGATACTATGACTTTGGAAAGGTTTCTGTTTAAGGCATAGTACTTCAAAATGTTCAGTACTCTGAACTCCCCCTGTCACCACTGTGAGTTGATGGCAATCTAGATGTGGCAATTAGCATGTCTCAATTAGTGGAGCTCAGAGGAATTACTGATACTTTACCATTCCACAAATAGAACCAGGCCCTGTAAGGCTTGCTTGTTTGTTGCATGGTTTAGGCTGCTTTTGAACTACTGGAAGAGCACAAAAATAAGTAATATTTAATGTTTATATGTATAATTAGGTCTAGCAACACCACAGCTGCAAACTGGTTTTCTTGTGCACTGCAGGGTGGACTTGAGCAGTGCAAGCCTGGTTTTTGGGTCTGGCACAAGATTTAGTCATGTCAGGACAGTGTAAAAGGGAGAGGGGTTTGTTGCATGCAAATTGAATGTATGGCCTAACAATATACTCTTAGAGCAAACAGACTTTGGTAAGAATGAAAAATGACAGTGGGAAAAGCAGAGCCTGTCAAGAGGATTTGAAGTCAAGCTGGTTTAATTTTTGTAGATGGCACAGGTGGTATCTGCAGTTTTATTCCTATTGCAAGCAGAGAAAACATAGAAATGTAAAGGTCCTGCTTTTCTTGACACTTATTTTATAATAGTGCGTATATATGTGTGTGTATGTACATATAGACACATATGTAAGAAGAAAACTTACAGTGAAATTATAGTTTTCAAGTGTATGGAGTTATGGAGCTATGTACTGAGTGATTAAAGGAAATGTTTCCGAGTTTTCTGTAATGACAATAATTATATCTAAAATACTTTCAGAATTCCTAGAAATTACTATTCCAAAGTAATTGTTTTTAATGTTTGTGGTAAAGCACATGTAGTTAGAAGAGGAATCATCTCCAGTCAAGGTTTGACTCATCTATGAACTCATAAATTTTAAGTAGCAATCATGTCAACAACAATCATGTCAAAAAGAAAGAAAGATAGAAACCTATGTGGTTTTGTAGAACTTCATAACTTTGGGAAAAGATGTATTTGTAGTGTTAGGGGTTTATATGTTTTAGGATTTGTTCAGTTTGTCTGGATATAGTGTCTCTAATAAAGGGCTGACTAACAGAGGAAATAGGTTTTGCAAATGTGTGATATATATGAATTACCTCTGCACAACATGCTCTACAGTGCTACCTGTTGTCTTTTCCTTTTGATTTTCAGCTGATTATCTTAGCTCCAGCACCAGGTATTTTGTACTCTGTGTTAAAACAGAGCCTAATTGTAGCAAATTTACAGTGATATTGGTTACACATCACAGCACAAATTAATACACCTGTTGTTGTACTTCTCTACTTTTCGGACTGCCAGCCCATTAAATTTATGCTGTTATTTCAGACTGTGCTGCAATACAAACCCACTCAAAGATGAAAGCGTGCAAAAGCATATTGATTGTACGGCTATCCTGCCACTCAGCCAGAGCATGCTATTGCAGCTTTGGTGTCATAAAATACCTGTATGACTTACAATATGGCCATTGAGAATTGCTGGGAGATAAATCTCAATTATTTGTGGAGAAGAATTTTTGCTGTGTGACTTAGACTAGAAGAACTTCAGATATTACTCTTTCCTTATTTTTATTCTCTACCATCCTTTAGACTTTGAACTGAAAATTCTTGTGTCCTCTGCAGTAGAATAGCTCTGCTGAAATCAACGTACATGGGGCTAAAATCAAGACTTGCACACTTCTCTGCCTGCTTTTCCTTCCTTTTCTCTGACTCTTTTTCTCTCCTTGGAAAGTAATGGCTCCTGGGGCTGTAAAATATTGCCTGCGCACCAAGACAATTTCCTTTCAGTGGGATTTATTCCTGCTATGCCCAGACATGACTCAACCAAGTAAAAAGTACTAGAAATTCATTTCTACAGGATTAATTTAGTCCAAATGAGATTTTTTTTGTTTTGTTTTTAATTCCTGCTTATCCTATGGATGCAGAGTGTATCCTCACCAGCTGCTCATTTATGGTATGATATCATGGTATCCCCTGAGGGCTGGGGCAGGATAATGCAGAAGCAGCTGCTGGGCACAGCATAGGAAGGATGTGCTGAGCTGGACCATCCTGTGAGCAGGACTCAGTGAGGGATGAAGCTCTGCAGGTGCCTGAGCCCAGAGCCAAAAGGGCAATTGACAAAGAGTGGGTTAACAGAGTCTGTGGGTTCTTACATAGGACGTGGGGCTGGGGTTGAGCTGGCTGAGAGGCTGAGCAAAGCAGAGAGGGGTTTTTGTCTATGCCTGGGACAAAGGAGCTGTGTTTTGAATAAATATTTTGGGGTAGAGCTGCTGCAAACAGTTTAATGTTTTTCATACTGACCCTTCTGGGGTTTAAAATTAATTTGGTAATTAAATTAATTGGCTTCTGTTTTTACAGTTGAGTACATTTACTTTCCAAATGGCAAAGTATTGAACTTCATTCTAATTTAAACAGATCCTTAGATTTGGGCATACTGCCACTGTTGCGTTAACTATTTAAAGCTACAGGACTGGCCGAAGTAAGGGCTGTCTTTGATTTAGCTTCATTGTGAGCTTTGGTAGCTCCTACTATATCGACTAAAACTGTATATGCTAGTATAAAACATTCAAAATAGGCAAACTCTTGTCATGATAACATTATTGGCAAACTTTGCTGTTGCCAGCATTTTACAATGTATCCAAGAATAGACTTTTCCAAACAGACTTGGTTACCTGAAGATACAGATAAGTTGGTCAGGGCATGATGCCGATAACACCAAGGTCACAGGTTCGATCCCTGTGTGGACGATTCACTTAAAAGTTGGATTCGACGATCCTTGTGGGTCCCTTCCAACTCAGACAATTCTCTGATTCTGTGGAGTCCAGCAGCCCACAGCCAGATAGACAAGCACAGAACAGGAAAACACAGCTTTCCGCCTAAGTGGCTACACTTCAACCTTAGGAGGTTCACAGGAAGGTGGATGATGTTTCTGAGGGAGTTCCTTGTCAGTGAGGTACAGGACCATTGTTTTTCTTAATTTTAGCCAGTTCTAGTGGTAGATTCAACTCACTATTCCCTTACTTTTCTGCCACCTCTGCTGAGACAAGTCTACATGGAGCTGTGGATAAACAGTATATTGAAATGAAGCAATCTTTTCTACTACACTGAGTTTGCAGCCCAGTCCAGCAGAGCAAGACTAATACTGGAAATATGGCAAATTGCAGTCAGGATGCAAGAGTGAACAGGGTGCAGAGGGGAAACAGCAGCATGTTGTTAAAACAGTTTTGATGTCAAAGCAAGGAAAACATGTGGCTATATCCTGCCTTGTCTTGGCTGGTTCAAAATTACCAAGAGTCTGTCCCAAGCCTGAGGGCCACCATGGCTCAACACCCACCCCTGCATTACCTCTGGGACAGTTCACTTCAGCTGAGCACCCTGATTTCTTGTACAGGAATTCTGCATCATGATTTCATCTTCCTGCATGGATGATGGGTGGAGTGAGAGGTCCACAGTGTTACACTCTTAAACGTTTTGACTATCCTAAGGTTTCTCAGGGTTGGAGTTTTTTCGATTTCTTCATATTTCTACAAAGCAAGACAGTGCACTTTATTTTAAATAAAGCAGTGCCTTCATGGATTAAAAAAAAAAAAAAATTAAAAATGTGGGGAAGAAGAAGAACAGAGAATTTTAATTTAATTTTAAGATATTCAAAGTGATAGAGACTGTTCTGAGAGTCTATTTTTGCTTTCATACTAGCAGACTAGATGTTATCCTTTGAGTGACATCAGTAAATATTTAGTGTTGGAAATTCCCAAGGGAGTTGATAAGTCTGCCAGACCTTAGGCACAAACCCCATACTCCACTGCTTTTCTGTAAAGCACCATTCTTCCTTTTGCATCAGCCACCTTTGTCAAAAGTTGAACCATCACAGTTCACAAAGAGTTCTGGCAGAAAGAATAAATCCCCAGTCTGGGGACAGTAAATCATCTTTTTAGAGACAAGTGTGACAGTAACAAAGCTTTCAGTGCTAGACCTTAAACAAAGAGAAGTCATCTTGCAGTCTGAATTGCTAGCATAAATTTAATTTTAAATCAAGTTCCATTGTGCTGGGCAACACTACAACTAGAAAATGTTTTTTTGTTTTTCTGCCTTTTGCTTGTGCTATACAAATGTGGTTTGCATTTTAAAAAATTTATTAAATCATAGAAATCAGAGATGGGTAGAAAGAAGCCTAATAAGTAATTTTATCCATTTCCTCTGCCCCTGTAGAGATGAATGCTTTGTCTAGTCTGGTTTTAAATATCTGAAGTGATGAGGCCTCCACCTCTTCCCACAAGGGACTTTTCAACCATTTAATAGGCTTCTTCGTTAGGAAATACTTGCCTCATACTGATCCCATTTTTTTCTTCTGCATAATGTAATCCCTTTCTTCTGTGCCCACTATTTTAACTTTTATGAAATCTGGGAAATGTATATTTATCCATTTCATACTGTAGCTGAATAATTCATAATCTGAGTTGTTCAAGTAACAAAAGAGATAAGCAACCAGTAGCTGAACAGCTAATACTTCAGTGAGATGGTGTACCATGTACCAGTAGATGTATTTCCTGGCAAGTCCTGCCTGACACTGCTTTCTACACTAGGGAGTGAAAAATGTCAAGTGAAATTGAAGGAATGCATCTTCCCAAGTGCATGCATGGCAATATTACTGAAATTTCAAGAGGTGCTGAGGCAAACAGCCTACTTCTTTGGATAGAGCTTTTCTTTCTAAAAGCAGATGATTTTATTAAAAGTACGCTTTCAAAAAGCATTTGAATTTTTCTTTTCATAAGCAAACCTCTAGATGAGAACCACGCTATGTCAAAACTCTTTAACTTGTTGAGAGACAAGGCTGGATTGATTGCCACTCACTGCTAAGCAGTTTTTGCTGACAGCTTAGCTTGGAAGAAAAAATTAATCCAGCGTTATAGAGTTTCAAAAGATGCCTTTGCAACTGTGTCACTGGAATCAGATCTGCGCATGAAAAAATGACTCATGTCTTGACAACAGTAACTGCATTTCTGATTTAATTGCAACCTATTAGATAATCCTCTGTCTCACTCAAAGGACAAGAAGGAGCAGTGTGACTAAGGAAATCCTAGGTGAACAGCTAGATTTTATGTGGTTTTGCATTCAAAAGATACTTACTTTAAAAAAGCGGTGCTATGCTTTGTGCTGACCCTGGGCCAGTGGGAGGTCTGCTGGGTCTCTCTGACCTCAGAGCAGTAGTGGATGCATGTAAAAAACATATATGAGCAGCCCACATGGATGGTGAGCTCCTCATATACCTCCTAATTTATGGCAATCCGCAGTTTGGAGGTCTCTTGAGATGGAGGTTGTGTTTGTATCTGCGGGTTTGATCCTTGCCTATGGATTTCTGTGGATTCCTTTAAACGTCGTGTTTAACCCACTTATAGTCTTATAAACTCCCACAGCATAGAGTCCCACAATTTAATTCTATACTTTGTGGAAAAGGTCTGCTTTGTCTTAAAAACTCCTGGGATACTTGTTACATCTGCCCTACTTGTTCAAATAAGGAAAGGAGTTCTGAGGTATGATGGCACATTGTTTCCTCTACACCCCTCAGAACTTCATCTATCCTTAGAAACGTTAACATCATGATTTTATCCCTCATACTTCTCCTCAGCTGCCTCTTGTCCAGGCTGAACATCCTAGTCTATTTGATCTCTCCTTAAACAACAGGCTTTCCATGCTCACCACCAGCCACTGCACTTAGCTGAAACTTTTCTACTGCTGCTTCTTTTTTACATTGAGGTGGGATGAAGCACTCAGAAAGAGATTCTAATTAGTGCCATTTGTTAATAAGCCATGTGACCACATAAGACACCTGTACTCCTATGGCCATGGAAATCACTTTGTCATTGATATTGGTCCTGACAGCACATCTGAGGTTACAGTTGATTACTGTTAGTTTATCTATCATGCACTATATGGATGTGCATTGATAAACTTGCTAATATGTATTTATCCTGTGTGTTCTAATATCCCTGTTTAAATTGTCCAGTTCAGTACTGCAGGAGACAGTAGATTCTGGAGAATATTTAATTTATTCTGGGCATAGACTGTACAGATTTTAGCTCTGTTAAGCACATGGCCTGACATTGCTGGACTGAGCAACCAATCATCTCTCTCTGCCATAGTGGTGCACCTACCTCACCCATTGCTGCAGCTATCCCAAACTGCAGCCTAGAGCTTTTTATTGCAAGAATACATTTTTTTTAAAAACACCTTTTACTGAATCTTTTATTTCCTCAAGACCTGTGGCCTTTTTCATGTCCTTCTTCCTTCATTCCAAGAAGAGGATGTGCTCTCAGATAAAATTAATAATAATGATGCTGTTTAGACAGTAAGCCCATTACATTGGGTCCTTCATATTTCCAAGTAGGGCAAAAGTTTGGGTTCTCTGCCTTCAGATGTCCTAGCAGATATAAGCACAGACCTCAGCATCTTGCTGTTCTGGGCCTCACAGAAGGCTCCTTGCAGCCCCTGGAGGTCTTCATGCTGATGCTCTTTATATCAGTGTCCCAACTTCCAGTTAGAAAAACTGAGTGACTCTAAGGAAACATTATTATTGTATTACGACAGATAGGGCTTATTTCCTCTTAGCAAAGAATGAAATTCTGAGGCTGAAACTTTTTGTGACACTTCCAGGGTCAGCTGCAAATCTCTAATGACTTTTTTGTTTGTTTTAGTAATTAAATGCAATAATAAAACCAGGTCAGTGAGGCTGCATGAATCATGCAGGTAGTTAATGAAATTTCACAAGTAGGTACTGAAAAGGGGGGGGGTTAAGAAAATGGAGAAGAAGGCTTGATCATACAATAGGGCTTGGGTGGAGAAGGCAAATAGCTGTAGATCTTCTACAAGAGATTGTAGAAATAATGCACAAAGACAGGTAGAATGTGAAGAATGTGTGTGTACGCTCCCATGAATTATGGACACATTTTAGAGTGAAAGTCTCAATCCAACAAACTCAAAATATATGGAAGTTTTAATCATATATTGCTTTACTTTTTACTTTGTCACCAGAAATCCATGGGTTTTAAATTCCAGATGAAGTTGAGGCTTACCAAATATAACATGAGTTTTATGAGAGGAGTTTGGCTGCTGTAACTTTGCCTTCTCTAACTGTCTTTTTTAGAGTTATGAGGAAAAGTCATAGTGTGGGAACTTCTTTTTGTTTGTGTTTATTGCATGAGTGGACAAAATCTACCATAATCTTGCAGACAAGAAAACTACGACATGGTAGCAAATGGCAAAAATATAACCATTCCTATCTGAATTAATGAAGTACTAATGTAAAAATTGTTTCACTCAATAAAAATTTAATTTTTCAGCAAAGATTTGTCATGATAAGCATATTTCTTAATGCCTGGGTTTGAAGGTCTTTCAGATTTCATTCCTGTTATTCACTGGAATAGTTTAAAAAGTAGACTGAAGGTGAGTATGTGACAGTATTTCACAGTGTTTTAAACAAATAAGACAAAATATTTCTTTTTACTGCACAAGTATGTAAAGTATTCTGTGCAAAGGAAGATTGCAAAAATCCTAAATGAAAGCTAGACCAATTTCTAGGTGATCACTCAACCATGTATTTTTAAAATAAAATGACAGCATGTATGAGGGAGCATTCCAGGTAGCCGCCAGAAAGTAGTTTGCAGCATGTATTTTGCATTGGAGTCCTACATCTTCTGGCCTTGCCAACTGACTGTTATTAAAAACACAGGGCTGATTCCTGGTTTAGAGAAGGATGTTCTTGCTTGGAAACCCGTAGTCCAGGCATCTCTAAAGCCTGAGTCCACCAGTGTTTGCTGCTGTTGGAGGCTGTGAGCTGCAGGTTGTCCCTCGCATAGTCAGAGAGGTGTCGGTGGAGCCTGGTCACAGGGGACATGGATGTGATTTGCACACACGTGCACAGGGAAATAGAGCTGCTGAGCAAACACACACTCCCCTGGCATGAATTATTCCTTCTTTTAGCAGGACTGAAAGGAGTAGGTGTGTTGTGTAACTCTGCTGGCTTCACGTGCAGCTGGACCACAAA
Source organism: Corvus hawaiiensis (assembly GCF_020740725.1). NCBI lineage: Eukaryota > Metazoa > Chordata > Aves > Passeriformes > Corvidae > Corvus > Corvus hawaiiensis. Next base: position 63,770,683 of record NC_063213.1, on the reverse strand, counting down.
GGAGTGCAACTCACAGGGGTGCGGTATGTGATCTTGTAGAATTGGGTAGAATAGGAAGATTTATTCACATTAGCAGTATGTGGCCACTGGTGTAATTTGCATTTTGAATGGTTGAGACTTTGGTTTAGTGATGGCTAGATATAAAACTTGTGCAGTGCTTCTTTATTTTTTAAATTGCAAAACCTTGCCTGCCACACTTTGCTTCCTTTTTCTCTGTTAAGCTGAGGGATGGCCCAGAACTGATAAGCTTTCTGATATCCAGATCTCATGAACCTCTAGAATTGCAGCTATTTGAACCCTGGATTGTGGGCTAAACCCACTCTTAGCTGAAAGTAACCCATTCTTGGAAAAAGGTGGAGATGTACTATCTATCGTTCTTTCTAGTGTAGAAATAAAAGCTCAAATTAAAATGTAGGCATTTGTTTTGTTCCATGGTAAATTAAAACATGAAGCTTCTTTTCAACTTCATTTTTACCACCTCAGAATTTCATATATTTCCCGTTTTTTCCTGACAAAACTTGATGCATAGGTTTAGGAAATCAAGTGCAGTACATAAACAAATGAGAGAGAATGTGAAACAACTTGCAAGTTGTTTCTTTATTGAACAGAACTCATAAAAGCACCATAAAAAGAAAAAAGGGAAAGTAGGCAGCATTGTTAGATATCCAAACTGCTGAACTTTTATCACTTAGCCAGCATTGCTGGAACCTCCAAAGAGCAAAACAAATGAAGTTTAGACCAATAATCTTGATATTTTAAGGCTAAAAGTCAGCTCTCTCCCTCCTCAAACACAGAAAATATCAGTAGCTGCTTATGCATCACAAAAGGATGCAAACCTGTTCCTCTTGCCACTGGCACATTATTTGAAAGGTGAATTATTTGATAGTTAGTTTTGCTGGAGGCATTGGTGTTTTGACTAAGCCTCTGGCAGGAGTAGGGGAGTGCACCTGAACGTCACCTGGTTGTGCGTCCCTCTGGCACCAAGGGGTGGGGAGCACTGGGAAGACTGTGACTCCCAGACCTTGAACAATGACGACATTTAGAGATGCTTCTTGAAGGATGTTACCTGCCAGCTGCGCCTGCTTGTCTGGAATGTGAATCACGGCCGTCTCCTTGACCAAGGAGATACAGCTGAACATGTGATGTCAGACAGCTCTGGGAAATCCTACAGAGCAAACTGAGTTGGCTTCAAAGGGAGAATTGGGAGGAAGAGCCCTGTGAGTATCACAGCGCTTTTTACACAGCAGCAAGGGAAGCAGCCCTGCATTCTGGTTAACAAGAAGAGAAATGGTGCATTTCACTCCCAGCACTGCGAGTGATTATCTGGTACACATGGCTCATGTTGCATGAAGCATTCTGCCCCTCTGCCGTGCTCTGCACTGGTGCTGTAGCACTGACTCGCATTGCCTGCACAGCTTTATCCTGTGCCGCACTGCACAACCATTAAAGCTGTAGGGCAGTTGCACTTGGGCGTTGGCAAAGCCAGCACCTCCTCCCATCCTGTTCCCATGGTCAGCACACACCTGGCACTGAGCACACACAGCTCCTCCTCTTCCAGATGCCAGCACCATAACCCTCCTTGCCTGTCCTCTCCCAGCTCCCTCTGCCGCCCCTGCCTGCCTTGTTGATGGATGTCTTTAAGGTCGTATAGGATTGGAGCAAATTTATCTGAAATGAGAATGATTATTCTTAGAGGAAAAAAAAATCTTTGCAGTTTTGACACATATGGAGGCTTCAGGTTTCTGGACATCATAAAGTGAGAAGAGTTAGGTACATGTCCCATGTCACTCCTGCAGGTGGCTGTCCCAGCAGTCTGTGCCACATATGCTGCTCTTCCTTGTGAGCACACCCTCAGACTACACGAAAAACTCCCTCAAACCTTCTTGCACACTGGTCAGTGGTGGTTTCCAAACTCGGACAGAATAAACAGGGTAACATGGATACCGTTGCTCCAGCACTTCGCTACTTGGAAAGTGTAGGGCAGCATCCGTGGGGAAGCACAGGAAAGTGCGGGAGCAGGAGTGGGGCCCCCAGAGGGGACAGTGATGTGCAGTGAATAGGGAAGGCTGTGTGGTGGGGAGGCGAAACCAGGAGGTGGAGGCTAATGAAAACTAAAGAACTGAAAAGAAGACTCTTTATGCATCAGTCTTCCTTAAGGAAAATTTGTCTGTGAGCAAATGGCTCGTAAAATTAATACCAGTGACAGGTAAAATTGGGCAGGAAAAAGTGAGACTGTCACTGGTTAGCTTGGAGGCTTTCCAGTCAGGCATGTCAGATGAGTTTTTCCTAGGCTAAAGATCCTGCTAAAGCTGTCTCAGAGCTATCAGTGGTCCTCTTCAAAAATTCAGGAAGGATAGAAGAAATATCAGGGAGAAGGGAAAAGACAGGTATGTATGCTTCTGTTTTTCAAAGACAAGTGCGTAAGAGCAGGGAATTAGTGACTGGTCAGCCCTCTGCAGCTCTCTTGTACTTGAAGCCACTCATACTTGAAGGTAGATGCAGGGCTACCCAGTGCTCCCACCATGATTGTGTCTCTGAATGATTGAAAAATTCCGTATTTGTTATGGTAAAGGAAAAATCCAAGGTGAAGGTAAAAGCATAAATGGAAAAAATCTACTATAAAAAATACACTGCAGGAGTTGCATGCCTCTGAATCACCTAGGATTCATTTAATAACCAATTGTTTCAGTAAAACTGTAGTAAAAGAAATTTCCTATTGACATAGGTTTTCTTCAACAGCTGCCAAGCACAAATCAAGGAGTGTTTACTTTGGTGCCTTTGTCTGACAGAGAAGGATTGTTTCTGGAAAACACTTTATATTGTATTAAGATATCGGTCAAAACAAACAAGAATGTGAAAATTGCATTTCAAAAGTAATCTAAAGCCACCATGCAGAGTCTCAAACATTAAAGGACACAGTGAGGGTAGGTGTGTGGGTATACTTGTAAGAATGACAATATATTTGCCTCTTTTAAGTTCCTGATGTGAGTGAAACTCTTCTTGATCCTTGGATCTATTCTTTTTGCGCAGAGAATACTCTCAGACTTTACAATGGCAATAAGTGTTTCTCCCTGCACCCGGATATCCCAAGCACCAATATGTTGGTGCAAAAAATTTTGATAGATAATTTGGCTGCAGGCAAGTCACAAGTAATTCCTGTATTTCCACCATCAAATACCAGACAGAAGGGTTAGAGAAAAGGAAAAACAGCAGATCAGAGCAGTGTCATTAATATATTTAAAATCCTTTCCAATTAACAATTTATCTATTGCATATAGCAAAGAGTAAGTTAAAAATACTTCAGGTATGTAATTTCTTCTTTCAGCTTTACATAGTTTTCTTAACACATGACTATTGAAAGAGATTTTCATGAGTGGTTTTTTTCTAGTTGCTTTGCTGTGTGACTTCACCTTTGAATTCTTCAAGCTGACAAATGCTCTGGTAGCTCAGTGTACTAGAAGCTCCTGCTGTTAGTCCCACTACAGCATCTTAATTGCACGTCAGAGATGATAGCTCCTGTTCAGAGAGCACAGACAGAGGTAGGACCAGTGATCTATCTGAGCTCTGTTACAGTGTGAAGTCTTTCTGGGAATGCTGCAGGCTAACATAGAAAGAACAAAAATTAAAAATGGTGTATCAAGAGTTCTCCCCAAACCAAGGGAGGCGTGTGCAGCTTCCTCAGGTGTGAAGAGCTGTACACTCCATCTGTCCTTAGGCATAGCAGCACACCAAGATGTGCCTTCCAGTAGTATGTGAAGTGCCTGATGTTACTGAAGTCACTGATGGGTTTTCTCCTTTCTTTTCTGTGGGTGGGGGAATGAGTGTATAGGATGCCTCCTACATCTAGTGGATTACAATGAAAACCTACCAGCATGCTTTAAAAACATAAACATATAAGATTATCATTATATTAAAGGTGACGCAGTCAAAGAAATGCACCTTGCAGCTGCAGCAGCAAGGGGTGAAGAATGAAGATGGTGGATGGGAAAGTGTGTTCCCAGAGCAGCTTGTTAGATCCCAGAAGGAGGTGCAAGGGAAGCTCTGCCTGCCACACAGGTGAGCCCTGCTCCTACCTGAAAGTTCCATGGTGCTGCAGAAGGAGCCTCAACAAACTGGTCCTGGGTAAACTTCCAGTTACCATAAACCATGAGGTGCATGAATGGTAAACCTAGAATCTAACACCTTAGAGAAGGCAGCAGAGAGGTAATTTAGATTTGCTGAGGGGACCTGCTGTTGTAGCCTGATGACCTAAGGAGGTTTCCCAAGCCTGGAAACCTCTGATGTCTGCCTGCCCACCCGTATCAGGCAGCTACAGCTCAATGGACACAGGTATGATTGGCTGAAGCCACGTCATAGCCCGCCAGAATGGGGCAACCTCTGAGCCAGAAGTGGTGGAAAACAGCAAGCACAAAAGCTGCAGCATGATGCAGCAACACACACGTACAAATGCTGCAATGCAAAGTGATCCAATTTAGGATCAGACACTTGTACTGTACAAGCTGAGGCAGTAAATCAGTGAGGGCAGCTCTATAACAGCATGTTTCTCTCTGAAAGCTTCCCACTGCAGTCTCATGGGATCCATCTGACACAGGTATTCCTCTTTCCTGACCCAATCCCACATATAAGAGCTGGACCTTACTGATAATGGTGATCCTTGAGCCTATGCTGTCCAACCAGCCCACCTTGAAACTGCAAAGAGAAATGGAAAGGAGGTGGAGACAGATTTGGATCTTCATGGAAACAAATTTGAGTCCTGTGAGTCTTCACGGGTGAGTTGTCCTGCAGCAAGGATGGTCTCTGTAAAGCACTGAGGTTTTTTATCTTTCTAAGTTACTTTGCTAAATAGGTCCACAAGCCCTGACACTTCTCTAAGGCAAATGGTGCCATGCATTGGTCAGCAGTATTGAAGGTCCACAGCAGAATCTAGAAAGGTGACAGGGTTGCTATTTCCCTGTGGAGTATTTGTTTGAATTTGGGGTTTACACAGTCTACCACATTAGGTAATCCTGCCATTGGCCTCCAGCTGTCTTTACTTTGATGAGCTCCTCTTATGCTTCTAATTTGTTGTTCAGCTTATATAATCATTAACTTCCTGTTAAGACTGGTATCCATTGCCATCTTTCTAAAATACAATTAGAAGGTCCATAAAAGGCAGAGAATTCACAATTTTATAAAACCAGATCAGCCCTGAATCTTCACAGTAGTCTTTCCACAGGGCCTGACTACATGTGAATAAAACTGTCCTCCTTTTATTAGGTCTGTTTTGGAGAGAAGTATGGTTTACATTATAAGATTCCTGTTAGTGAAGTGACTCTGAATTCTTATTTGCCTTGCTCGGGAGGGGTTTAAAATGAGGATTGTATCCTTGTGGCTCTAAGGAAAATATTCATGCGTGTGCTGCTGTAAGAAATGGGGTCTTAGCACATGCTACTGTCAAGCACATGTTTAGGAAATTTATTTTTAAACAGAGGTGAATTTTAACAGCATGTTAAAACCTGTCTTGAACTGGGACATGGTAAATAGCATTAACCTGGCTAGATTCCCCTACCAGCATAAGTTTACCTAAGCCATTTGAACCATTAGCAGAAGGGAAAAAAATATATGGTATCAAAACTTTGCTAGCAAGGGTGTTTGTGTATACTGTAAATGTGTCATCAGTTGCCTTTTGATAGTGTTTGTAACACTGAACTGTTAATTACAGTCTTGTGTAATCTTGAATTAGTAATTACAGTTTGGTGTAGTCTAACTCTTTGAAATTATTTTTTTATTTGTATTTTTATTTTACTAAATTCGCTGGTGTTGCATAAACTTTTCATTAGTACTGGTCGCAGTTGACATGAAAATAAGTAAGTAAATTTAGCACAATACACTAATGTGCAAATAGAATCCTTCTTAATGAGTCTTTGGGGGATTTTTTAGATGATCCCTTTTTTCCCCCCTTAAGACTACAGCAGCAGTACAAAGCATCTTTACCTTCCACAGGTGCTGACTGCCTTTGTGCATTCTTGCAGCCTTCTGCTGTGTTTCCACAGCAGCAACAATCTTCATAGTTCACACAATAAAATGATTAAGTAAACTGTCATAATATTATGATAAGATAAATCTATCTACCTGGCCACTGTTCATTTGCATTTTACAAATCATCAGCAAGAACATGTGAAAACAAAATGCTTTTGACAAGAGATGGAGGTGATCTTGGAGTCCTTTATTAGTGTGGATGATGGTAACAGAAGAGGTGTAAATCACTGATATACTCCTGCTCATTATGGAGATTTTTAAAGATAGTAATAGACACATTTGTAGCACTTAACGTTATCTAAATCAGCTCAAATAGAAATCAACCCATAGATTTCTGTGACATTCTGTCTTAGGTGTTTAGAATGAAAATGATAGAGAATGAGGAGCTGAACAAAAGGTGGTTACCTAACCTCTCTGAATCCTGAAAGCCTGTAGATTGCAGGTTATTACAGTCCCTAAATGATAGGAATATTTTTGATTAAAACTTTCTTCTACCTCGCTGAAAAGCCACAGATCAAAAAGCAATGCTGGAGCATAGGGGATCAAAGCCAATTTAGGCTGGCTGCTTTGCTTATTTTTATGTCTTTGCATTTTCAAAATGGGTTCTAATTGTTTCTTGAAATGCTCCTGCCTTTAGCATTTCAATATACCTCTGAATTCAGTTTATTTTAAGAATTTGGTCTGGTTCATTTACCAGCAAACTCCCAGATAAAAATAATGCAGGATGCAACAGTAGCTCTTTATATCTAGAACATGTAATCAATACAATTCTTAGAGAAAGGAGAAGAATGTATTTTTCTAATAAAGATGAGAGAATTCTAAACAGGAAAAACACACCAAGCTAAAAGTGAGTAAATTTGGGCTGGGTGTTGTGTTTGCAGCTCCCTCAGGAGTGAAGAGGAGGAGATTCATGTTACAAAACAGCAGATTCTGGTCCCATTTTAACACAAACTGCTATTTATCATGGTTATCACAAATGTCTACAAGGACTGGTCTTGTCCAGTTCAGTTCAGGGTTCAGTGATAAAATACAGGATTCGAACGTACAGGATCTACTGAAATAAATCACAGCTTCTTTGAACTACATTTCACATACCATTTTAAATTACTGACTGCAAGATTCCAGTCACTGGCAAGTTTCTGTGCTCTGTGGCATCTTTGGAGTTCCAGTAGTGTAACTGAGGTGAGCTTACAGTTTCTTTTCAGCACTAGGCAGAAAGCCATTGCTATTGCTAACTTCATGTTATTGCATCAGCTTCCATTTTTTTGTGTCACCAATATTCCTGACTCCCTGACCAAATTCTCAGAAGCTGGTCTGATCCTGCCTGCTAGCAGAACACACACATGGGCCTTCAGAACCATCAATTATTCAGTGTGAACTACCTGATGGAAAAACTTCATCTTGTATTTCAGATTCCCAGCTCTACCTTTATTTTTTGTTTAAATTACTGTTTTTTAAATTCTTACTGAAAAAAATCATATTACAGAGAACCCAAAGTCAACAGCAACTTCTGCAGAAACAGAGATGGGACTTGCAGGAGCACCTACACTGCAGGGAGAGGCAGTATGTGATGAAAGAGCTGGAACAAAAACTGGGGTTGTTACCTTGCATTCCTCTGTAAGAAGATGGAATCAAACTCACATAAACACCTGATGGAAAAACAACAACAAACTGAAAGAAGATGCTAATGATAGGCATAAATTTGAACCATGGTTATCTGCAAAGCTAACAAAAGCCTCATTTCTTAAATGGAAAAGAGGAAATACTTCATATAAAGATCACTGAAAAATCTGTGCAATTAGCTTCTCAGCACAGATGTTACTCAATTGAATTCAAATTAGGGAGTAACGACTCCTAAGCTTGCTAAGATTCATCTGAATTTGAAGTATAAGATTCAAATGTAGATGATCAAACAACAGCGTGATTATCTGTTAGATGTATCAAAAGAACTGAGCCTGGGGTTTGAATGCACACATGGCTTTAAGCCACCGTGCAACATGGTATTTCTGCTCTCTGATCATTTCTTCATCTTTCATTTTCATTTTACAAGATTTCTTTTTGTGTCATGAGCAAAGTACACTGCTCATTCATAAGGGGATTGCTCAAATCTCAAGTTCTTCTTTATTTCTGATTTCATTGTGTGAATGTTTTACTCAACTCCTTCCCATTCTGGACTCCAGAATGAGCCAAAGAGGAGCCATGTAGAGACTCCTGCTGTCTACTCCAGCTGGTCCTGGATCAGCCATGATCCAAGCCTTAAATTCTCCCCTCCTGCTCTGCTCTCAACTTGCCAGTCTCAGAAATGGCCAAGCATCTTCCACAAGGATGTGAACCACTTTGATTCCTACCAAACTGACAACACAGCTTCTTCTCCCAAGATTTTGCCTTGACATAATTCTGTGTATAGAGGGCATTAGGAATGCATTATTGTTGCAAAGTGTTCTTCCTGAGACATCTGTGGAAAGTACTTTATAAACATATAAGGCTGTATTTCTCAATTGTAGAAAAGAAGTATGTTTTCCCCTAAATATTTGATTATCTGTGTAAAAAATGCTGCTTCTCTTCTGTAGCATCTTAAGGGACAAATACCTTTCCTCATAATAATTATTTATTATAAACAGAACTTCCCAGAGCATTAGAGAAGATGAGAAAACAAACTTAGACCAGATGTTAGTCACACTATTTAATGCATTATTGGAAGGTACTCAGATCTTGTGGTGATGGCTGTTGTATAAAAAGCTCTGCAGAATAGAAACTAGCAAGTGAGAAGCTTTGGAGCCGAAAGGAAAATAGAATTAAATTGTCCAACTGTGCAGCTCTGGTATTCTATTTTCTTGTATGTAGTCTGATAGGCTTCGCTCTATTCTCCAGAATGCTTCATTGGCCAAATTCATTTGTGTGTAACTCCGTTGACTTTAATACACTCATAGAAGAGTTCAGTTTGGTCTGTTGGATGCTGGATGTTTTATGCATGCAGCATCATTCCTAGGAGAAGACTACTTAAAGATAAAAATGTTACCTACATTTCAAGACTTGGTCCATCTTCCATTTGAGATGCAAGAGAGCAAAATAAAAATATCAACAAATTAAAAGTTGGAAATTGTCCAGGAAAATAAGTTTAAATGCTTTTAAATTTATTTTTCCATAGTTCCTTGATGTTCCACAGTTTCTATGATGTTGGAGAGAAAGCTGTTTTGTGAGAGGGTTTTGTTTATCCTATATTTAATTCATTTCTATCTTCATGATTTAAAACCTTAAGTCAGCTACAGAGACTAATTAGGCAATGCTATAACAAGGATTACTGAACTGTAATTATTATTTATTCAAATGAGTGGAAGAATTACCAGGGCTTATGTTAAAGACAATAGAAGCTAATGGAGGAAGAATCAAAGGAGGCCAGTAGTGATTTTAACTGCATATTGTTATAATTTAACTGCATATTGTCAAGTACCCAGCAGTGCAAAAGTAGCCATCTAATTGACACCCTGAAATAGGGGCCTGCTGATATTGGCTCGTCAGTTATTCATTTCAACCCTAATTTTTAAACATGACCTCTTTTTAAAGAAAAATCATTGGTAAAAAATTCTATATAGGGTATGAACACTAGTATTACTAGCTGGTTGATGAAATAAAGTGCCAGGAAAAAGCTGCAGAGATATATTTGCCTGATATTTTCACTGTATTTAAAATGTGAGGTTTTTTGCTCATTCTGTGAAAGACTCCAGACTGCTTAATTGCTGCAAGTGCCCACGGCTTTTCATCTGCAGTTTTAACCCACCAGTTACTTTCCAGCTGCACTTCTAGCATTCGAAAAGCCAATTCCTGCTGCATTTTAATTTCACTGAAAAGTTTCAATGCTCCCCAAACAGAACGGTGCCCAGCTGAACTGCCCAAGGGCCCCTTTCCCCTCATTCCCTTGCCTCCGAGTATGTTCCAGCTGATGAACTTGTCAGGGCTGGTGTAGTCTACAGGCACATTATGGTATAGTACCAGGGTTTAATCTAGGCAAAGATCTTGAACTGGAGATAAACTGGCTGATGCAGAACATCAGTATTAGCATGTCAGATATGTTCTCTGATCTAGCATGAAATGCTCTGATTCAGTTGAACAAAAGCATTCTCATTCTGGTCAATCCAAAAATATTTCTACTTTACCCAATCAGGTAAAAATGGAGATTTTGTGTAAACTGTCTTGCATTTAGTTGTACTTTCTGGAAATGGGGCCCAATTCCACTTAGGACTCTAGATGCTAGTATTGAAAAGAGAAGAGGTAGCCATTTAAAGCTGCAATTCCCTTTCTAGTTCTTCCCTACTCTCAAGTTTCCCAGATGCCAGATTCATTTCTCTGCCTGTCTGGTAATGTTACTCCCCTAAAGTCAAAGGAGATGAAGAAAGCAGGACATGTGTGTGTAATTTCAACAATGCATGCTTCTTGCCAAGGGAAAATCAATATGTAAAATCACCTTATAGAGATTATTTTTCAGATTGATAAAGAAGAGATGTGCTTGCTTTCCTCCCATGCAGCCTCAGGTTGTGCTTTTCTCTAACTTCATGTGCATACACAAGGAAGGGCGCATGGCAGGGCACAATCACAGCCTGGAAGGGTATCACAAAAGACTTGAGATGCAGACATGGCCAGGGCATGACTGCATGAAGAAAAGTTCAGCATGTAGTACCCTGAAGTCTCCTGCACTCCTGCAAATTTGGGGACTGTCACTTGCCACAGGGATCCAAGAGCTAAAATCCTTTTCTCTCAATGAAAGCACAGCTGTCACTTTCAGGCTAGTGAGACCTTGGGGCTCCAGCAATGTATCACCACAACTATGAGATTTGAGAGATTAGTCCATTTATCCACAAATATATGTCCTCACTGTCCATTTATTGGAACTGTGCAGTGTCTTCAGTACTAGCCTAATAATTCATAATTATTTCCTTGCTCTTAGTAGTGTGACGCCCTCAGTTCAAACCTGAAGATACAGGTGATAAAAGTTAATGTCCAGATGGATTATATATATTGAAAACACAATTTTGTATTGTTAGTTTCATATAATGTGTCTGATTTTTTGTGTCTGAGCTCCAAAATGCTGCAACAAAGATGTGGTTTTGCCACATAATCTTCTTATTTGTTTTTTAAATCTTTCATTCAGATTTATGCAGATGTTCAGTCTGCAGCTATGCAAAATTTCAGATGGTTGTAGACATAGAAAACAACATCACAAGTGTGTACATAAGCAAAATCCCGCAGCAATGCTGACTTGAAAACCTGAGCTGACTGTCCCCACTTCATCTCTGCATAGCTGGCTGATTAGCATTTGGTTTTTTAACCTACCTCTTCAAAGTACAGCAAGTGTACAGCTTGGTTCTTCTGAAGCATTTATGAGTTTGTTCACAGCATCTGAAATGGAACTCCAGATATCATCACACCTACCTACCCCATCTGTCCTTGAGGTGGCATAAAAAGAAACTGCTGATACACACTTCCACCGTCAGAAAAACGTTCCTGGGTCTTACTGACAGACATTGCTCTGTTTCGACCACTGCTGTTATAAAAGCCCCTTGGAACAAAGACCTCCTTTTTATTTTTGTGTGGCATTTAGCATCGTAATGTCCCAGTCTGTGACTAGGGCTCTGAGATGCAATGGGAATAGAAATAATGTTGTAATACAGGCGCTTGGAAAATTCTGCTCAGCTGGCTTTCTCTTGCTAGAATTTGGCTTTGCTCTTGATGAGGTCATGTGAAAGGAGCATTTATTTATTTATTCATTATTTTTGCATACGTACAAAAGGGTTCTGGAAGTGCACCCTCAGCACCTTTTACACAGCTACAAATTATCTTTATAAAAATAACACTAAAGCAAAGTGCAGAGCAGCCACTCAAAAATAAATAGTTAAAAATACACTTGGCAAATGAAAAGCTGGAATCACATTTCTATATCAGTGAGATTCTTCCCCCATCACGGTCCTGTTCAGGGAAAAATGAGGGTCTTTATGCTGAACCCATAGAGCCAACAGATAGGAAGTCTTTCAGAGTTTGAGAACTCACTGAGTTCCAGAGCCTGAAGGACAGATATAAACTCCATGGAAGGCCTTCAGATTTCAAGTGACTTTCTTGACACAGTAAAGATGGGTGGTATCAGTGTGTTGCAGATTCCCCTGATTTTCTGTGTTCCTATGAATCAATAAATTACATCTATTCTTCCATCTATTCATGTCTTCAATATTATATCAAAATAAGAAGAACAAGACTCGCAGTGGATATAAAATATTGAGATAATTTTCCCATCAACAGCTGTGGGAAAGTAAAGATACAACAAAAAATGCTGGGTCCTTACTAGGTTAGGGTCTCTCCTAAGACAGAAATGATGGCTATCAGCTTCTGTTGCATTTCAAAGTATTTATTTGGATTAGAGTTCTATAAAAAATCTAAATACTTCCTGGAACTAGTTCTGCTGAAAGTTTTAATGTGATGTTCTTTGTGAACAGCACTGTAGTCCAAAAAGTTATAATGATTTAGTCATTTGGGCTGACTAGTTTTGTCAGGCACTGCCAATTGAGTCATCTTCCTTAGGTGGAGTATTTAGGATATCTTTGTTTTAAATATAAATTATTTTGTTTTAAATATAAAGTAACTTTTTACCTCGTTTTGTTTAAAAAATGCACATACATCATTTGCCATTCCTTCAGGAGAAAAGCATACAAAGCAAAAAATTTCAAGTTTCTTCAGACATTCACAGTAACCTTAACAAAGGTGAGATGACTCAAATGTATAATGAGTTTCTGTTTGTCCTACTGAATTGTAGGGGCTTTTCCTTGTTGATGGAAATATATGCACAAAAGTCACCAACTATAATTTAGGGGCTTTACATCTGCAATGAATGATAATACAGGAATGATAATAATATTGCCATTTCTCACAGCAGTGCCAAAAAGGGTATTCATTAATGTTTAGCAGGTAGAGTATATATCTACATAATACTCTCAATTAAAAGATGTAAAATTAAAATCTTCAGTGTGTATAAACTCATACAAAGCTCTTCCAAAAGCCAGAGTACCTTGCTTCATCAGATGGTCAAGTCATAACTGAAGTAATTTTTTTTTTTTTAATCTATTTTTTCATTTTGGCACTCCAGCAGCATTTCACATCAATTAGGTACTCATTTCAGCAGCTGTACCTTACCTAAATGTTTTTCAGTGAACGCAAAGACTACTTTTGTCAGATTTTTAAAAAATCAACCAGCTTGAACCTTACAGCAACAACATGGATATTCTGTAGGGTTTCTGCCAGTTCTGGAAAAGGTATTTTCTGCTGACAAGCAATTAGCTTTCTGCTATTATTAAAAATTATTCAATGGCATTTTTGCCATCTGTTACGGTGTGTACTCTTTTTTACTGCAATGAAATTTGACACTTAAGTGCAGGGGAAAAAAATTCTACACAAGCAGGACCTATCTCAAAAAGCCGGGCACCCAGAGCTCTTTTCACATATTGCCAAAAATGCAATGTTTCACACACAATTATATCCCCAAATGATCTTACTGATGCAAAATCTTTTATTGGACTGCTTTCTTCCATCTGGAAATGCTACGAAATGTTATAACCTAGACTATTGGTCAGTAACAAAAGCAAACATGTTACTTCTCCCAGCCACAGTATTAACTCATCCTACCTTGAAGTTTGGGGCTGAAGTTGTGTTTTCCGAGTGATTTGCATTTTATTCAAAAAGGAATTGTGGTCTAGTGGAATCCTAAAGAAGTGGGGGCTAACTCTTCGTTGGCAATTTCCTTTCTCTTTCTAAATAGTTAAGCAGTTACCTATCACAATTTAAAGATGTTTTCTTCCTGGTCTTTTGGCCTCACAATATTTATTTTTGGAAAGCTCTAGGTGATGTTGACATTTTAATGTTTTTCCAAATATATGGGCATTTATTTTATGTAATTTCTATGGTTATAAAGGAAATTGTACCTCAGTCCTCTTGTGAGTCACTCTAAGTGCACCCCAGCGGAGATCACTCTTTATGCCAGCTGTAGAGGGGAACATTCCCTATTTTCAGATGAGTCTACAGTGCTCTGTAGAGCAACCTGTCTCAGCCCAGACACACAGTCAGTTTCTGGCATTTATGTCACCTCCCCAGGGAGTCTATGACCAGGTCTCATATTTAAGTGATGATTAGAAGAAACAAAGCATTAGATAACATCTAGGGTGTTTTAAGTAACTTACGCTTACATCTGTCTGGCCTATGCACCATTCCTTGGATGGACTGTCTTCTCTGAGCCCTCACTGTGTGACTTCTACACAGGCAAATGACATTTCAGAAAGTACATCATGGACCTCATCCATGTTTCTCAGAGTTTGTGGAGTCATTGGTCATTCCTAAACAAATAATGCTTTCAGACTCAGAAGGAGCTTGACTCCATGTCCTCAAGGCCACTGGGTTGGCCATCTCTTTATGGGTCTTCAGTGTCAGTTAATAGGCATCTGCCTAGCAGCTAAAGTTCTCTGAATTTAAACATTGCAGTTGTCCAGGAAATATTACCATAACCAGCTCAATCTATTTACAGTTCCTATGGAATATTACACAAAAGAGAAACTCTTCATCTCTGGACTGCAGAGTTTGCATTTTTCCATGGAGGCAAAAAGAATCATTTGGATCCAACAAGAGGGTACATTTAACAGTATCCTGCAATATATTAATAATTATCAACCACAGAGCCTTGGGTCCAGAGCCAGCCTGTATTCTAGATGTACTAAAGACGTCTGCAAATACTGGAGGCTGCTAGGAGGCAGGTCAAAGTTAACATAAGGGAAGCAATTTCCTAAACTGTGACTACAGTCAAAGGTATTGCTTGTTGCCAAGGGGTAAAAAAACCCACTCAGGAGTTACAGGAAAGGAAACAAAGCTGTTTATTCCCCTTTGTCTATGTTTTGGTAAACAAGATTGTGAGTTTTTCTTCTGATTCATGCTGGCAAATTTCCCTCCCTCTATCCACAGCTTTAAAACTCTTCGAGCACTGATCAGTGTTGCCAAAGAACAACAGTGTTACCTACAGTGTCAGTCATCTCTATAACTCAGACCTTGATGGCAGACATTTAGGGCTTTTGCATCCTTGTCTTGAGGTGTATACATAATTTTTAGTTTTAAGCATACGATAAGAAACTAAGAAGGTTTAACACTAACAGCATTAAACCAATAACATGAGATTAAATTCAGCCAAACAAACTCCATAGTTCTAATGGAAGATAATTCTAGAAGGGAGATGTCTGGAAAGAAAGCAGCAGTGAAAGAAACAAACTAATGGTGTTGAAAGCCTGTTTTGAAAGCAAACACCCAGTTTGAGCCATTTCGCACAGAGCATGCCACAGGTTTGCCCTACTGAATAAAACTGAGTTTCTAGCTGACATGAAAATGTGGAAAAGTCTGCAGGAACCTTTAAAAAAACCTAGAGGCCTGATGAAAATGATATATGTAGGTGCAAACACTAACAAAAAGTGTCTGCGTGAATAACTGATTAATACTGATTCCAGTTCTCATACCTTAAAGGAAAAAAAAAGAGGAAATGTTTAGTTGTAACTGGCAGCTTTGCCCCGGCAAAATCCTCCAAAATAAAGAAACAGAAAGCTGCAGAATAATGCAGCTGAAATTGCATCTCTTGCCTTTATAATTTCTGCATATTTTCCACACAGAAATGTGCATTTTCTATTTATGTGTACACTGTACCTGCATAATGCCCAGTTGCATGGCTGGGTGCTTACAAAAGTACTGCTAACTTCAGCAGCCCTGACCCTCAGAATAAAGCTCTTGTCACATTGCCTCAGAGATAATCCTGTGCAATTAATACCGACTGCATGTGCCAGATCTGATTCTGATGTGCTGTACCAAAATGGTGACAGAAAGCCACAAATAGGAGCAAATACCAAGAGCTGAAGCTAACATTCTCTATTTCAGATGAGAATAGGAGCTTACAGCATTTTTAACATGGCTGAACAGAAATAGGGTGGCATTGTATCCAACCACATCAGTATGCTTCTGCTCCAGCAGATCCCATTTTCCTTTACACTTACTTTCATGTCACATTTTTCTATTTCACGTATTCTATACTATACTTTTTAACAATATTGGCTAATGTATTAAGAAGTTTTTGTTACTAGTTTCACAACACTTTTGCTAAAAACATAGGAATAGGTCTTACTATGTTTGTATTATTATCATCAGAACATGCCATATAACTTTATCTCTCTAACCAACAAATATGACATTAAACCTTGTTGGAAGAAACAATAACTGGAAAAAATAATAACTGCTGCGCTTGAACCTATATCTTGACTTGTTTGTGTGAAAAACATGTTTTAGACCTGAATATTCTGTGCTTACATTGCAGAATCGGCTTAAGGGGAGGCTATAGGTTTGGTTACAGTTAAGACAGACCCACTATTGCTCTTCTGAGCTGTAGTGAGAAATAGCAACGTTAACCCTGGTGGGGCAGGAAAATGGGAGCAGCAAGAGTGACTTTTTGCCAGCCATCTTAAGAATCCAACTAGATTTGGAACAGATAACAGATGGAAGAATCTAGTTCAGCATTTCTTCTCAGTTGGATCCAGCAGTCAAGCCAATTTATCGCAGGATTGGATGGAAGTGTTGTCTAGGTAAAGGGTTTGGGTGTTTAACTGGTAAAACATGTTGTTTTCTCAAAGATGTTACAGACTTCCTTCTCTCTTGCAGGGTTTTTGGGGTTTAGGTTATTTTTTCCTTGAAAGAAAAAATGATACAGCATATTGTGTCCCCTGTATAAATCAGTATATTTCATTGATACCACAGGAATGAAGACTTGGAAATTTGTTTTCCACCACCTTGGGGTCTGTCTTGCATTTTGTCTGCTTAAAGTAAAACAGTTGTCTCTTGAAGCAGAATCCTTGTATTTGATACCATCAGAGAGTGTAGTATCCAAAAGGTCAGTTGTTTCTCACCCAGCTGTAACAGTAGAGATGGCTGACAAAATGGAAACATTTCTCTGCTGAGGGTTGACACCTATTTATTAGAGGTGGAAACCAATGCAAGGCAGAGGAGAACCCAGCTTTCAGTCTCTTTGGTAGAAAGTACATGAAGTTTGACCGTGAGTAATCCAGGGGCCATGAAGAACCCTGAGCCTCCCTGTGCTTCTTAGATGACTCCAGGGACCATGGGCTCCTTCTACATCCCACCTGTCAGAGCCACAAAGTCATCTCTGAACTTCCTATATCTCATGTCCATGTTCCCAGTGAAGAAAGGCTCAAGAAACAGGCTTTCTCTGCTCTGTTTCTGCAATGGCTTCAGCATCTATTGCAACACAGGTTAGTCTAGCCCAAAGAGACGGATGAGAGGATGTCACAAAGGGTCTGCCAACTGGTGCAGGACTTGTGTCTTCATTAGTTTTGCACCTGTTTTTATGGTTCTGTTTTGAATTTTTTTTCTGTGCATAAAGCTGCCTCAGACATGCCCATTATCACAAAGGAATATTCTGCATAATTAATTCTCAGCATTGGTCCCACTTGATAATTAATTTATTCATTCTCTTGCTGTATAACTGTTTCTCTACTTAACTGACTGACTTTGGTAATAGTTCTCTGCATAATTGATTCATATTGCTGTTGATTCTCCCCATTTTTATTTAATATCAGAAATGATCCGCTGTATAACTGCTTCATTGCTTAACTCATTATCTACACAATTGCTTGGTATCATAATTGATTCACTGCTTAACTGTCTCACAGGATAATGAACAGCTAGTAATCGCCATCTACTTTCACCTCCATTTCCCTTCCCTACATCTGCCTCTTCCTTTCTTTACATGACAACCCAAATCTTGCCTGACATCCATTTTACCCCCTCAGCTCAGTACAAAATGTCACTGCAACCACCATCCCCTGGCCCATACTCAGATTCCTCCAGCCCCCTTTAGTGTCTTTCCCCATTGCCCTCCCAGCTACATCACACAGAGTCAGCACAGCTTCAGCTCTGGGTCTGTCGTACATTCACAACATATTCTCAGCCTGTTTTTGAAACCTTTACGCTCTATCTCTTCTGTCCTCCTTTCACTACTTTAAGTTCATGTCTGTTCCCTCTATGGACATTTTTACCTACTACTAACTCTTGTAATCTTTCTTTTGCACATTTACACCTGGAAGACACCTCTGGACTACTCCACAAAACCTCTGTTCTGCCTCCTCCTTAAAATCTTCCCTCAAACCCACACTTTCTGCACTGCAAACAATGCCTGCTACACCAGAGACCACTACAGTATTACTGTCCTCATATGACAGTGGTAAAACTTTAAAACTGCTGGCAACACACCCGGATTGCTCATGCATCCTTGCACACACCACCACACTGCTCCTGATCCTAAGTCTCTTCGCAGCATATCATGTCCTTCTTAAAGAGCACACATAGGCTGCTGACTTTGTCTTGTATGTTTGCACTGCCCTGAGATACCTGGGAAAAACTGTAAATAATAGATGCATTTCCAGAAAGTTAAAAAACCAATGCACTATAATCCTCAGGAAGGAAAGGTTCCACCAATAGAGATGAACCCCACATTCCAATCTACTCCTCCCCTTTTCACTTGCCTGGAATTTTTTTTTTTTTCTCCGAATCTTCTGTCAGTATGAACCAGATCCCTGAGGAGCTATTAAAATGCAGCACAGAAAGTCCTGCCTGGCAATCCCCCTGCAGGACTCCTTTATGGAAGAAGTAAGACCAGGGCTGTGGAGACATGAAATTCTTATTTCCAACTTTTATGATTCCCTGCATGTAAAGATAAAAAATTTAAGTCCTACTGTCTTCCTGCATACAGCAGTCAGAAGCAGCTGCTGCTGCCCCTCCATGTCATGACAACAATTCCTCCTGCCTTTATTCAGTCAAAGGTGGTGAATACATAAATATTTTGTATACAAGGTAATTCTTGGGTTAGCAGGAAGGGATATTGGTCCAAATTGTCCTCCATTGTAAAGGCACTCAGTCTTGACAGCTTTAAACACAGATGGTATTTATCTGTTCATTCTACAGGAAAAAACACATCCAATGAGAACATAGCAGGATTTAATATTCTAATATAAATACCATTTCTTACTGCTGTCAACCGTAGCACTTTAATAAATATTATACCTCCTTCCTTCAAGGAATCACAGCAGGGTTATTTCTGGCAATTGAACCAGCTTCCAGGGAGATGCACTCTACTGGTGGTTTCTGCAAGGAGTTCGGTGCACGACCCCATTTTAAGATCTCTGGAATGGCTGTTCAGCGACTCAGAGGATCAAGTCAATTGGTTAAAACCCTGTGTCCCAAGGCTGAATTGGAGCGGCACTGACAAGCAGCATCAGCAGCAGTTACTGCTGCCACCTATGGGTAGGATCATTTTGGCTTTATTCCTCAGCGATCCTTTCTTCCTTCCAAGCCATGAATACCTGTTCGCGTGCGTAAACAAATAGAATGGAAGGAATCACATACTCATCACTGATTTGTCCCCTAAAAAGAAGACAAAATAACAGCGGAAGGACTTCGCCTATGCATCCTCCTGAAAAGAATCGGAGAATATTTTGAGTACTTAAAACTATTATCTGCTGTAGATAAGGAAAACAATTATATCTTTTCGTTTTCTGCCTTCAGTGTTTAGGGTGCTGCCTTCACTTTAAAACCACTGGGGCACACTCATCCCTGACATAACAGCACTGAAATTACTCGAAATGCACCTTATCATTTGCATATTTATTCGAAAGCTGTTATAGCCCTTTTCTTCCATTCAACGTGGGAAAGCATTCATGCTCTGGTGACTCTCATTCTTTTCCATCCTGGGAGGTTTTTAGCTTTTCCCACTTAGAATTAAGAACAGTTTAGGGCATTCATCACCCCTGACAGCTGTTAATCCCTCTGAACTCTATACAATTACTGGGTTAAAATATTTGAAGTAAGTACCAGTACTAGTCAATGCTATTTTTGATTGTACTTGTGGTACTTTTAGCTCATTAGTCTTTCTCTGACAGTGGCTAGTCCCAGATGCTTGAGGTGGAAAGCAAAGAACCTCAATAGCAGAGAATTAATGCAAGGGCACAGGAACCAGGCTGTTGGTATTATAGGGAACTGCATTGTAAAAACCCTTTCACAAGTGAACCACGCTCATCTGAGAACTGATTTCAGTTTTTGATCCCTCCTGACTCCTGTGGAGAAGCTTTTCACAAGCTGTACTGTTGAGCAAAAACCTTTTAATTTCCAATCTACATTTATTTACAGCCACTTTACACCAAATGTTCTTCTACCAGTAATGTTCTTTCACATAAACAGTAGTTCTTTTTTCTTTTCTTTTCTTTTTTCTGTTTTTACTCTTCCATTTTGCTTACAGACGGAAACAAGAACCCCTCTCAAGTTTTGTTTTGCTTAGTTAAACAAGCCAGTTTCTTTTTAATCACCTGTGATTGAAAGGATGCTTCGCTCCCCTTTATTATCCTGTTTACACAAGGGTCTCAGTTTGAATATGGATTCATCTTTACTGTACTGAAGTGACCAGAATGGTATTTCATACTTGAAATTACATTATACTCAAGGGTCAATGAAACTTGCCAGGTGAACCACTGAAAATATCCTACTTGATACACCTTGGGGTTACATTTGCTTTCCTTGCAGCCATAGCACATTGGTGGGTCAACTAATATGTCCCAGAGCTCACTTTACCCTCCTTCAGTTTTCACTTAAAAGTACAGAAGATGTTGTAATTAGTCCTTATTTTGCACTTTGCATTACTTTGCCATTTCTGTTACCCTAGTTTTTAAGGTCATTCACCACTTCTTCTTTCTCTGCAGATCTCACTTTTACAACCAAGGGGGTTGTAACTTCATAGATCAGTGAATGCTGTGTGCCTGCAGGGATGAAGTTTTCAGGACACGAAGCATTTGCTTCATTTATAGTCTTTAAGCAGGGTCTATCAACTTTCAAGGGGTAATGGATAGATTAAAGCCAAGCATTAAGCAACTTAGAATCATGAAATAGCAGAAAGTTTTTGTCCTGTCCTCTCCTGGCTTGCAACTGCACTGTTGATGCCTTTTCATGCAGAAACTAGTCCCCAGTGCCCAGTTACTGAAGCTACTGTACCCTACTGAAGATGCCTCCAGAACTCAGTGAATCTAACTGCTGGTTAGTACACAACAATCTTCAACATGGAGAAAACGATCAAAAATGGGATATGGAAGATCATAGAATCATGGAATGGCTTAGGTTGGAATGTCTTGGGGTGACCTTATGATGTGTATCCCATATCGCTGCCCTATGCCCAGAAATTAATTTCTGTGCCTTTCTATGCCTCTAAACTGAGCCTGAGAGGGGGAAGGAAAAAACTGAGCAAAACTTTTTCAAAGCAGTTTGCAGCTTGTTCAAGGTCACACAGATAGCAATTTGTTTCCCAGCTGCGGCAGGGGAGGGAGGAAGCACCCAGCTTGCTGCTCCTGGGACAGTTTTTTTTGGCCACTGGTTCAGCTGCTTTGTTCTCTGGAGAGAGACTGAGAGCTGAATTTTTCCTTCTCTGGAATTTCGGATTTTCCCCCTTTTCTACTGGACTGCTTGATTGCTTTAACATCAGAGCACATCGAGAGGACTTTCCACCAGGCACAGAGAGCCTGGCCCTGGGCCAAGCCCCAGCTCTGAGAAGACCAAAGGGAGGACTCTAACATTTTCCCAGGTTTTTCCTCCACAGCGAGAGATTTTATTATTTAGCATTATTTTCCTTTTCATGTGTGTCTGTTAAATAAATAGTTTTATCTCATTCACTTTCGTTCGAGGAAAATTTATTTTTCCCGAACCTGGTGGGCGAGGGATGGTTGTGCCTTCTCTCAGAGGATATATTTCTAAATTTGGCCAAACTAGAACAGGACCTTAAAGAGCATCTAGTTTCAGCTCCCCTGCCATGGGCAGGGACACCTTCCATTAGACCAGGTTGCCCAAAGCTCCATCCAACATGGCCTTGAGTACTTCCAGGGATGGGGCATCCACAGCCTCTCTAAACAACCTGTCCCAGTGCTTCGCTAGCTCTCAGTAAAGAATTTCTTACTAATATCTAATCTAAACCAACTGTCTTTCAAGTTTAAAGCCAGTCCCCCCTGTCCTGCCACTACACACCCTTGTAATTAGAGTCTCCCCATCTTTCTTGTAGGCCCCCTTTAGGTACTGGAAGCTATTACAAGCTCTCCCTGGAGCCCTCTCTTCTTCAGGGTGAACAGTCCCAATTCTTTCAGCCTGTTCTCCTGTAGAAGAGGTTCTCCAGCCCTTTGATTATGTTCGTGACTGTACTCTGGACTCACTCCAGCAGGTGCATGTCCTTCATCTGTTGGGGACCGCTTAGCTGGACACACTACTCCAGGTGGGGTTCCACAAGACCTGACCAGAGGGAGAGAATCACCTCCCTCAACCTGGCAACATGACACTGGAAAGGGAAAAAAAATGAAAATGTTGATCTCTGACACAAAGATAGAAAGTCTTTTGCCCTAGGAGATGTCTGTAGCTCGTGGTAGTGGCTTTGTTTTCATTAGAGAAGATGAAAAGGGCCACTGTGTGATAGCCAGCATGTGTGGGTGCATTTGACCCTGAATGGGCTGGCTCAGGTTGCAGTCAGAGCCTCCATCTGTACAGCACTTCTTACACACATTATCTGCCTCATGTCCAGGCACAAAAAACCAACTGCAAAATGCAAACTGGCAGATGATATAAGAGAAGATAACTTCAGTAGTCAAAGTTTTTCCCTTTCAATTGCCATAGCAAGTGCAGGGCTTTGAAAGGGATCATCGAAGAAAGTATCAAAGAAAATACACTGCACCCGTTTCTGAATCATCCATAGAATGAAAAGACAACTGCCTGCAGACTCACAAATCTCAGCAATTAGTGCCGTGCTACTGCCAGGCAGTGTGCATGGAACAACCAAGCAGATGCAGTGAACATTAGGCATATTTCTACTTTTACTTACAATGAAAACAAACACGGCTGTGCGAGTCAGCCCACTGATGTCCCTGACCATCAACAGTGCCAGTAGTTTGAGAAATGGCTGTTCATGCAGTCTGCAAGTATAATAATATCTCTCTGGTACACTGAAGTAATATTTATAATTTATTCTGTAAAAGCATCAATGGCTTCCACTGTTCTGCTTTATCACCACAGCAGCTGGAGGCAGGTGCTGCTAAAGACTTGCTGGCCTTGTGCACATGCAGTCTCAGCTGCAGTGACACTGCCATGTGCCACGGTGGGTCACCTACCTTTGCGTTTATATAGATACACCTAAATGATGCCATCTTCATACTGATTTGCTGTAATTATTGAGTCTAGCAGGAAGAAGAAAAGATGCTGCGTGCTTTTTTCTGTGAGCTTGTATCTAACAGAAAAAGTATCAACTTGCTCTGAAATAAGTGCTGCCTGGAGAAAATGGCAGTGGGATAAACCGACCTCTTCTCCTATTAATTTCTTACAAATATTGTGTCTTAACAACAGCACCTAAGGAAAAAACCTTGTTTTCCTGTATTTCCCAGAAACCTCCATTTTTGGCAGAACGAAACACACAGCACAGTTGACCCACTCTAGTGCTTAGGGCACCTGTTCAATGGTTAAGGCCCCAGACCTAGCCAGTTGCCCACCCCTGCGCATTACTCGGTTAATAACTTCAAGCCCCGAAATCTCAGTTCCACTGCACAGCGACAAGTTTTGTCTGAAATTGTTTGTCTGGTTTGGTAGTTATGGGGTTACAGTGGCCGTGCTGCACTGACGGTAGAACTAGATGATCTCAAAGGTCTCCTGCAGCCTTGACGATACTATGACCCCACGATTTTCCGATTCCATGACCGGGGGACTGCCCGTCTCCACCGGATCGAGCCCGCACCGCCCTCGCAAGCACCGCCCCGCAGAAACCCGGGCCCGCCCGCGCCGCTCTTCTCGCCGCGGCTGCCGCGTGAGCCGTAGAATCAATCGCCGTCGCTGGCGGCGTCACCTGCCGTGTTCGGCTGCGTCCCGGAGGCGGAAGCGGGACGGCGCCTGTGGCGGAAGTGAGACGCCGGGGCGGCGTGTGCTCAGCGATGGCATCCCAGTAGTGGCGACGGCGGCAGCGGCAGCGGTTTCCGTCCTTCCCCTCCCCTTTTCCGCCGTCGGGACCGGGTGGCGTGGCCATGGCCGGGGCCCAGGCGGCCGCGAGCGGCGGGGGGCGGGCGCTGCTGCTGCTGCTGTTGCGGCCGCGGCCGCGCGGCTCGGACGGCGCCTCACGTGACGGCCGCGCGCCCGCGTCCCCCGCGCGCCGCTGCCTCGGCGACTGGCGGTGCCCGCCCGCAGCGCAGCCGGGCCCCGGCGGCGGCGCCGTGTGGGGAAGGGGCGGTGGGAGCGGCAGGGGGAGCCGGCGGCGCCGCGGGGAGCGGGGTGAGCCTCTGGGAGTGAAGTGTCCTGAGAGCACAGAGAGCTCGGGCAGTGGGCATGGAGAAGGGTCTGAAGCGCAGGTCCCATGCGGAGCAGCTGAAGGAGTTGGGGCTGTTTAGTCTGGAGGAAAGGAGGCTCAGGGGGGACCTTATCGCTCTCTACAACTACTCGAAAGGAGAGGGTTGCAAAGGGCAGGTCGGCCTCTTCGAGACAACCAGCGACAGGGTAAGAGGACGTAGCCTCAAGCTGCGCCAGGGGAGGTTTAGGTTGGACATTAGGAAGAATATCTTCACAGAAAAGGTGACTGGACTCTGGAATGGGCTGCCCAGGGAGGTGGTGGAGTCACCGTCCCCAGAGGTGTTTAAGGAAAGACTGGACGTGGCACTCAGTGCCATGGTCTGGTTGACAAGGTAGTGCTCGCTCGTAGGTTGGACTCGATGATCGCAAAGGTCTTTTCCAAGCTAATTGATTCTCAGATTCTGCCTCTTGGCGACTCACCTCATGCCCCACCTCACGTTAATTCTGTCAGGGTGCTTTATACACTACATATTCCTGTGGAAACAACGCACTGTCTTAGATCGGCATTCAATGTTGAAAGTATTTTCTGCAAAAACAATAAATGGCAAATTGTGAGCGATTACTTTTTTTTTCTAAATGGCAAGTGATAAAGGTTCACTTCTTTAACAAAGAAGGGACAGAGCGTGTGGATTTAGCCCTCACAGCTTTGAAGTGCTCACAAGTCCCATCTGCTGAGGTGATTCCAGTAAAGGAACCAGATGCAGGACCCTGTCACTTGGTGGGATTTTTCCCAGAACACTGTATTCATGGAGAGCATCTTGTAAGGGCAGCAGTAGTGTAGTGTCCTGTTTTCTAGCTCTTGCACATAGAATTTATTGGTCAAATGTCTTTTGACTTCCAAGCAGGCTGTGTGGTAATCTCAACACAAAGTATTTTGTCATTAAGTGAAAAACATTCTGGGTAGTAGGGAAACTCCTGGAAAGCAAACATGTTGATAAAATAGTCTTAAGAAATAACTTTGATTTTGTTTTGGTTTTTTTTTCCAGATGTAAGCATCTCTGTGTCGTCATCTCTACAAAGCAAAGAGAATATTTCCTTACTGGGAAATAGGAGGCTTTATTTTGACACTCATGCGCTGGTATGCCTCTTGGAAGCAAATGGTAATTTGTTTGAACAAAGTAACTACTTTTAGTGTCTTTCATGAGTGGTTTTTTAGTTTACAAAGTTTGTTACTTTTCCTTGACATGTAGTGTTATATCTTGTTTCTGATGGATCTTTTGGGGCTTATCTATATACTGGGTAAGGACATACAGGGTTTTCTTTCAAAAAGGAAACAGTGAGCCTATATAACTTTGTTTGGAATTATTTATTACCATATTGGTAGTTACAAATACTAAGAAAAAAATGAAATTTTAAGAACTGAGAGCAAAAAACTCCAGAGTTTTCAAGATAGTGGTTTAAAATGTATTAATTGGATTCCTTCATATGTAGTATATTGCACCTTGAATATGCATCAGTGTGTTACAATCAGATGGAATACAGGCTACTTTGTACAGTGCAGCTTTTAGGATAGAGCATAGGATTCTCTATAAAACAGTATTATGCTAAAATATATATAGGGGAATAGATTATTTTGGATTCAATGCTGAGGTGGGAGAGGTACCCTAAAGTGAAGCTCAGTATACTGAAGAGTCTTGTAATAGCTCTCCATTCCTAAAACAGAGAGGTCCTAGTCCCCTTCCCCCTGCCAGGTGATTTCTTCTTTTTCCATGTGCCAGGAACTTCTTAGGAAACTCTCCAACCCTTTTGCTTGGTTGATATTCTGAGACACTAATTTAATGAGCTGCTGGCTCAATTGAGTGAGCACAGGTCAGAGTGTCAAAAGGAAGGATAAGTGGAGAGGGAGCCTTTTGGTGGTAGTAAACTTTTATATCAGCTCAGTTGTTGAAAGTGACTTGCTCTCAGCTGTGCTCGCTGATGCTGAACTGCTGGTTAGTTTGAAATAATCATGCTTTTGAAAGTGTTTCTTTTCATAATGATTAACTTTTGTTCGTGATATTTTTATTCCTACATTATGAGGGTGGAAAAGATGAAGGTATATTTTAGGGACAGTGTTTTACTATAGTTTCCAGTACATTCAGTTTAAAAATTTTCTGATAAGCACTCAGAAGCTGGCAGACCTAAAATCAGGGCAGTTGGCTTTGTTTTTAGTTGTTGAGTTTTGTACATCTTCAGTGGTACTGAAGTTTTATAGTATAATGAAGTAAGTATCTGCTTTTCAGAGTCAGAATTCTTGCTTGCTCGTGGAGATAACCACATGTGAGAGGTGACATTCCACAGTAACTCTAGAAAACTCCCTGTTTATCCTTGTGATAGTATAACAGTGCTGCACTACGGAAGCAGTCATCCTATGTCACAGACTTAGTTTTGGGGTGGGGAAACTTGGAGGTACTGACTGTGTTCTTTTGTTAGTGCTGGATCAAGAGGTCTGTGTTTTATTATCTTTCATAACTGACATTTGTTGTAATTTGGTGCTGAGTATCAGCAAGTGGCGTTTCTGTAAACTGTCCAGATTTGGATCTCTGTCTGAATGTCGCATTTTGTTTCGCTTAGGGTTCACTACTCAGCAGTCGGAGGTCATTGTATCTGCGTTAGTGAAAATCATGAACACCAACCTGGATATGATTTACAAGGACATGGTCACCAAAGTACAGCAGGTTAGATCAGAGGCAGTGGTGGAGTTAAAGTAAATTAAAGCCTTGTATGCCTGCTAATGAAATATGTGTTGCTATTTGTTACTGTTAGACACTGCATTTTAAAAGTTTGAAGGTGAAGAGAAAACATTCCTCTGCATCTATTGACTGGTTCATTTTGTATTGAGTTTATCAGATAGTTACCAAAGTGTTGTGACGGACCTTGAGATTTTAGTACTGTGTGTTGGTATGCGAACCACAAGTAGTTTTTTAGTTTCAACCTTACAGTATGACACAGAGTTACTGAGAAGGCTTAGGCAGGCATAAGAGGTATTCAATGCATGGATTTTAATTTCTACATGTATTCTTTTGTAGACTTGTAACAAGGAAGTACAGATCCACTCAGTTATTTACCACCCTGTTATGTGGGACTTTTTTATTTATCTCTATGTCTCACAGTGACATTTTGTTGTATTAGAATCGAGCTGAAGTACAACCGCTGGGGCTGCTCTGTGAGCCTGGGGTTCCCAGTCCCAGGTCACCTTCTGAACTCAAGTAGTAACTTGTTTCATAGTAACAAGGCTGCTGTTTCGAGACATGAGAAAACAGCAGCTGCTGTGCCTGTAGTATAATAGTCTTGGCAGAAGGGTATCTCATTAAAAAGTGGAATACTGCAAAGGTGGATTTTGTGCCACTTTCCATCTAGGGGGGTTTCAGGCCATCCTTACTAGCATTTAGATTGTAGGCAGACCAGATGTGGGAGTCCTTCATCCTCTTGTGCTGAATTTGTTCCACAGTCACTCAGAGAATGCCATGTCAAAGGGTCCTTTTCTCCCATGGTTAGCTGTATTTTACAATAAACAGTCTCAGCCTCCTTCTGTGCCTAGCTTTTTTTAATGAATGTTGTTTTTTGTTGAGTTTAATGTTGCTACTGATAGTGGAAGTTTTCTGAGACTGTTAGATTTGACCCTCAGGTGACTTTCTGCCATTAAGATGCAATGTGTAGGTTTGTATGGCAGCTCGGGAAGTGTGTGTGCCATCAACACTGGGCCACATGATAAATCTGTACTTCCTATAGTCTTTGCACAAGGGCTTCTGCAGAAAGAGAACAGAGAATTGGAAGAAAGATACGGAATGTTGTGGATGAGCTATTATCAAAGTATTACCTTGGTTAGATAAAACCTTAGGGTAAAACAGATATGCATGTGTGTGTATGTATAGACATGAAGAGGAGAAAGAATATGGAAGATTCTGGTCTCTGTTTGCTGAGTCCACTGAGGAGAAGAGAGAACAAGAGCCATCTGGAGACACTGAGGAGTAAGAAAAGAGGTGTCCATGCAGTACTCTTTCTGTAGACTTTTTGTAATGTGTCCAGACCACTGACCCATTTTTTTTAGTCTTGTGGTCAGGTAGCCTGGAGAGGCAACTTTAGATGCTACTTCGAAATAAAATGCTGCAAGGTAGAATAGCATTTTGTGACAAAACTGAAGCTAGAGTGCTGTGTCAGGTTTGTAGGGTCTTAGTCCAGAACCAAAAGCAAGGGACTACTTACTGGAGGAAGATCTTTAGTAGAGCAGGCAGTTGCTATTTGCACGTATGGGTAGTGTAGGACCTAGAACAATGTCTACAGACTTTTCCATTCTTGAAAGTTGCAGAGAATTCTTGTTTGTCTTCTGTCAGTTCAGTGTAATGGACCTAGAAGAGCAATTCAAAGCATCAGTGCGTGATTCTGAGTAGTGAGGCAGAGTGACTTCCTTGCCGGGAGAGGCAAAAAAGGAGGTAATTACAGAAGAGTATGGTTGTGCTGAGGAATTTTGGATTGAAGGCCAGCTTTCCTCATTTGGCTCAGAGACAGCTGAGCCAAAAGCAAATGTTTCCTAGGTTAATAATTGAATTATTCTGATCTGTGTTAGCACTGCCAGTTTTGTCAGACATTACCAACGTTTGAGCCTAACTTGCTTATTTTGTCACTGTCACTCTATCTTGCTTTCTGAAACTTGGATAATCAATCTGAAATTGCTGAATTAAAAATTTCCGGGTACCAAAATAGTCTTTCATATTTGTAGGCATAGATGAGAAAAAGCATGATAGTTGTGATATGTTCTGAGATTCTTCTTCCATCTTTTAAAGGAAATTGCACTTCAGCAAGTAATGTCCCATATTGGTGGTGTGAAAAAGGACATGATTATTTTGGAAAAAAGTGAATTTTCAGCACTTCGCTCAGAAAACGAGGTAAAAGTCACTGTCTTGGAAAGTGCTACTCTAGAACTTGCCTTTGTTTTTTTTTTTCCTAATGATGTAGAAAAGCATCTTGTACCTAAGGAGATGACTGGGGCTGGGATGGTTTGGTGGCCATTCACTAGTGGGGTCCCTCAGGGGTCTGTGCTGGGGCCAGTTCTGTTCAATATTTTTATTGGTTACACGGATGAGGGTACTGAGTCTTTCATTAGTTAATTTGCGGATGACACTAAGCTGGGAGCATGTGTCAATCTGCTGGAAGGTAGGAGAGCTCTGCAGAGGGACCTGGAATGGTTGGATGGGTGGGCAGAGTCCAATAGGATGAAGTTTAGTAAGTCCAAGTGCCGAGTCCTGTGTTTTGGCCACAGTAACCCCCTGCAACGTTACAGGCTGGAGGCGGTGTGGCTGGACAGTGCCCAGGTGGAAAGGGACCTGGGGGTATTGGTCAACAGCCGATTAAACATGAGCCAGCAGTGTGCCCTGGTGGCCAAGAAGGCCAAGGGCATTCTGGCCTGTGTCAAAAACAGGGTGGCCAGCAGGACCAGGAAAATCATTCTTCCCCTGTACTCGGCACTAGTGAGGCCGCACCTTGAGTGCTGTGTCCAGT
The DNA here is from genome assembly GCF_020740725.1 of Corvus hawaiiensis. Lineage (NCBI taxonomy): Eukaryota > Metazoa > Chordata > Aves > Passeriformes > Corvidae > Corvus > Corvus hawaiiensis. The sequence goes on along the minus strand of NC_063213.1, from coordinate 63,740,710 downwards.
TCTGGGCCCCTGAGTTCAGGAAGGACGTTGAGATGCTTGAACGTGTCCAGAGGAGGGCAACAAGGCTGGTGAGGGGCTTGGAACACAAGCCCTATGAGGAACGACTGAGGGAGCTGGGGTTGTTTAGCCTGGAGAAAAGGAGACTCAGGGGTGACCTTATCACTCTCTACAACTTCCTGAAAGGTGGTTGTAGTCAGGTGGGGGGTGGTCTCTTTCTCCAGGCAGCAGTTGATAGAACGAGAGGACACAGTCTTAAGCTGCGCCGAGGGAAATAGAGGTTGGATATTAGGAAAAAGTTTTTCATGGAAAGAGTGGTGAAGTACTGGAATTGTCTGCCTGGGGAGGTGGTGGAATCACCATCCCTGGATGTGTTTAAAAAAGATGGGATGTGGCACTCAGTGCCATGGTTTAGTTGAGGTGTTAGGGCATGGGTTGGACTCGATGATCTCAGAGGTCTCTTCCATCCTGGTGATTCTGTGATTTAATGACCTTGTTGACGGTGCAGAGCAGAGGGCACCTTCAGCAAGTCTGCAGATGATCCAAAGCTGGGAGTAGCAGCTGATACATTAGGCAGTTGTGGTGCCATTCATGGGAATATCAACAAGCTAGGAAAATGGAATGACAGCAATCAAATGAAGTTGAATGAATGGAAATGCCCAGTCCTGTCTCTGGGAATACCCTCAGCCACCAGGACAGGCTGGGGGTAACCAAAGGGAAAGCAGCTTGGCAGGAAGGGCCTGGGTGGACAGCAAGTTGACCATGAGCCAGTGATGAGTCCTTGTGGCAAAAGCAGCCAATGGCCTCCTGGGCTACATTAGGAGTGGGACACTGCTAATTTCTGCCTTGTGCTGTTGTTTGGAAGGGCACAGTACTGAGTAAACAGGCATGTGTATTCATCTATATGCATACTGAGGACATAGAATAGTGCTTGGTTTGCCTGCCTTTTCATATTATGGATTATAGTCACTGTTACTGATCATGCAAATTCAGTAGATTTCTAGATTGTGTGGTTTTATATACAGTAATAAAGTCTACAATTTTTTTTGTACTCTCACAGAAAATAAAACTTGAACTCCAACAGATGAAGAAGCAAGTCATGGTAAGATACCGTACCAATATAATTAAGAATTAACACCTGTCTAATTAGCTGGAAAAAATACAAAGTGTTCCTTTCAGAATTTTATTTTCTAAGCTGTGCTTAATTGTTATGATACATGTGATACTGAAATTGCTGTTGACAGTACAGTGTGGGCTGCAGCAAAGGCACTTTCATGCATACTTCATTTATGGGGACAGGAAACTGTGACTAGTACAAGAGGTGAACCAAAATATAACTGATGATATTTTTACTTATATGTCCTTAATTTAGATTCAGAAAGTAGCTGCTGTGTCACAGTTAAGGCTGAGGGAAGTTCTGCATTTAGGGCTGCCTGTACATTAAAGATGCAGCATACATTTAAAATTATAGTACTTACTAATTGTGGGAGTTTGATTGCTCAGTTTGGTGATTTTTTGTTTCTTTTTTCTCTGAAGGCTTACCTGTTACCTGTCCAGAATTTAAAACAGTCAACAAATGTAACAATTTAAAATGGGTTTTTAAGGCCACCAAGTTTGGGACCATTATGTTTGGTCCTGTTTGTTTGGGAGCAAATGACCATTGCACGAAAACAGGCTCTGTGTAGAAAACTTATTTTAAAATACATTTGGCATCTAATTTTTGAATTGTAACTTATTTTATGCCTTCAGTTGCATGTAAATGCGTTAGTGTAATCCACTGGTAGAGAGCATCAAGGATCTGAGTCATCTTTTCTCAAAAGCTAGATGTCTTCATAGTTTACTTTTAACTGTAAATTTAATTCTCACAAGGGCAGGTTGTTCTATGCTTGCTCAAAAAGACACAACATAAATTTTCAAGGAAAAATATTTCTATTTTTTTCTTTATCAAACTGTAACGTATTCTGTTGCAATGACAACTAATGATAAACCAATTAAAAGTTCAAAATTCAAGCATAGAAATTGAGTCTAATTATTGTTAATGCTAACCTAATGAGTTGGCATTGGCCTACTTGAGAAATGCTTACTTGGTTCTAGCAGTAGAATCTCCCAGAGCATCAGCAGTCTTTTGCTTCTCCCACATATTCATCTGATCAGCAGTTTGCTGCATGACAAACTGTCAGCTGGCTGAAATTCCTGCCAGGAGGTTGCATTAAAATGGCAGCTGTCACTGGGAAAAGCAGGAGTAGCTCACAGCTATTGATAAAGTCAAATGCAAGTGTATAACTTAATGGTAGTTTTAAGAAGTTAGGTGTATAAAAATGTAAATAAAAGTTTCCTGACTTTTAAAATGTCTGTAGCTTTTTCTGAAAACCCTAGATGTAGTCTTTGGAAACAGATTTTCTTTTACATTGGAAGGTGAGAAACTGCTTTGAAAGTTATTTTGAGCATCAAGATTGCTTTGTGGAAGAAATCCAACTTACAGGTGTAGCCAGGCATGTGTTTCTAGATATCAGAGAGAGTTACAGGGTATATGAAACATGCTCTGCATTTATAGAAGGATGTGCTCTCAGTTAAGTGCTGTTCTCAGGGTTAAAAGTATTTTCTAGTTTTTGATTTTGAGATCCAATTCATACTATAGAACATCATATTTCCCAGGCGAAGAATAGAAATACTTCTGAAAATTATATACATTAATTGGAGAGAAGCTCAATTCATGAGATACATACATAAAGATACAATATATTTGTCTAATTCTTTCTGCTTATGACTAAACAGAAAATCTTACCTGCTGCTTTATCAATTTTTTCCATTAGGATGAAATTACCAAAGTTCGTGCAGATAACAAGTTAAACCTAAACCTAGAGAAGAGCAGAGTAAAAGAACTGGTAAGTTTTGGTTACTTTCTTTTAGAAACATCTCAATACTGAGTAATCTCCAAATCTGGGTAAAAGCATCTTACCCAAAGAGCATTTTCATACTAACCTATTGCATCACTCAGCTTCAAGATGGTATTAATCCAAGTTAGTCATCCTTATGCTGGTTCATGCAAGGTGCCATGTTTGGGTATGTATGTTTTCCTTATTTTAATCTTGTTCTAATATCAGGATTAACATATTACACTTAAATATATTAGATATTTAATCTAATATGCTGACTAGCTGCCTAGAGGGTTTTCTATTTTATTAGTATATCTCTTTCTCTATTTTCACACTTAATAAACCTTTTAACTTAATTCAACATTTTGTTGAATCATCATTGAAAATATTTCATTTCCCTGTATCTAGTTTGTCAGGAAATACCTATTGTGGAACTAGTTGTAGTTTTAATTGTAAGTTATCCTCGTTCATACTGGTTTTGAGCTTTGAAATACCTGGCAGATCTGAATTGATGTAATCTTAAATTAGGATAATGTAGATGTAAAATTAGAAGATTAACAAGTTTTTGCATTATACACAGCACTCTAAACAGAGTTCTGTTCTCATAGATTTTTTTTCCAGTAGCTTTTATGATCTCAGTGAAATGGCATCTTCTAAATTGAAGGATCTTTTAATGACTTTTTCTGTATTATTATTATTTCTTACTCAGTCCTTTTTCCCAGGTGCATCATAAAGATGTAATATTTATCTTCAATCCAGGTAGTAAGAACTGTTCATGTAGATATCATTTATCTTCTGTGTGTGCCCCTAGAAGTTTTTCACAGTGATTAGTTTAGGTAACAGCTGTGTTGGTGATTCAGTATAATGACTAACAGTCTGTTAGCCTGTGGTAGATGCTTGAATAAAGTACAATTTGAGCAGGTACACTTCTTGTTTAAAGGTTAATACTTCATGCTAATGTTTTAAAAAAACATCATATGAAATGTAGTCATTGTGTATTTCATAAGATTTGCAATACTTTGGGTTTACAAAACCTATATGAAGCCACTGCAGCAGTGATAAATTAGGCAGCAGTGTTTTCTTGTATATTCATGTAGGAATCTGGGCTTTTGTCTATTGTGCAGAACACAACTTTATTTTGCCTCCCAGGAAAGGCAAACTGTGCACGTCAACTTTCTCTTTAAAAAGTTGACCAACTTTGTAGTCTGTTGTGCAACTATAATTTCATAGTTTCTATGGAGACTGCTCTTCTTTTTTTTCCTCCCTCCACCCCACCATTTAATTGCCAGCTCTGCAGTGTGTGAACAGAAAAGGAAAAAGGCAGCTGAATGGGGAGCAGGTTGTAGCACATATGCTGAGTTGGGGGAAAGACATAGTCCAGTATTTTCTATAGTAGGCACAGCATCATTGTTATATTTACTTCAATTGTAATGTGACTGTGGACTGAATACTCAGCTTTCTAAGAATAAAACTCAGGATAATTGAGGGTTACTGTGCATTCTTACTAAGTTACTTTTCAGAAGAGAAATGTCCAAAGTTTTAATTGTTTTAACTTGAAGCAATAAGTAAAATGTTCTTATCCTTCATTTTTACATGGAAAAAGTGCTGAAAGAGAATTTCACTTATGTTGGCAGTCTCATGTTTCAAACTCCAAATGCTTTATCTTTTGTTTTTTGTAGTTTATTATCTTACAGCTTTATTTCTCAGAGAATCCTACATTGCTTAGTGCACATCTTTTTATGCTGCGACTTATATCTTCAGTGTACAGATGTGATTTAAAAATGTGAAGTACAGTACAAAAATTTATATATATTCATGTGTTCATGCATCACAGTGCCTCTAAGTTTGCTGTTAAAAAACTCAAGATGTATCTGACAAAATTGAATTTTTTCTGCACTGTGAAAAAGCGGACTTCAGGCGAAATCTCCCTGTTGAATTGCAGAGGGGGAGATTTAGCCTTGTCCTTCCTTCTTTTGTTTCTATGCACTGTTTATGTTGTTGTTACAGACGTGGTGATGGCTTGCAGTAAAATGTCAATTTCACTGTCTTAAACCTAAGATTAAAATCCTTGGGTCTGACTTAGAGAGTTCTAGACACAAAACAAAACTTTAAGAAACATCCAGAAAGAAGCTCGTAGGATATAAATAATTCAGAAGATGTGTATGTGGCTAACTGCACGTATTTAAATAAAACAGACAAACTATTTCAGTCCATAAAATTATTTTAATTCTCATGGTTCTTTTGGTACTGATCAATTCATTAATGTGAGGTCCAATTCTTGCATTTCTACCCAAACATAATTTTGATTAGATTATTTTATAAATACTCTGGCATCTTGACACTTTCAAAAATGGAAATTTATATAAAATATCTGAATTTCTTTTTTTATCCTTCTCTTCATTTTGCAGAATCTAGTGACTCTTTCATTAATTGTAGACATGCTGTTATTTGTTTTTATGTAGTTTTCTACATTTGTAGCAGCCTGCTGTCTTTTAGCTTCAACTTGAGATCAGTCAAAAGTCCAAACAGAGCTCTAGATCTTTAAGGAGTGTTTTTCAGTGCTGAGGCATTTCTGTAGATTAATCTGATTTTAATGTTAAAATGAAATAAGCTTCCAGAGTGACAGAAAAATAAGGTGACTTTCCACATGGGAATGTCAATAGGTAAGGTTATTGCTGTTTAACTCAGGATTCTGAGATGGTTGCCTGATGACCTTAGTACTCTTCACTGGAGACTGGTGCTTTATCCATTGTCTATGAATAATTTAATTGCTCCAGTAGTGGGGCAGGAACCATTATAGGTGTCAAGGTAAATCAAGCCTGTTCATGAGTCAGAAAGGTAACCTGCTTTAAAGGCATGCTTCCTTATTTTGGATTTAACTTTTCCTTGAACCCAAATAGCCATAACTTAAAAATAAGCCACAACTTCTGATGATCCCCCAACAAAAGGCTTCATGTGTGATACAAATGTTCTGTTTTTGACAAATACACCATGAAATGGCAGAGGTCAGAACAATTCGAATTTTGAGTGCATACAGTGCTGGCTAAACATTTCGTTAATAACTGAGTTTGATGTGATTTAAAAGTGTTCTCCCCTTCCTGAAGGCAGCAGATGGTTGTGTCTTGGTTGTGCTTGTATGCTCAATGGATTAGTCAACTGTTCCAGAGTTACTGCTCAGAGTCATAGGTCCTTGTTTTTCAGAAATGCAAATCTGCCAGCCTTTCTTCCAGCTGCTTACTAATATATACAGTCTTTGTGAAAGGTGGGTGTCTGAAGAACTTGTTGCACTTCACATTTCTGAAGTGTGCTTTTCAGAAGGACAGCAGGTACCCTACAATGCTGTCTGCCAAGTGCTGCCAGGCAATAATCTTGTCCAGATTATGTGTTCTACGTAATTTGGAAACAGAGAAACATGCTTTTAAGTGGGAAAAAAAAAAAAAAAGGAAAAAAAGTTTAAGGACGGTATCATGTTTAACTTTTTTTTCCCCTCTTCTAGTATTCACTTAATGAAAGAAAACTACTTGAAATGAGGACAGAAATAGTGGAATTGGTAAGAACTTAGTAGCTGATTATAACACAGCAAATCTTTTTGTACTTGTGTTATGGACCTGGTATCCTTTATGGACTTGGTGATGTCCTTATGCACTTTAACTTAAGTGTCTACAGAATAAAAATTCATATATATTATTAGACCCTCTGCATGTATATATAAGCTGTTCAGTAGTCACTTTATTTTGAAACCACATGCATGTAGTATTTTCTGTAAATGAAATTCCACTCATAGCGTGAAATTAATTCTTTCCACCACATTCAGAGAGAAACTCATTGCTAGACTGATTTGCCTTCATTTTAGAGGAGGTTTTTACCAAGCACTGCTACTTCTCTTTGTTTCCTTCCTGTAGTTTAGGGAATTATCCTTATGAAGTCATCTAGCAGTAAATCATTAACTGATTCACAATGTTTCAGTAGTGCTGATCTGAAACTATCAGCAACTCAGCAGCTGTTGTTCTCAGTTTACAAGTTGGATTTTTCAGTCTCTTCTGTAGTAATTCTATCCCATATTTTTTAGCAGAAGTCCTGTCTTCTATCATAATCAAATTCTGAATTTGTAGCTGGTTTTGTGGTAAAACTCATTGCAAGACAAAGATGTGCTTTCCTACAACAGAAGACCAATTCTCAGTTTTTAAATGATCCATAAATCTCTCTGCTCCAGTATGATTTTGTCACGAGAGGCTCTTAGGCTTCTCAATAGCTCTTACAATTGAGCAGTGACTTTAGTCAGTGGGCTGAATGACAGATTGAAGTTAATGTTTATGCTGTTAGATTGAGATAAGAAGGCATCCAGTTCTGCCAGTTTCTAGATTACTTGTTAAGGAACATGTAATCACATACATTTCCTGAGTTCACCAAATTACTCAATTCCTTGGATATAAGCAGCTAAGAAGGAACTTCTTCTCTTTGAATAAGGTCTGTATTATCTCAATTGGTTAGAGCATGATGCTAATGACACCAAGGTTGTGGACTCCATCCCTGTACAGGCCATTCACTTCAGAGCTGGACTTATCTTTGTGGATCCCTTCCAACTCAGAATATTCTGAAACTTCTGTGAGAATGCAAATTAACATGCATTTAAGGAGGAAGCAAAAATACAACTTGAAGGGATGGGTTAAATTTCTAAATAAACTAGGAAGTGTTCAAATTGCATAATTTTGTGGCTTTTGCTTTTTAGCATGCACAACAAGACCGAGCTCTGACCCAAACAGACAGAAAAATAGATACAGAAGTTGCAGATCTGAAAACAATGCTCGAATCACACAAACTTGATAATATTAAATACTTAGCAGGTAAGGAATCTGGGGTTTGTCTCTGATGGTGAAACTGCCAAACACTGTTAAATGTTTGGCAAACTCTCAATTGACTCTATTCATAAAGGCCCTGATTAAAAAAAACCCAAACAAACAAAATTGAAATAGTCTTAGGCAGAATTAGCAGCCTTATTTCTGTACTTAACACACAGTTTTCTGTGATACACAACTTTATTTTGCATGGGCTTATTTCAGGTTTTTGCCCTTCTTTATACTGTTAATAATAATATGTGTGAGAAATTTAAATGTCTGCCTGTTAACAAGGACCAAAAAGTTCTTCTGTGCCTGACTTAATTTATGTAAGCAGCCTGCTTTGTGCCTTACTTCTTCATCCATCTGATGGAGATCTATGTGCAGAAAGGAACATTTCAGCTTTTCTGACTGTTCAAGGCCACATATTCTTTAAATTTGCATATTTACAGAAGTGCTTGGAGAAAATATTATGTATGTGTGCCTACTATTGCCCTAGGTAACTTTAATATTTTGACATTTTAGTACTGAGCGTGCAGTACTATTAAATGAGGTTTGCGGTAGAAAATTATTATTCTTCTGATTTAGATTTTCTGATTATTTTTTCATGGTGGGTTTTATCAAAAGTACAATCACATAAGCCTATTCATAGTACTATATTTCAGACAAATCTTTTAAAGAGAACGAGTAAAATGGAAAATAAAAGGTGCTTTATTAAAATGAGAGGAAATTCTTTTCCCTGCCATTCCTACTCAAAACCAAGTTGAACTCTAAATGGAAGAAAAAATAATTAAAAATCATTTGCATTGTGTTTGAAGTACTGCTGTTGCAAATAAAGGCAAAAATATTTTGTGTGTATATCTTGAAAGAAAAATGTGATTTCATTTAAGTAGAAATTTTAAAATTGGAAAAGCCTTGTTAAAAATGGCTTCCGTTTATTTGTTTGCTAAGTACTTGTCTGTGATTTATTAATCCTGTTACTTATTTCCTCATTTTACATCTGTAACTTGCTATATTGATCTTTTTGGAATGGTAAGCAAGTAAGGGTTTCTTTCAGCCTTTTGATAGTTTTCCAGCATTCTCTTTTGTTTTTTTCTCTCCTTATTTGTCATTTTTATACTCTTCCTACCTTGAAATGGTTTGTTCTAAATGAAAAAACTTGATTTCTCGCATGGGGGTGGGGTGGTTGTTGAACATTTAATATTGTAGTAAGAGGTGTACCTAGCTTTCTGAAGAGATGTTTGAGAGTTATTGATTTAATGTTATTTAATGTCAATATTAATGCCATTTTCCTCCCCATCTTTATTTTCTTTCAGGTTCAGTATTTACATGCCTTACTGTAGCACTGGGATTTTACCGTTTATGGATATAACAAAACATGAATTTAAAGGGACTTCTTCGTCTGAGTTTCTGAAAAAAAGAAGTTTTTAATCATTGCCTGGATTTTAGCCAAATCGTGGCTGTTTTATTTATTATTTTATAAAGCAGACTGTGTTGAGAATGTAACCAAAGACGTGCCTAGAAACAAACTGTGCACATACCTTGCATAGGTTGAACCTTACCTCTGACAGAAGCATTCTGCTGTTTCCCTCTGTTCTGAGCTGCAGGGCACCTGCTGCTGCCAAGTGTCCTGTATAGGCAAAGACTGGCATTCATGCCAGTTGAGTGGGCCTGCGTGCTGTAGAGAAAACCAATGGAATTATGTTGCTTTGCCTGCTCAGACACGCTGGCCAGACTCAGTTGCATGTATTGGAAGTATTGATGATTAGTGTAAAACTGAAGCTATGCATTCTGTGGCTTGGAGGCACTCTTGTATAAGTGGAGTTCGTGCTAATTGAATCATGTTTACTTCTCTCGCTCTAACACTTGTTCATACAGTTACTATGATCAAATATTTGTTTGGCTATTTCTGTAACACAGCTATCAGCTTGTTTTCCAGATGGCTGCCCAATCAGTTGTGTTCATGAACAAGTTCTGTGTAAAGATAGCAGTGTTCACTGCTAGTTTTGTTTGTAAGGTATTTGTAGAGATTTTTGTGACTAACTTGCCTTTGGTACACGTAAGTATCTGATACTCATTCCATATGCTAATTGCTAGACTTACCACTGTAACTGGAAGTTTGAAACACAGTAACATACACTAGTTAATTCAGAGTTAGTTGATACAAACTGTCTCAGGTGCTGCCTTCTTGATGCTTCTAGAAAGGAAAGAGATTTTCAATGATGGTTATGAATCAGGCTCTCAGGCAAGAGAACTGCAACAGTCTTCTGGGGGTTTATTGTTTCATTTTTTAAAAAATCATGTTGATTCTTCAAATGTGGAACTCCGATAGTGATTATAATAACTGAAGCAGTAGTGGACACCTGTAAAGATGTTTAATCCAGTTCTGAACAAACTCACGTGAATCAGTAAGTGCCACTGAAAGCAGTGAAGAAAGATGTCCAGTGTATCCAGGTATCTGTCATTCTTCCACTGATGAAATGACTGCTTTAGCAGCAGAGCTGCCATCTGTGTTCCTTCAGTTAAGGGAAATTTCCCTTTCCTGCTTGCTCTTAGGAGGGGCGATCAGTTTATGCACTGGTAATAAATGCTGTTAGAGCACAATAATGGCTTTGCTTGATGAGTAAAGCTTTTTGGCTACTTTGTGCCTGTACTGTAATAACTATTTAACATTTTTGTGGTTGGAAGTGCCAACTTTGATCATGTGCAAGTGCAGAGGAAGAAATGGATGCTTGTAACAATACTGGTCTGAAATAAAGAATTTTGAGTATTTCATAGAATATGATGAGTTTTCATTTTGAAAGCAACTTTTTGATTTGAAAATGGTCTCTTTGGTTGAAGGTAAGTCACTGCCCATAGCAAGTCTTTTAAGCTAAGAATTCACAAAGTCAACAGCCCTTCTAAGATGCTGAAGAGGAGTAACATAAGGAAAATTATTATTGTAGACTAACTTAACAGCCCCTCTAAATTAATTAATTTATACTCAAGAATTCCACTCTTTTGTTTAAAAATTATTTTCTATACTAAGTTACAGGTTTTGACACCTCAAATTAGGTAAGCAATAATTCAGTTTTTAGAATGACTTTGCTATTGGTCTTATCTTCCCAAGGCAGATGGTTCTATATATGTCCATGCAATCAGTACACGTTGGCCTGCAGGCTTGTGCATCTGACAAATAGTTGCTAAAATAACTATTTAAGACTAATTTTAAATATAGGATCTATCCTGCTAAAAACAGATACTGTGCAAATAAATTTCTATTTAGGGCAGGTGGAAGGAGGAAGTGAAAGATTATAGAGCACCAGCATCTTGGAATTACTGAGGTGTCAGCAAACCAGTACTTCTTGGTGAGTGTTTAAGCCAGGAATAAAGTAAATGTGTCGTTCAGGAAAAATACACTATAAATAGAACATAATTATTATCTCCTAGCCCATGAAGTCTTCAAGTGTTGTGTAAAAGCTTTTTACTCCGAGTCTGTGTGCATAGACGCAAAATCTCTCATTTCCTCTGTCTTTCTAACACTGTCTCATCATACATACCATGAGTATTTATTGGCATTCCAAAAATAAAGAAAATCCCTCCATATATTTCCAAACACAAATTTGACAGAGATTTAAACTCAAGGAATGAGCATTTTGGTACAGGTGAGAATATGTTATAGAATCACAGAATGGTTTGGGTTGGAAGGGACCATAAAAATCATCTAGTTCCAACTCCCCGCTGTGGACAGGGACACCTCTCACTAGACCAGGTTGCTCCATGCCCCATCCAACCTGGCCTTGAACACTGCCAGGGATGGGGCATCCACAGCTTCTCTGGGCAACCTGTTCTGGTGCCTCACCACCCTCACAGTAAAGAACTTCTTACTAATACCAACTCTAAACTGACCCTTTTTGAGTTTAAAGCCATCACCCTTTGTCCTGTCGCTATGTGCCTTTGTGAAAAGTCCCTCTCCAGCTTTCATTACAGAATAATTGCAGTTGCAAGGGACCCACAAGGATCGTCAAGTCCAACTCTTAGGTGAATGGTCTGGATGGGGATCAAACCCAAAACCTTGGCAGTATTAGCACCATGCTCTGACCAACTGACCTAATCCCATGTATCTGCCCATTTCTTGCCTGGCATAAAAAGAAATAAAAAAGGAATAAAAGAAAAAAAAATCCAGAAATGTTAGATCTCTCAGGCTCTCTCCTTAAGTCAATTTGCAAGCTGAAGCTGAGCTCCAGCCCTAACTTGCTTTCAAGAAAAGTCCATTTTTACTGTGAGCATGTAAGAATAAGAGTCTGTCTATACTAGCACTAGTTGTGGGTTTTTCCTGAGAATTTCCCCATTTACATAGCAAAGACGGGATATTCTTTAAGAATTTTTTTTCCAGAGAAGGAAATTGAGAATCATTCCATTTGCTGGAAAACCTAAGTTGCACCAAAACTTCTTTGTGTTTTGCAGAACAAATTGAGATCCAGAGTTCTTACAAAATTGTATTTACTTGTGATACGTTAGTGGGAGTATCCTGAGTTTGTCTATTTTGCTTTCCTTCTTGTTTTCAAGTAAAAATCTGTAAGGGAGCAGTCTCCCTTTCACTGGTATGTATTAGACAAATTGTTTGCTTCAAATATTTTATTACTATTAAATCCCATGCAGTCTAGTCCCTTCTCTATTGGAAGTGTTGCTTGCATCATTCATTTCCCAGAATGTTGTAGAGTTGTACTTAAAACCACAAGCTGACAAATGGAAACATATTTTTAATGTAGATACGAAATCTGCTTCAATTTTACTAACCACAAATGTTTTCGTTTACTAGAATAACACTTCTCCTAGTTGTGAATGTTCACTTAAATGACCTTTCCAAAAATGGTGAAATCCTAGCTCTGAGCAGCTATTAAAAGTACCTTCAAGATGTTTTGAGTCATACTGCTTTAGTGGACTTTTCTCGTCTTACTCTTGCTACCATCTGCAGGCCTTTCCTGCGCAGGAAAACTGGTGAGGTTTTTCACGTGGTTTGGGTTTTTTGGGTTTTTTCAATCAGCAAAGTTAGGTAAATTCCTGTAACTAGTTCTCTTGAACTACTGCAAGATGTGAACAAGACTTAGTCTTGCATCTCCTCATTGAGTTTTCAGGAATTAGGTAAACTACCTTTATTATGATTTCTAAAAATTATCAAAACTCTGCAGGACAATTTACTATTTAACAAAACTGCTATTTAAATTCTCTTTTCAAGGAGTAAGTACAAATAAAATTACTTTTTAATGGTTTAATATATTTTAAAATTATTTATTAGTTTGACGATGTTTTCTTTTTAATGGTTTTTCCTTTATTTATATGGACATAGAATTTAAAGGGTTTTTTGTTGTTGAGGTTTTTGTTGTTGGGTGTTGTTTATTTTTTTAATTTTAGAATAAAGATTTCTGTATAAACAATACATTTCCTTTAGTCTCTAAACAGAAAGTTCATTTACAATCAAATATGTGCCTGGAGTTTCGGGGGTCGCTTTAATAAGAAACAAATGCATACACCCATGGAGATAGATGGCCTGCTGTGACTTTGTTAGGAAAGCTTCCTTTGGCTTAGAACATATTTTTTACCCCATTGCCAAACATTTTAAAGCAGTAGTGTTGATTCTTTATTTTACACTTAAGTTCTCTGTCAGAGCAGTTGTCCCTTATCCTCAGCATGCAGTGTTGTAACTACATAAAGATCATAGAGGAAAACAGACAGTGTTTGCATAATGTTCCTTTGAAATCCGCCCGTTCCAAGGAAGAAGATTTTGGTTTCCTTGGGAGGGTGCCCAGCTGGTATCGAAAACAAAATACTGGAAATGAGTAACAAAATATTGCAGCAAATATCAACCTTGGGCCAATGTTTATCTCCGTAGTGAGGCATGTCAGTGTGGTGTAATATTTCAAATACCCCACGTCCGATATGCACGCTGTCAAACTCTTAGAAGTTCATTAGGCTCCCCATTGTATTCTGAAGTTATATCAGCTTGATTCGAGTCATGAGTAATACTACTCGTGAACTGTCTCTTCTTGTTGCATGAGTAAAAATGTAGTGAGGGAAAAAAAGAAGGGTGGTGTGTTGTTTTGATTGTGGTTTGTTTTTTTTCCCTGCGGGGAAGTGGCACATGTTCTGTGAGAACTTTAAACAGAGCTGTGTGGTACATGAATATAACAGTGGCATATTTATAGCAAGCAACTGAATTTGGTCAAATCAAGCTTGTATACAGGGCTCCAGGGTTTGCATCAGAACCGACAGAGACAGTAATAGTTGTCTTGGCAGGGGTGGGGAAGGGGAGCGGGGCAGGTTTCTCAGCATGAAGGGAAAACAGCATTTATACTGCTTACACTTTAATCTCCAGCATACTTTGGTCTTTCTCCATTGTTAGAAATCCTGTAGTCCCCTTATGCAGGACTGTTGGCAATGCATGTTATTTCATGAATAGGCAGCTATTAAATGTGTCACTTTTGACTGTGATTTTGTGCAGAGTAATTTGTGTCACTCCAAGTCATTCTCTTCTCTTTATCCAGGATCAGTTTTCTTGTGGCAAAGGTATACTATGCTGTATACACTTACAAAGTTCTCCCAGTGATGCAAGAAATGAATAAATACAAAGGCACTTCTGAAGCTCTTTTTAAAGGCTACTTACCACAACCAGGTAGTGGCAGGAGATTTTAAAAATCTTTTATATGGTGGCTTTCAAAGAAGTCAACTCCATTGCCTCATGATTTACATGCAGAGTTCCCTTGTGTTCCTCAACTCTAGCTAAGCCAAGGACCTAACCACCTCTTGTCTGAGCTACCAAGCTCTTCACTGAGCATTTGAGACCAAATAAAGTGACAGGACTGAGCCTATTCAAAGAGAATGACCTCTGCTGGTTTTCCGAAGAGACTGAGCATGCCTAGTGTGGATCTTGCATGTTTTACATTTTTGTTCAGTGGGGCTTTTTTAAGTAGTTGGTTACCTTGTCTCGTGTGTTACATTGCGTCACCACTCAGAAGGACTGAGCTCTGGGAAGCTTTTTAAGAACAAGCTCAAATTGTGTGCAAGTTGAGAGGGGGGAAGTGCAAAATACAGCTCACACTTCCAAAAGTCCATAGGAAAATTATTGCAGAGATGTTAGGTTTTTTTATTTTTTTTTAAAAATGAACCATGTTTAAAAATAAACCAAGATGATTTATTTCTTTAATCCTTCTAGCCACCTTCCAGTCTCTGCATTGCAGCATGCTCCTCTATGTGAATTGTTTCATTTTTAATAATCTGGTTGGTCATACCCAAACTACAGGTCTCAAAAAAAACTATGCTAAGATATTACTCTCTTTTTACTACAGTAAGGATGCATTCAAGACTTCAGCACATTTAACAATGTATTGTCTGGTGAGCTGCTTAAGCAGTTAACATGTCTTGTTTGCAACAGGGTCCCAGTTTGCCCTGAGGTATCAGACCACGCCTGACATGTTATAAATTTGGTGATTCATAAGGTGCAGCTAACTGGGGGGTTGGGAATGTCTAAGGAAGGTAATCCTGTTTGATAAACAGTGGTAGTCGTCAGCTAACAAAGCAAAAATATGCTCACTGTGAAACGTAAATGTTTAATAGAAACCTCATCTCAATTTACTTAAAGGCCAGATTTTTTAAAAGTATTTTCTTTCTCTGCTGTTGCCTAGCAGGAAAAAAGAAAAAAAAATCCATGGCTCTGTACTTGGGCACTCTTACCTCATTTTCCTTTGCAGTTTCTATCTTCAAATTTTCAATATGTCATTTAATAAATTATTTTGGATTTTTTATATATGCCATTTGTAGTTTCAACACTGTTCTCAAGCTTTCTTGTTCCTGCCAGGTTGTATAGAGATTTGGAGGAGGCAGGGGGTGTTTTTCAGTGTGTTCTTAATGAGGGATTTAATGTATTTCTTAGTAAAACAGTGTTCAATGCATTGAAATATGACCAAAGGCTCCCTTGCAAGCCTTTACTTGTTGACTGAATGTCTAGGTTTTGAAAGACAGGTGTCTGCTAAGGAAGGCAGAGGCCCCCCTTGAAGTGGCAGATATAACCCCTTTTCCCTCCAAGTTATTATATTTTGAAATCAAGAGCCTTTAGGCGAAGATGTGGGAAATAGGAATAACAGTTCTTTACTCTATATATATATGTATATAACCAGTCAAACAAAACAACAACAACTATGGCAGTAACAGCAATCACAAACCCAGTGCCAGCCTTCTCGGCTGTCAGGCCCTTTCCCCTCGGGTGCAGTTCCGCTCGCAGCCGGCAGGGGCGCTGGCGGCTCCCGGTGAGCAGGGCAGGTGCGATGGTTCCCCCGCGGCTGCAGGGGGCGCTCCGGAGCGAGCTCGGGAAACCCGCGGCACCGGTGCCCTGGGATCCCGGGAAGGATGGAACAAAGGCTTCACAAACCGCTGGGCAGTTGATCCCGGGCTCTCAGGAACAGCAGGCTGGAATGGCAGGGACGAACGGCAAATCCCGGGTGGCAGACGAGATGTATCCAGATGGGAAAAACCCACGGAGGCCCAGGCAGGCAGGGCGAGCAGGGCTACAGCGTAGCGAAAACTCGAAGCAGCAGCGGAGCAGGACAGCCACAGCTCGGTCTCCAGCAGGGCAGGGAAAGCGGCTTTTGGGGTCCCGGCGTTGTTTCCAGCAGGAAGAAAGAACGGCCAAAAAGAAAGAAGCAGCAGCTCCTTTCTCTGCAGCTTCTCTCTCCGGACGCTCAGAGCGAACTGTCCCCACACCCAGGTGTAGACAAAAGAGTAGCCAGGCCCGCCCCACTCCCCTTTTTGTCTTTCTTAAGTACAGCTATTTGTCCCCTAGCAACATGCATATGGGAGAAAATTCCTTTAACAGGAAAACCTAAGACTAAACTAAAACCCCAACATTATCCACCCCGAATTTTTTCCCATACTAACATGTTACATGAAACTTAACTTTTTTAACCATATAAATCTATGCATTACCCAAATTATATACAAATATACATGCTGATACTGATACAAATACAGAGCCATGGGTAGTTCACCCTAAAACAAGGTCCTCTTGAGGTAAGCATCGGGTCTCTCCATCCTTTTGCATCACCCACCAGGTAGAGAGGACTCACGATCTGGCTGTACTCGGGAATGTGCATCCTCCAGAAACCTATAGCGCCTAGGAAAGCTTGTGTTTCCTTCTTGTTGGTCGGCGGAGACATTGCTGTGATCTTATTGATGACCTCAGTGGGAATCTGACGTCGTCCATCTTGCCACTTTACTCCCAGGAACTGGATCTCTCGGGCAGGTCCCTTGACCTTGCTCTTCTTGATGGCAAAACCAGCTTGCAGGAGAATTTGAATTATTCTCTCTCCTTTCTCAAACACTTCGGTTGCGGTGTTCCCCCACACAATGATGTCATCAATGTACTGCAGATGTTCTGGAGCCTCACTCTTTTCTAGTGCAGTCTGGATCAGTCCATGACAGATGGTGGGACTGTGCTTCCACCCCTGGGGCAGTCGGTTCCAGGTGTACTGCACGCCCCTCCAGGTGAAGGCAAACTGAGGCCTGCACTCTGCTGCCAGAGGAATGGAGAAGAATGCATTGGCAATGTCAATAGTGGCGTACCACTTTGCTGCTTTGGACTCCAGCTCGTACTGGAGCTCCAACATGTCCGGCACGGCAGCGCTCAGCGGTGGAGTCACTTCATTCAGGGCACGATAGTCCACAGTCAATCTCCATTCCCCGTCAGACTTGCGCACAGGCCAGATGGGGCTGTTGAAGGGTGAGTGGGTCTTGCTGACCACCCCTTGACTCTCCAGCTCGCGGATCATCTTGTGGATGGGGATCACAGCATCTCGATTTGTCCGATACTGCCGGCGGTGCACTGTCGAGGTGGCAATTGGCACTCGTTGCTCTTCCACTTTCAGGAGCCCAACTGCAGAAGGATTCTCAGATAGTCCAGGCAGGGTGTTCAATTGCCTAATGCCCTCTGCCTCCACAGCAGCAATCCCAAATGCCCACCTGAGTCCTTTTGGGTCTTTGTAGTAGCCATTCCGGAGGAAGTCTATGCCCAGAATACACGGGGCCTCTGGGCCGGTCACAATCGGATGCTTTTGCCACTCCTTCCCAGTCAGGCTCACCTCAGCTTCCAAAAGGGTCAACTGCTGTGATCCCCCGGTCACCCCAGCGATGGATACAGGTTCTGCCCCCACATGTCCCGATGGCATTAAAGTACACTGTGCCCCAGTATCAACCAACGCATCATATTTTTGTGGCTCTGATGTGCCAGGCCATCGGATCCACACCGTCCAGAAAACTCGGTTCTCCCGTGCCTCTTCCTGGCTAGAGGCAGGGCCCCTCTAGCCCTGGTTATCATTCTTTCCCTGGGCGTACATGCTCGAGGTACCTTCAAGGGGATCCGACATATCATCCTCCCTTCTGTAATGCCTGGCAGCTCGGTCACGGGAGGCTGAGGCTACCTTCACCTTAGCGGAACCCCCTCGGTTAGTGCCTCCCTCCTTGAGTTCATGCACCCGCGCTGCCAGGGCAGAGGTGGGTTTCCCATCCCACCTTCTCATGTCTTCCCCATGCTCACACAGGAAAAACCACAGCTCAGCTCGTGGGGTGTACCCTCTCTCTCTAGCAGGGGGACGACGGGCTCTGACTTGGGGGCCTGTGACTCGCACTGGTGCCACACTGACCCTCCTCATCTCGTCCCTCATCTCCTCCCTCATCTCCTCCCTCATTTCCTTCCTCATCTCCTTCATCTCCTCTTTGAGGTCCTGGACCACAGCAGAGACATGAGCTTTCAGCGGGCCATTGATCATGCTGTCATAATGCCTGAGCCTGTTGGCAACAGAGCCCACTGTTTCTCGGGTATTGTCAGCATCAATCGTTGCAATGAAGGTGGTGTATTGCGATGGCCCTAGCCTTGCCAGGTTCCACATCATCTGTCCTGTGCACCTGACCTTATCGGGGTCATTATCATGCTGTCCATCCTTCCCAAAGAGTACCTCTAATATTGCCACCTCTCTTAGCTGTTGGATCCCTTGCTCGAGTGTCTTCCACTGCATTCTATGATGATACTCCTGCATTCTTTCTTTGTGAATGAACCTTTCTCTCACACTCATTAAGAGCCTCTCCCAAAGAGAGAGAGGCCCTGGCTCCCTCACAAATATCTGGTCCACACCTGGGTCCTGGGTCAACGATCCCAGATACCTTGCCTCACCACTGTCCAGTTGCACACTTGTGCCCATAAGGTCCCAAACCCGAAGCAGCCAGGTGGTATAAGGCTCACGCCCCCTTCGCACAATGTCGTTTCGCATAGCACGGAGACTGTCGTGCGACAGGGACTCAGTGATGACTTCTGGCTCTGGCTCTCCTGCTGGTTGTGAGGGCCCTGGTTGCCCATCATCATTAACTGGTCGTACTGATTTGGTCTTATACTTCCTCCTTTGCACAGGGGCGACTGCTGCTGGCTGTGGTTGTCCTTGTGGTTCAGCTGAAGCCTGGACGGTTGTAACATCCGTGGGTTCCACTGCTGCACCATCGGACTCACCCTCTTTGGGGCAGGGAGAGGGTTTTTCACTAGCTGAGGAGGTGTATTCCCTTAGCAATTGGCATATCTCCTGGCGCACCTGGCCCATCTCCTGGCACATCTCCTTGCGCACCTGGCCCATCTCCTGGCATATCTCCTGGCGCACCTGACCCATCTCTTGGCACATCTCCTGCATCCCTTTTGCCAGTACCCCCACCCAGTTTGGGTAGTCCATTTCTGAGGTGGACTGTTGGGCAGTATCAGTCTGTGGGGCGGGATCTCTAGTGTCTGGGGCTGTGGCAGGCTCTGGCTCTGGGGTAGGATCTCTAGTGTCTGGGGCCGTGTCAGGTTCTGGGGTAGGATCTCTAGTGTCTGGGGCCATGTCAGGCTCTGGGGCAGGATCAGGCTCTGGGGTAGGAACTCTACTCTCTGGGGCCATGTCAGGTTCTGGGGCAGGATCTCTAGTCTCTGGGGCTGGTGTCCGAGTAGATATCCAAGCCAATCTCAACTTATCCTTGAATGCTAAATAGAGTAGGCCTATCAGCAGCAGATGGTTAGTATTCAGAGGGAATTTAAACCCTTCGAAAATTGATGGGGTGGGCCCAAAGAACTGGTTGAGGGGTTGGGAGAAAACTTCCCCTGGTGTCATTTCCTCACAGAAGGTACCATTGTTAACATAACCCCAAAAACATGTGCTCAGTGTGTGATAGCTGTTTATCCATGTGCCCACATTCCGGAGGAAGTTAAAAACCCATGAATTCCTCACCTTCTCGACCCATAACGCAAGCTGGATAACAGCAATGGTAGCCTTAGTCAGAGGACCCATATTCAAATAAGGAGCTGCAAAGGGGAAGAATATAGCCACGGCTACATGCCACCCAAACCAGGGTAAACTAGACCACATAGTGCTGCCTAACAAGGTTCCAATATCCAGCACACAAAATAAAGTTATCGAGGAACTGTTATTCCTTTTTCACCTCTATCTCTTAATGCCCTCAGGCCCCACGTTGGGCGCCAAGATCTGTCTAGGTTTTGAAAGACAGGTGTCTGCTAAGGAAGGCAGAGGCCCCCCTTGAAGTGGCAGATATAACCCCTTTTCCCTCCAAGTTATTATATTTTGAAATCAAGAGCCTTTAGGCGAAGATGTGGGAAATAGGAATAACAGTTCTTTACTCTATATATATATGTATATAACCAGTCAAACAAAACAACAACAACTATGGCAGTAACAGCAATCACAAACCCAGTGCCAGCCTTCTCGGCTGTCAGGCCCTTTCCCCTCGGGTGCAGTTCCGCTCGCAGCCGGCAGGGGCGCTGGCGGCTCCCGGTGAGCAGGGCAGGTGCGATGGTTCCCCCGCGGCTGCAGGGGGCGCTCCGGAGCGAGCTCGGGAAACCCGCGGCACCGGTGCCCTGGGATCCCGGGAAGGATGGAACAAAGGCTTCACAAACCGCTGGGCAGTTGATCCCGGGCTCTCAGGAACAGCAGGCTGGAATGGCAGGGACGAACGGCAAATCCCGGGTGGCAGACGAGATGTATCCAGATGGGAAAAACCCACGGAGGCCCAGGCAGGCAGGGCGAGCAGGGCTACAGCGTAGCGAAAACTCGAAGCAGCAGCGGAGCAGGACAGCCACAGCTCGGTCTCCAGCAGGGCAGGGAAAGCGGCTTTTGGGGTCCCGGCGTTGTTTCCAGCAGGAAGAAAGAACGGCCAAAAAGAAAGAAGCAGCAGCTCCTTTCTCTGCAGCTTCTCTCTCCGGACGCTCAGAGCGAACTGTCCCCACACCCAGGTGTAGACAAAAGAGTAGCCAGGCCCGCCCCACTCCCCTTTTTGTCTTTCTTAAGTACAGCTATTTGTCCCCTAGCAACATGCATATGGGAGAAAATTCCTTTAACAGGAAAACCTAAGACTAAACTAAAACCCCAACACTGAAGTTAAAGGCTTATTTATATGGAGGTTTCATATCAGCCTTCTGATTGATGCTTGTTTAAGTTTTTGTACAAATTGTATTTCAAGTAGCAATTTAAATATTTTTGTACACTGTTAGTACATCACTACATGCAGCAAAACCACAAGACCTTGAGGTACTCAAATATCTTTGAATAAAACAAGCCACTGGATCACATATAAACAGATACAAATGTGGGGTGGGGGTAAATTGCAAGGTGCTAGAAGTCTGTGTACTGTATAAATATCTAAGATACCAAATAGATAAGACAGTAGCAACAGCGAAAGAAAACATAAGCAAAGCCAGTCTTTTCAGCCCATAAATGAAAGTTAAGGCATGCAGCTCCTCTTTGCTCTTGGACAAAACCCAGCAATGGAGACAGGCAGTGGTTTAACAACTGCCTTTGCAGCAAGTGTAGCTGCCTGTTCCTGTAACTGCTGGTAGCACTGTGTTAACCCAGAAATTTCTTTACTGTGAGGATGGTGAGGCACTGGAACAGGTTGCCCAGAAAAGCTGTGGATGCCCCATCCCTGGAAGTGCTCAAGGCCAGGTGGATGGGGCTCTGAGTAACCTGGTCTACTGAAAGGCGTCCCCATCCATGGCAGGTGTGTTGGCAACAGATGATCTTTAAGGTACCTTCCAACCCAACCACTCTGTGATTCTATTAAAATGGAGGATTATTTTGTGTACTTTCCTGCTGTCCTGGGATGAAGCACTTTATTACAAATAAGCGAAGGTTTATATAAACTGCATTAGACTTGGTGTGAAAATTGTAACTTTAACATGTGCTGGAGGTTGGCTGGTTTTTAGATCTTTTACCTATGTTGCTTTAGCATACTGTGTTTGGGTCCTGATTGCTAATGTCCAAAGGATGATTGTTCCTTGTTAGTTACCCCTTACTGAAGTAACAGCTGGGCTAAGGGATGTGGTGATTGTCTAAGTCAGAATGAGCTATAGCCGTGCTGGTGAGATTTCTGTAGAAAGATTAGAGATAGCCTATAAAAGGCCAAAACTAAGAAAAGTGAGTTGCTTCTTGAAGCACTGCCTCGGGGGAGGAATACTTGAAATATATACAGAAAATGGAAGGGAAAAGCTCAAGAAATGGTAACATTAAAGAAGACCTAGGACCAATAGCAGGAGCAAGTTAGTTGCTAAGTTACGAGGCCATTTTGGACAGCAGCTAAGGAGGCAAGGATTGTTTAACAGGTCTGTGGCGAATTTCCCATGTTCAGAGGTTATATGGAAGCATTAGCTCAGCATCAAATCATCACACACAGAGTACAGCAATTCTGTTACTGGGAAAGATACCTGCACTGCCAGGGAAAAGACTGCCTTGCTTTCCACGCCACATAGGGCTGGGAGAGCTGGGCAGCACCAGCCTTTATGCCTCACTCAGTCCCACACTCAGATGAGTCCCTCAAATTCCAGCTCCTCCTGGGATAATTATACAGGAAAATCCAGCTTTTGGGAGCAGGGAGGTAGTTCCTGACTGCTTTTCATAGCACTTCCTACCAGGTCTGCATACACTTCAAACTTCTGCCTTCTCAGAAGAGATCCCAGCCTGCCTGAGGACAAGAAACAATGGCCCTTGGCATAATCTTTTCTGCAGTGGGGATGAAATAGAGCCATTAAATGATAAAAAGAGACTCTACTCTTTTGCTGGGATCCCAAGGGCTGAAGGGCTTTTCTCCCAGAATGGATTCTAGCATTTCCAAATACAAAGGATGGTGAATTCAGTAATGAGTCCCTACCTAGCCAGCATAATAGATTCACTCTATTTAAACCTTGTCCCAAGAGACCTGTATGTGGGTTGCTTTTTTTTTTTTTTTTATTTGTGGTCTCTGCTACCACAGAGCTCGGATTGATGGAAGTAATCATCAAATATGTAACTGGCACTTGTGATGGAGATTGATAAATATGACTAAGTATAGCTCTGTATTACAGAGACTTTGTTCCTTGCAGTGATGCTGTGGACTGACACAGGCTGTTGCCAGAATCTTGATTTCATTCTTTTTGGTATGTGATAAATGTTAGTCAGCTAGACAGACTTATGAAGCCCCATTTGATCTGTATGACAATTATGATTCTTTGAGTTCTTTCCCTAGTACATCCAATTTAATTTACTGTGGATTGCTACCTCCACGCATTCAGGGAGCTGCTCAAATAATACAAAGGAAAGAATACTTGGAAATGTAAAAGGAAAATTGCACGAAAAGTATAGCTTTATCACGAGTAGATTGTGGCAGACTAATGTGGCAGCTTTCTTTGGTAATAACTGTATAACAGACTTTCTAGGCAAAAGAAACACAATGGATCTAATAGAGCTTGACTACAGACCCCACATAATCTAACTTGAAGAAGGCACAAAGATAATGCTGTTAAGAAGTTACCTCGTGATGGCAAGACAAGAGTTCTGTTCACTGCTGTTCAAGAAAGACCAATTTAAACTGTAAGTGTTCTGAAGAAGGGCTACTGGGCTGTTCAGAAATATGATTCATTTACCCTAACAAATGAAAACTGAAGTCAAGATGACACTGGGAATGCTCTCACAGGTGCTATGTTAATTGTAAACAAAAGAAAAAGGAAAGAATTATTTAAGGTGAAGGGCACAGACTTGCCAGAAGTACACTTAGCGTGGAAATTATATATTCCTGAACATCAGAGAATTCAGGATTTGGAGTCCAGTAGAAGCAGCAAGAAGAGATGTGGTTGGAAAACTTATGTGAACCAACAGTCACATTATACTGTGTCGTTCTTATGTTAGCAAAGACAGGACTCCATAGGGAACTTATCTCTGTTGTAGGTTTAT
Source organism: Corvus hawaiiensis (assembly GCF_020740725.1). Lineage (NCBI taxonomy): Eukaryota > Metazoa > Chordata > Aves > Passeriformes > Corvidae > Corvus > Corvus hawaiiensis. The sequence goes on along the minus strand of NC_063213.1, from coordinate 63,716,743 downwards.
ATAAACACTGGAGGGAAAAGCTTTTTATTTTTTCGCTATCTGGAAACTTTTACCAGAGCTGTAATACAACATTATATCCACTGGCTCAAATGTCAGGACTATGTCAGCATTCTTTTACAGTAACTTCAGTAGATCAAAAAACACATCATGCCCTAGTGTTCAATGAGTACGAAAAATGTGATTTTTAAAGGCTTGGGTTTTTTTTTAGTCTTCTGATCTTCTACCAATGCATCTGAGATAATTTACTATAAAACTCAAGACATCTCTAGTGGGCTATTCCCCTCAGTATAACATGAGTTTGAAAGGGCATATATCTAGATTCTGAATTGTGCTACACCTTATTTTGATCTTGAAATGATCTTCTAAATTTCTTTAGAGATATTTTTTATATATATGTACATCTAATTACAGCTAAAGACAATTTGTCGTTCAATTATCCTCCCTTCCTGCTAGGTTCTCAGCAGCTGAACAAGCCCAAAGAGAGTCTTTAGCCTGGGTGCTCTCTGCCTCATCACAACTTGACAGATCCTCTCTCCTGCTCCCAGAAGTCCAAAAGTGAAAAAGGGTAAATGTGTGTGAAATGTGTGTGTGTGTATGCATGTGTGTATAAATATATATATATATATATATATATATATATATATATATACATGCATGCAGGGAAGGCAGAGAAGGACACATCTGCCCTGTTTTACATTCATTGTGTTCAGCCTTAGTATTTAAACAGAGTTACTTTTGAACACACAGCCCTGGTTTGAAAAAAGGACTTTCCCACACTGCTATGAAAGTCATTTCGTGGAGTGTCAGAATCCAAGGCTCACAAGCAATTTGGTTGTTTTACAGTCTTCTTGATCTCCCTCTATGATTTGCACATTCTGTTCCTTTTTCTACCCAAAACTGCAGACACCTCATTTCACCACAGCCTTAGTGCCTTGCCCCACTTCAGTCTGGGCACCTCCAAGGGGAAGACCTCTGCTGCTCCTCATTGCCCTGGTCCTGCGCAGCCTCTTGCTGGAGGTCTGGGGTGCAATTCCATCAGCTGGCCTCAGCCCAACTAAGGCTGATGGGAAATTGCAGGCATTTTGAGGAGAACACATGAAATAGAAGCCTTTTCTTGTGTCTTGACGACACACATAACCTCTGCTCCTTTTCCGTTCACCAACTCTAACTGCTGGTCACCATCCAGCTCTTGGATGTTGCAACACTGCATTGCAAGCCTCTGTGTTCTCACCCTTTGTTCTGAAGCCCCATTCCTGCTGGCAACACCGTGTTTTGCGTCTCGCAAAATGACACTCGTCTGCTGCTCCTCAAGGGCCGCCTATCATTCTGCCCTCCTCCACCAATAAAAGAGTTGCCATAATCGAGATTTTCAGGTGTAATGGGAAGAGGAAATTAAGTGATTTGGAAGGTGCAAGCTTTTAGTTTGCCTGTCCTGTGTTATTTACTTCTTTTTTAGTTTTCCTGAGGAGAAATAGATAAAGTCCTTTAAAGCAGGTTCTTAGTTGGCAGCTTGGTGATGGACCAGTGGGAGTATGTATTAAAGAAACTGGAATAAATAACAAAACCAAAACATAAGGTCACTATTCAAGCAAATAAGCCAGAGGGAACACTAGGAGCAGACAATGTTTATTACTCAATGTAGTCTAAAGTCCAGGCAGTGTGAGAATGCAGTCCAATGGAGCTCTCCTGAAGCTGGGAATGGAGAGGTGCACCGAGAGCAGGCCACAGAGGAGACAGCATGTTTTTCTTTGAAAAGGGTCAATAATGATTGTGCAGTAGGCTGGAAATATTTAGTCATATAAAAGGTGTCAGTGTTAGCAGCAGAATAGAAGCTTTCACACATTTCTTTATTAAAAAAAAATGAATCAGACATTAACCATTAGTGTGAGACAGCAGGTCAGTCACCATTTCTTACACAAACTATTGCAGCTGAAAATGACTGTGGGAAAACTTTCTGATTAGCCCTGTTGGGGTTTTTTGTTTTTTAACAAGAGAAAAGCAGCTGAACTTCTGAATCTAGTTTCCGGTGGAAACAAAGTTTACACAATCAGTGTTTGTCCTGTACCTAATAATTTTTGTAACCCTCTGGCAAATCAACTTGACTAAAGTTGAAAGAGTGATAGTGTTGGACATGATTATGTTTTTTAAACATTTTGTGAAGTCTGGCAGCAGGATAAGGGACAGAGTCAAGTTACTGCCCTGACTGAAGAAAAGGCTCTCAGCCTCATGTGTTGGTCGCAGCCAGCTGGCCAGGCAGCACACACGTGCCGACAGTGAGTATATTTGCAGTTCCAGACCAGCCCCAGTTTGTTGTCTCTTGGTAGTGGCAGGGTGATTGAAGGCATGAGGAGAGCTGGGATTATTGCGGTGAAGAGAAAGAGATGTGAGACAAAGGACTCAAATCTGTAGGAAATAAGGCTTCGTTAGCTGCACTGCTCAGGAACAACAAGTTTGTCTAACAATAGCTTTCTGCCCAAGCACATACGTCAGAGCCAGATTAGATTTCTATTTGCATACCTCCTTACCTTTCTCGGGAATGCCTCCAGCATAAAACTCCTCAATTTCTCTTTCTTCCTTAAGGCATGGGTCTCCTGGAAAGTAACTGCAAAAGCTGCATCTTATTTCTTAATAGATTTATTACTTTGTTTACTTAAAGTCAGATGAACTGGGTTTAATAACCACATCAAATGTTTGCTGCTTTTTTTTAATCCTCTTGGCTCTTCAGAAATAACATAACAGAGAGAGAGAGCAACGGAGCTGGGTGCAATTACATTTTGTGCATGCACACTGAGAGCAGAACCTGAAGACAGCATTGCTGTGCAATGTAAACAAGGCATAAACTTATCCTACTGAACCCTAGTAGCTAGTGATCTGAGAGGGAAAGAATCCAATGGATTTCTGAAGCATAGGGATGAGCCTGTAGTACTGACAGGAAGAACAGGATTATTTTGTTTTCTTTAGAACTGAACACATTTTATACTTACTTGTTGAAATAATAAGCCTGGAAAAAAACAAACCACAAGAAAACTTCAACAGTCACAGTACAAAAGAATGCTGTAGTATCCAAGGGAGTTTTTAATCTGCAGGGAGAGAGAACAGGAGCTGTGCTCTTCTTTCTGTCTCACGTAGTCTAAGGTCTGTATTATGCTCATTATAATGATATCAGTGTTTCAGTGTTTCTAAATTAAAGTGGCAATGCCTAGATTCCACAGGGATGTGTGTCACAGAAATACATGTGCTAGTAATTAAAACAGAGTGTTCAAATATTGCTTCATATTCAGACAAGAACCTTTTTCTGCAGTTGTGTAGTAAAAAAAAAAAAAGGAAGCTAGAGCCAAACTGAGGGCAGCATTAATACTCTGCACAGCCACTGACACAACTTTGAGACTTTGTGCACTATTGTTGCCACCAGCCACACTGAAGAAGTGTTTTCAAATACTAGATAGCATTTCAGAAAGTTTTATGGAAGTCCATTCAAAACCCAGCTCTATGTTCCCACTGCTAAGTAACCACTTAGAAAATTCACTCCAAAGAATAACTCAACACCTAGAAAGCAAATGAGATACCACTACAATGAAACAGATACTACTTTAGTAGCTCCTACCACTAGGCTACTCAGTACACAGCCATCAGTATTTTACCTTCTCAGGGGCAAGTATTTGGCGCTTCAGGGGGAAAAAAAGGCACAAAGAGGCAAACTGAGCTGCGCTGCACTTCATGGGGTAGGGGATAGTCCTTCCTGATCCCCCCATGGACAAGGGGTTTGTGAAAAGAAATACAGAGCAATTACCCTAATCACGGTCTTAGCAAATGCGATTAATGATCAAACAGTTTTCCAACGTTTTGGCAAATCCTGTCTTAGTGTTATTTGCCTCGAATTCCTCCCACCGCAACAAGCTGTGTAAGTTGACAAAATGTAAATTCAAAAAGCACTACCTTTTTTGCCCCAGGGGTGTTATAGCTTGATTATACCCAACCTACTCTTTAGTAACTGACCTAATTTCTTCTGTTGTTATAATTTTAGAAGGAAGTTTTTACAGGCTCTTTGTACATTATATGGATTAGTACTCCAAGGTATCTTGGCCAAAACAGAGGATGAAAAATAGTCTTCTGTTCCCACTGCATTGTTGGTTTAATTTAGTCAGGTATGTCTGGTGGAGGAACAGAGGAGTCACATTTTAAGGCTTGCTGATTTTGCAACACTTGCCTTTATGTGTTCTGAGGCTAAAATAAAGCTTGTGTTGCACACATAGTGTGGCTAAAGAATTAGCTCCACTCATCAGCTGAACTGCCAAGGAGTCAAACCTAATGTATAGGCACTTCACAGCCTAGCAGCTCAGATTTGCTTTCTAAACAAAACACCTCAAATGTGTCATTAAAGGGTAAAATACACCCACTGGGCAAGGCCTGCATCCCAATAATGTGGCTATGTAAGTCTTAGGCTCAGCCGAGGGGATCCTGCTAAAAGCAACACTTCGCCCAGAGCAGTAGCGAAGGGGATGGGGTTTGCCTCATACAATTTTTGCAGTAACTTGCTATAGTCTGTTGATGTTTGCTCAGTCACACCTGGTCAAACAGGTTTACATTGTCTCCTGCCACATCATCTGTTTCTTTTCTTTCTTTCTTTCTTTTTTTTTCCTGTGGTTTGGGTTTTTTTAAACTTTTTTTTAACAGTTCTGCTAGAATTGTTATCAGAAAGTATGAACATGATAAAAATAGAGTGGGCTTCAGAGGCCTGTCCTGAGTTCAGACTTAACTGCCTGAGATCACTTGCTTATGATATATGTTCATTAAGTAATTAATACATATGACTCAGTGCAGAGCAGAGCTTTGGAGTCTTCCCAGGCCTTCCCCGTACAGTTAAAGTAACTACATTTTTCTATCATGGCACGTGCCAAGTGAGAAATCAGAAAGTTGTTTTTGCATGGCACGAGCTGAAAACTTTCCCCTTGCTCTCAAGGGGAGAAAGGCTGACTTGCAGCAATTTTTAATCCAGGAATAAAAACTCTGTGGAGATGAACTCTCTTTAATAGCTGTGACAGCAGTGCTAATTTAGAGTAAAGCGTTTTTGGACCAAATAAATGGCACACCAGGGAGAGTAGGAGGTCTGGAAGGAGGCTGCAGAAAGTGTGGATGAGTAACTTAGGTTATTGTACTAATGAGATTATGTTTTGCTTCGAGATCCACTGTAGAGAGAGCCTGAGTCATTTTGTCTTGGCCTATGTCATGGGGAGGGGGAGGCTGAGATTTAATGACCAAAATAGCTGTATTGCTGCCAGGGCATGCCTTGGTTCCCTGGGCACCCCCTCACAGCTGTCCAGGAGAGTTACAGGGAACTTTTCCTTTTAGACTTCTCTATGCCACCAGCCACTGTTCTCTCACCAAGCCTCTCCAAGACCTCCCTTACCTTCACGCAGTGCCCCGCACACCCTCCAGGCTTTTTTTGTGTCTCCACTGATGCTTGGTGAGATTGCTTTTTCCTGGGATCCAGCCTGGGAAGTGTCTGAAAGCAGGGACCCCCCTGCCTCCCACCCCACTTTCCCTGGGCTGGGACTTCCCTTCCCAAAGCTGGGGCCTCCCCAAGCCCGCTGGTACAGGGGAATCTCTCTGCACTGGTGGGAGCCCCCCTCTCCAGGGAGCACAGCTTTCCTCTCCCTGCAGGCATTGGAATGCGATCAGCCCCCGCTGAGCTGGTGTTTGATTTCCCTGTTTTATCTCCAAGCACCAAGTAGAGCATTTCATATCTACAGAAATGTGTATATTATATATCCTGTTACAGTGATATAGCATAGACTGGTGTAAGTCCCTTTTATACAGCTTATCAGACTCCCTCATAGGGAATTAATTTATTGTGCTTTAATTATATTGATGTAGTTGCAGCAATACATAGTTCTCCACGTAAAAATAGGATGAGAAAAATCCCCTAGGTAATGGAAATTTTGCTGATCAGTTTTAGAAAAACCTTCACCGGCCTAACTTCTGTTTCAGGAATCCTGTGATTTTCCATATGCATTGATGATAACTTCCTTCTCCAAGTAATAGAGGAGCCACCAAGGAGAGGTGCTGTGCTGGACCTTGTTCTCATCAACAAGGAGGGTCTGATGTGGAATGTGAAGCTCAAGGGCAGCCAGGGCTGCAGTGACCATTGAATGGTGGAGTTCAAGATCCCTAGGGAAGCATGGAGGGAGCACACGGAAGCTCACTACCCTGGAATTTGGGAGAGCAGACTTGGGCCTTTTCAGGGATCTGCTTGGTAGAGTATCACGGGATAAATCTCTGGAGGGAAGAGGGGCCCAAGAAAGCTGGTTAATATCCAAGGATCACCTCCTTCAACCTCAGGAGTGACCCATCTCAAGAAAGAGGAAGTCGGCAAAAAATGCCAGGAAGCCTGCCTGAACTGATGAAAAACTTGGTCTACAAGAAGGTGTCCCTGCCCATGGAGTGGAGTTGCAACTCAATATTTAAGGTTTTTTCCAACCCAAACCATTCCGGGATCTAGCTCCATGCATGACTAAAGTAACTGCACAATTATATTCCTGTAACTCCAGCCTTCTCCACTGCTTCCCTTTCCTCGGTTATCTCCAGTCTGCCATCATTCAGACTTTGTGCTCCACTGGCACAAAGCGCAGAGCCCCGGGTGATGTTTGTTACAGATGTGTTCTGTATGGATACATTTTACAGCTCACTTGTTCTGTCAGGATTCAGGTGTGATATTGATTTAAAAATTTGAAGGAGAAGGAACTCATCTTCAAGTATATCCAAGTTTGTGTTTAGCCTTACTCATCGCTTTTAGTATTAGGCAGAACTGTCAGTAGAGTTTTTACGGGACTGGTTATACCCCAAAAATATGAGCATTCTTATGGTTTATAATAGTGGTGCCAGAGCTGCATCTACAGAGTATAAGGATCTGGGGCTCCCAACTTGCAAAATTACTTTGTTTAGTTCCCTTCTAACCCAAATTATTCCATGAGTCTATGGGCATTACCAGAACTAAGCACTGTGCAGAGGATGAAGCCCTAAATTAGAAAGCACTAAGCAGAAATTCAAGCAGACCATGGAATTGCTGGACTGGGCAAAAAAGCTGTTAGCCTTGTAAATTCATCTCATTAATTTTCTTCCTTTCTCAGTGCAGTGAAACCACAATTTCTATCCCCCATGTTATCCTGTAAAATATTTTAATGTTTGAGTCAGTGCACTCCAGGCAGTTAATAGATTCTTTCATATATTTGTGATTGCTTGACTTTCATCAATTTACATTTATTTGTTCATGGGACATTTTAATCCCTCAGTGGGGCGAAGTAAAAAATCAACAACCACTAAAACCACTTCTATCAGTTTTATCAAATTGTTCTTTAATCAATACTGGGCATTTTTTTCTTTCTTTTAGACTGCTAAAAAAAATTCAGTTTCCTAGCTAGTTTCTTCAAGTTTACCTGAAAGAGACAGGGTGGAGAGGGAAGATAGATTGCCCAAATTTCATATTTGTATTATAGCTATTCAAGTGGAATGAAAATAAGTATTTAAAAAGGAGTGGCAACAGATTTTTCAAGGATTAGTGTTTATATCACAGATAAAGCAGAAGAGGACAGACAAGGCATGATAAGAAGTAAAAATGGTCAGAAGTGGGTGTGACTGTGAAGGAGGAAGAAAATTAAAAGCTGAATGATGGTAAAAGAGACAGTCAGGGAAGGGACTTAAATCAAGGAGAAAAATGGGTAAGAATAAGTGTACTAACTTTTGTTTGTGATATAGATGAAGGGGCTATTAAGGATGTCTCCCATAAGGATAGAGGGGGAAAGAAAAGGCAGGGAACATACAAGAATGCTGTGAGTTTGAGAGAAAAGATTGCAAAGCTTGGGCATGGTCTGTCTGCCTTGAGGTAGGACTGACTTTTATTAATTCAAACAACAGGGTAGGACAAAAGAAGAACAATGCTTATAAAGAGACTAGAGGAATTGGATTAGCACTTCAGGGGGGTCCTTGGAAGTTCAGCAGCAGCTGTATGAAAGTTGGATTGGCAAAGACACTTCCCCAGGAAGACATGATGGCTAAAATGTAGGACTGGATGGATGGAGAGACCAAGATAAATGCACGTGCCACTGGTGCCAGTGTTACTGGGTACTGATACACCAGGAAAGGCAGAAGAGTGAAAGCCTGCTGAGATTTCCATGGCAAATGGAAATGGAAAAGGAAGTCTCAGCTGTCGAAAGGAAGAAGCAAAGATGGAGTTGTGAAGGCCAAGGAGAGAAAGTGTTGAGAGAAAAAAGAAAGTTGGCAGAGAGATGACAGAAGTTAGAGGCCAGGATAGGTGAAGATATAAAAAAAGACAACATCATTTAAGGAGGCAGAAGTCACGAGAGTGATTTCAATAGTGCAGTGAGAGAAGATAGCAGAATGTCAGAATGCAAGACAGAGTAGAAAAGAAGCTTGGAAGTCCTCTGTGTGTGAGTTGTGGTTTTAGTAAACCTTGGTGAGATTTGAGCCAGGGAAATGAGGGGATGTTGTGGTTATTGAGAATAGCAGTGTGCACACTACAGGAAAGTTAGTGAAGGCTCTGAAGGACAGAGGGAACAAGATGGGGAAGTGTTATGAGCATGCAAAAGAGAGGTGGTGTGAGCATCAGTATCTTCAGGAATTGGTTTATGCAGTCTTGCACTGTGAAGAGAACTCATAGGAAAAAACTTCCTAGCACAGGTAGGGAAGATGTTTTCAGAGATGTGTCCTTCCTCTATCTGAAACCTGATGGATGTACATGGATCCTTTAGCATCGAGGCTGGCTTTCAGACAAACCAGCAAGATGGAAAGGAGTAATTAATCATAAGGAGAGAGAGTTAAGGGAAAGGAGGGAAAGAATTTGGTTCAGAAATATGGAACTATCTAATTAGCCTAACTGGTATCCATCATCTACCATTTCCTACAGCATCAGCACTTCCCAGTATCCACTGTACTGAAAGTCTGTGTAATGACAAGTGGGATTCAGGTCATTGAAAGGCCAGCAGCTGTACCTGCTGACTTCTAAGCTTATCCCCATCTCTCTTTTGTCAAAGATAAGAAGCAGAAAAAGAAAAACCAGTTTTCAAAGTTGGGGTCAGCAGAGATGAGCACACCATTTGCATTTTAGTTTATTAATGTGGGCTAGCTCAGCAGGCAGTCTAGAACACTGATAAAAGATTCTGTAACCAAAAAACCAGGGTCAGTGACTGCAAATCATTTTTCCCCCTAAAGCAAATGAGGCACTGTTGGCAGGGGGAATTTGCGGGGTAGGGGGTGTATGGGGGGGGTGTCATATTTCATTTCAGTCGGGAAATACAGATGTAGGCTGAACACAAAAGGCCATATTTGATATTGATGGCCTTGATATTCCATCAAGGAAAAATTTTGTGAAAAAAGAAGTTCAGCTGGGCCCCATGGTTGTCACATCATCCTGCTCCTCATTGGTGCCTGCTGTATTGGGTCTGTGTGTTCTCCCACTGTTTTTAATCTGGTCAGCTCACAGAGCTGGCTCTATCCCTGGTTTCTGGCACAGAAAACCTCTGTTAGCCCTCTGTAGAAAGTGAGCCCTTTTACAGCTTAGATCATATAATCTCCCAAAACATAACCACTCTTCCCTTTACCCCACACTTCCATTTAGCTCAAGCACAGGTTTTTGTCCCTCCCTTCCCAAAAAGTAGCACAGAGTTAGTGAGTACTGAGCATCTCTTTGTGGCTGTATGGTTGCGGAAGCCATTGAGCACATGTGTTTGAGGGGTGCTAGCACCGAACATGCCTTACTGAGGCAGCTCAAGGAATATACAGATCTGTGCAAAATAATCAGCAGCTATGTGTTTTGCCTTGCCTGAGGCTTCTGAGCTTTCCTAGGGCTGGGATCAGAGACTTGGAGGCCTTCTGTTCTCCTCCAAATCATAGGAAACTTACTCTTTAGTTTGAGTTGGATCTCACAGCTAAACCGACGTGCTATGAAAGGAGGGTTGTCTTTTCTGTTCTGCTCAAGCTTTCTGTGCCTCCAAGTGCACCCCCATCCTGTCAGGCCCACAGTGGGATTAGACAGCTCATCTCACCTGACCCAATAATTACTTGCTGCCAAAAGCAGTGATCCCACTCCACCTCCTCCCCAGCCATGTACCCCAGCACTTCCCTTCCTGTGGCACTGAAGCTCATTTGGTATCACAGCAAGGATTTCAAGGGACCTAATCCAGTAGAAAACTAACTTTGACAGAGAGGAGAGCAGTATTTTTGCTGGATTGGCTAGAGGAACCATCTCACCACAGGATGACATGAGCACAACTTGGGGGAGTCAGGACTGCCCCATGTGGTGTCAGAGAGCTGTCAGAGAGGCTTGGGCTGTATCATCACACCATAGCCCACAGCACTGAAGAATCCATGCTTAATGCTGTTTTATGCTCCACATCCAAGAAAATTCTCCCATTCCTCTCTCCTGGACATCAGGTAAACTAGGCAAAACTGATTCATCCTTCAGCCATCCAACTTTCCAGACACAGTCCTGTTTTGAATGGGAGCAATTGACTTTCACTAATCTCTGCTTTCTTATCTCTGGAAGGTGTGTGACATCGATCTGACAGTTCAGCTCCACATCTACCAATCTCATCAATTTCTTACCTTAAATCAGAATACAAAAATTTACACACAGGCACAGTCCCCAGATTGTCACAGACAGACATGATGAAGAATCTACATATTGACCCAGAGGATGTGTTTATTTTTTCCTGATTATATTGGCTCTTGTACCAAAACAGGTATAAGCAGGTACTGAATTGAGATGAATTTACGTCTACTTTATATTGAACTGATATATGTTTCAGTTTCCAGCACGATTATAAAAATTAAAATATGTAAAATACCCCATGTGTTGTATTTTGATTTATTGACGTAAAAAAAATCAGGTGTTTTAACCCTTTGAGCAAATTTCCCTTAGAAAAGTTTTGTCACTCTCTACTCTGGCTTGCAATGACCGTACACTGATATATTCTTTTCTGGGTGTATTCCTTTTTTCTTTTCCTTCATGCTTTATCTGTTGGCACAGAGCTAAACCCAAATTTCATCAATGTGTATCCAGGGCTAAACAGCCAACTTACTGTCTTTTAACTGTTAACTTTTAATTTTGTGGATCTTGGCTCTGTAATCTCAGACAAGAAAAGTAAAAAGTATTGCTAACTCTAGTCTTTTGCAATGTATTGTGCATGAACATAATCATTTTACTTGTATCCAACATAGATCTAAGATAGAAAACCTGGCAGAATATTTGTGAAATGAGAATTCTGTCTTTCGTTATGGTAATTAAAAGCACATTTGTGAAACTAAAGATATTCTGTTGTGTTGGTTTTTATCATAATGCCATAATACCTGTACAATACAACACAACTACTTTTGTAATCCTTTGATTTGTTTTTGTCTAAACTTTACATAGTATAACGAAATCTTCTAGGTAAATAAATGTACATACAGAAACCTTACATCGTTACATAGGCTTTTAGATGTAGCACTGTATGTTCATTTGCAAAGGAAAATAGACAACTGTTCTCTAATCAACACCTTTTAACTCTGTTTATTTTCTTGGAGAGATACTCATATGTCTACAGAAATGAGCCTCCTCCTCTCCAAGGAAGTTATGCTATCACTGTGTCCCAGAGGAAAACATGGGCTATGGGGCCTTGGCAGCATGGCAAAGTGAATTTATTTCAGATCAACACAGAAATTTGCTCAGTGACTAAATGTGTGGGGTTTTTTCATAGGATGACAGGAATGTTTAAATATTGCTCTGCAGAGGCACACCTTGCTGCCTGTGGCCACCTCAGCAGGTGCTAGGTGACTTGGAGTGACTTCTACTCTCTCACTTGCAGTAGCTCAGACAGCTTTGAATGAATCACAGGATTTCAAGAATTAGCAACAAACCTCATCACATGGGCAACCCACAGCACAGGAGCTGTCAGAACAATGTGGTGACTAAAGAAGCTGATGTGATCCCTGGATGTAGAATACCTTCCGTAGGAGTAGAAAGATGATGTTACAGCAACATTAAGGGAATAGTGTGTCTTGTCCTGGTGCCCACGCTTGAGAAAAATTATGTTGACAATTTAGGCTTCACAAAAGAGTAATAAGAGTTACATGATATCTAAGCAAAGCTGATTTATGGCAAAAGACTTACAATCAGTCTCTTTATTTTATTGAAAAGGAGACGAAGAGGAAACCTGGTGATGAACAGCAGGTTGTGCAGGTTCTTACCTACAAGGGGCTCTGTCATCCTACAGACAAAAAATATAGCCACATCCTATGGCAGGTGAAAGCTAGAAATAACATAGATAGAGTAGTTCAGGGTAAAGATCAATTAACTTCATCACAGTATTGTGCTTGGATCATATTCTGGCTTAACAGCCCCAGGAGCCCTTTTAATTATGATGGCAAAGGTGTCAGGAAATGTGTGCATGAATAATTGAGATGATATGCTGTGTAAATAGGGCCAAATGAAACTTACCTCACAGAACTTGAAAGTGCTGACTGGGACATCTGCACTTGAATAGCTCTTCAGGGAGGATTGTGCAAATCAAGGGCTCTTTTGCTGCTATGGGCAGTTCAGGAGACACTGCTTATGGCCTTCTGAAAAGCATGACTGTCTTCTATTCCTTCCTGTGCCATCTCTGCCATGTTAGCCCGTAAAGCAGTAACGCATTCATCCTAAAATTCCTCCTCAGTGGATTCAGGGGTCATTCGTGTATTCAGGGAAAAATACTCCTGTGCTTCTCTCCCATCAAAATAAATGAGTTTTCAGGCTGTCAAAAGAAATACAGAGTTCAGGCTTTTTGAATGCAGTAAGTAGCCTACAGATTGTGTCTAGGTGAAAAGCCAGTGGGGATCTTTCTTTCATTTCTTTGACTTCACGCCAGTTTATTTCATGTTGTCTATTTAGATGCTAAGTGCTATAAAGTGCAAATTTGTCATTTCTATGGATGTAGTGTTTAGCACAGCTGAAGCCTGTCTTGATTGGGAGTTCTAGATGCAACCTGAATGCAGATAATAGAAATTTATAACAAGACTTGAATTAATGCTTAGTCTCCCATGCTGTATAGTTTGACATCAGTGCTGCTTTATTACTGCGAGCATTTACAGAAGTTACAGTCTTTCCAAGAGGACTCATCAAATGGCATGGTAGAAGGATTTTTTGCTTTGTCTCATAGAAGATATTTCCCGAAGTGGACTGTTCCTTTTCCATGATTATGTGCTCAAAGAAGAGCAGAAGAAATCAGCATTTGCTAATCAACAACTAATCTGAATGTAGGTAAGGACTGAAATGAAAATTTAAAACAAAAACAACTTTTAGCTTATATGGGCACTCACCAGGTCCTTGAGTGCCTGTCCTCAGCTCTCTGTACATAGCTCTAGTTGCTATCAGGTCCTGGTTGAAATTCAAATCAGTTTCAGCACTGTCACTGTTTCTTCTAATTGACTGTGTCCATCCACTTACCTGGTGGGAGAGACAGAGGAGTAAAGCAGGCAGGAAAGACCAAATGTTTTCCAACACATGCTAGGCTATTCAGAAAAATGTTAGGGATGCAGGGGCCTGAAATTGGACAAGCATTGGGATGCCCAGTGTCCTGCCATGGAGCTCTCTGTCAGGAGACAGAGACCTCTTCTTTTGTTAGTGTTAAAAGCATCAGGACCAGAGAGCAGTTGAAAACCACAGTTCAGCTGGCCATCAGTGCTGTGCAGCAGCAGAAGCACGTGGAAAAATTCTGGCTGACTCATCCCTAATTCATCTGGCATCCCAAGGAACGTGCACACTGGAGCAGGATCCCTGGCACTCCTGCAAGGGAGAGGCCTGGTACGTTGGCATGACGTGGGCAGCCACCAACCCTCTTTCAGCCAGGTAACCCCACAGTCCCCATGAGAGGGGCTGGTCTCCCTCCTGCAGCACAGGGCTGGGAGTGGAGCCCTGGGAGACTTGTGCTTCATGAGGATGCTACTGTGGGGAAAGGTCAGTGAGGGAGCTGGCCCCACACCCTGGGATAACACGTGCAATGATTTGAGGAATCCATCCCAGCCAGTTCACTACTCGGACCTGCACAGCTCTGTGTGTGTGTGTGTGATGTAAACCCTGCTTTGAGAGACTCTGCTCTTGGCATACAACCTCCTGCCAGGCTGGGTTTCCAAGTGCTTCTGGCAAAGGGCTGGCCAGGTGTTATTAAACCTTAATGATCTGTTCACACAGAACCCAAAAGGTAGGCAGCTGCAACCCAGGGCAAAGTAGTTTTTAAACCTGACCTTCAGCTTGGCAGTGTCTAAGCAACATATTCCATATTGAGGGATTTCAGTCACATGATGAGGTTATTTTGAAAGTATGACTGGCCTGAAGAGACAAGTAGCAAGTCTTGAGGGCTGTTTGAAAGAAAAACAGAAGAAACAAGGTTAATATCAGAGACTGTGATTTGCAGTTGTGTGCAAACTCAGAGAAGTTTGCAAGATAATCTTATAGAAAAGAATGATGATAAGTATGAGGAAAAAATGAAAGACATGAGAGACAAATGAAAGTAGTTGCTAATTACTTTAGCTCCATCCATGCATTCCTTCTACTGCCAGGGGCTGAAGAAGGTAACTCCTCCAGGAGCAACTGCTTCCACTAATTTTCTGAAGGGATGAATGACATTGAGAGTACTCAAAATACCAGAGCTACAAAATAAGTTTGTGGGAAATCTTTCAAACATTAGTCCTGGGATCGTGTGGTCATCCACACAGCCTGGGCAGAGCAAAGAGCTGAAGTGCATGTGTACACAGCAGTTCCCAGTACAAGGGCCTCGGGATGTCAGCTGGGTTGTGATGCCCCAAGGCACCCGTAGATCAAGAGGACTGCATGCCATAATTCTTGCCACAGTGCTTAACTTCCAGCTGAATGCTCTATTGGCGAGAGCATGGAAAAACTTCCTGAGACAGGATTCAGAAGTCACCAGCTAGTACACACACACATCAGTTACATTCAGAGTCTGCAAATGTATATCTATTTTACTTCCAGAAACTGCATAATTTCAGGCAATTATCTTTCCAGGGCTTTAGCCATTTTTGCCACTCTTGATAATAAAAAAAAAAATTAAAAAAAAAAATAAAAGAAGACATGAATAGAGACATAATTTAGAAAATGTGGCATGTTCTAATAATAAAAACTTGGCCTGGTCAAAGCAAAGTTCCTTTACTACATGATGCTTAATCTCACACATGCTTCCATGGTTATTTTCTTGTCTTGAATCCAGTTACTTCACAGTATTTCAGTTTGTTATATATATTTTCATCTTGTGTTCTGCCACTGTTCCTGAGAGCACTCTTCGTTGCACAATTGTCTGCATTATTTATTTTGAGGCAGCTTCTAGGATAAAGAATTCATCCTGGGATTTATTCACAGTTTTGACATTGGCCAGCTGGGTGACTTCTGGCCAAGTCACTGCACCTCTTCACCACTGTTTTCCCAGTAGGAAGTGTAGGGTAATAACCCTTTCTGAAATCACATGGAGTTCTACAGATGAAGTGCTGTATAGTTTACAGTCCCTGTTTACAATGATTTCGCTGATGTAGCAGACTTACGTACAGAATTTCCCTTTGTTTTGTTTTGGTTTTAGCAGATAAAAACTTGAAAACCAGCACCTGTCAAAGTGCTTATAAACCTATGACAGAACTGGCAGAAACAGACGATCACTGAATGTTTCTTTTCCTCAGCCTGTTTAAAAAAAGGCACGACAGTAATAGAGACAAGCTTTTAAATTAGATGTTTGTGACCTATTTGGAACATGTACAATTAATGCAGACTTTGCTCATTGTTTTGAATGTTTTTCTTAAGGTTTCCTCTGCAGGAACAAATACAACATTTCTTATACTTGTAACTATGTGAACCCTTGGCCTAGCCAGGCAGCGATGCTGCTGGAATTGCAGCAGCCCCAGGACATGGCAGGGAAGAGCTGCCTGAATTTGAAAGCCTCACTGTGACACTTACTTTTTGGTCCAGCCTGAGAGTTCTCTTAACTCTGTGTGGAGTTAAGGAGAGAAGATCTGTCAAATTAGGAAAGTTTCCTGTAGTGTTTCTGCCTCTTCAAAAAAGTGCCCAACAGCCAGATTAAATTTGTCTTCCAGTGACTTTCACATCCTCAGATAGAGGAGTCTCTAAAGAGATGCAAGTGCAACAGCCAAGTAATTTGGCTAGAGATGCATCAGTTAATTTAAAAAGATGTTTCCTCTTTCACTCTTTTGCATAATCTCTTTAAAAAAAAGTAAATTAGTACTAAATACATTTTCTTACAGAGCATCAACTACCTTTATAACATACACAGTCATGATCCCGTAATAGCCTTGCACAGTAATCAGAGTATCTTATCTCTGGAGTTCACTTTTGGAGTTCAACTATGTATCAAAAAAATCCCCCCAAAGGGGGATATCAGTCAGATTACTACTGGCCTGCCTTTTCTTGGTTATCTCATCTTTATTTCCTCATTTACACACGGCATAGTTCAAACACTGTGCGCCCCTTCATAGCAAAGCTCTCCATTCCTGCTTGGAGACAGAGACCTGGCTTTGATACCTGATATGTTACACACCAATGTGAAGCTTGATTTACCAGTGAGAATCCAAGGGAGTTCAAAATCCTATTAGTACAAGTGAGACTGGATGATCAGGGACTAGGACTGCTGTTTTGGAGCTGCTGGTCAGAGATTCTTACAGTATTAGAGTCGATTATTTGTCTATCATCTGAGCCCTAGTAAACAAAGGCAAAACTGTGCAGTATTATTTTGATGTTTATTTTAAGTGTATCATCTTGCAGTGCCAAAGTCAAGTCAGGCATCTGTTGATTCTGTAACTAAAGTACTGTTGGTTAAATTGCCCTCCTTACTACTTCATAATTGTGGGAGGAAAACATGTTAGTGGAAGAGAATTGTGCACCACAACAATGAATGTAAGTGTCATCTAAGACACAGGACATGAGAGAGAGGAATCAAACTGGAGTCAGCTGAGGATACCTCTTCTACCAGGCACTCAAGTTCCTCTAGGAGGATGTTATCCAACCCTTGAAACCTGCTTGGGATACTTCTTTCAGTAGAGCTACACCTACAGTGTATGCGGGGTGCAGACATTTTACCACGGTCAAACTGTATCCAGAGTGGTTACACTTTGTTGTGTTCTTGGCAGCACTGAAGGAGAATGATTTAGTGAATTTCTTTCATGTATGTGTTTGTAAGAGGCACAGTACTGGATGTTCGACATCACTAAGGAGCCAAAATAAATATACTGTGGTAATGACATTCAGGATGTGGAAGAGAATGTTCTATCACTTAATGACAAGTAAATAAATAGAATAGCAATTCTGGCCTTGTTAACTTGACAATGCTGTTAACTTCAACACAGTAGTAGACACCTGGCTCCTTCTTACCATGCTTTTAAAGTTCTATGCTAAGCACTGGACCTGTACAGTCCTTTCTTCTCAGTTAAAAATTAAAGTTTGTTCTTACAGGCTCAGAAACTATACAGAATTTTGATAAAATACATGGCTAATTCTAGTGGTACAAAGCCCTTACTACTCTTCCCACCTTCCCCTGATTTTAGGACCCATATTAAAAGGAAGGAGTTATCTTCCAGGTAGTGTTGATGCCCATCTTCAGGACAGTCCTTTAAAAGATGTTGCTGGATATGTAATCGTCAGCATTCATTTCTTCGGAAATGCAGAGAACGCTCGGTTTCCAGAGCCAGAAAGCACAAGCTCAGATAACCATCACTTGGCACTTCTCGCTGGCCAATTTTTCACTGCTGCTTTCACACACATTTGTCACTGGCGGTTCATTAACGAGGAATGGCCAGTTTCTTGTTACAGCAGGGGGGTGCCCTAAACTTTTCCTGCCCTGCTCCAACAATGTTTGCTGGGTTTGTTTTCCAGTTCACATTAATCCCACCTGAGCCAATACCAATCTGTCAGCACACACCTGACCAAGGAACATTTAAAAGATTTGTGTGGCTGCATTTACATTCTCTGTAAGTAGACATGGTTATAATACTTCCTTTTCCTGCATTTTTCACTGTGATTCAACATTCCTGTACACAAGACTGTGCCACTTTATGGATTCTGCTTCCATTCAAGTTGACAGAGAACTTGTATTAAAAGTTTGATAGAGAAGTTTCTGCCTTCTCTGCTATTAATAGTATTGCTGCTTTATATAACTTCATAATTCCCATACAGTGGATAAATTATAACAGACAAATAAGCATCTCTGCCCACAAGGAACTTTTACTTCTGCATAAAAAGAGCTTAAAAGATAGGCAGAAGGAAAGTTCAATGCAGAAAACAGACTGAGGTTTGGAGGGCAGAGAGAAAATGCTGCAAAGAAGCAGCAAGTCTGCAAAAGGTCAAATCTTATTCTAGAGATGAGGCACAGTCAACAGAACTAGGGCCAGCATTAATGTCTCATAATACATACAGAAATTCCTGGATGAGCAGTGAAAATGGAGATGTCAGGAACAGAGAAGAAAAGGCTATTTTTCTTATAAAGTGTTTAATTTTCCAAGTGTATTTCCTCTTGCCCAAGCTTTGCCTCACCTCTTCCTGTGAGCCAATGATGACATGCCACTGAGTCACTTTTCACTTCAGCTGCATTGTATCTTCAGCAGCTTTTGTCCCCACCTCTTCAGCATTTTTGCCAGTGCTACCTCCTGTTCTCCTTGCCCAGACACAAAGTTCGGGCAGGGTGGAGGGAGAGCAAGCTTGCCCATACCCACTGCCACTCCTTCTGCTGGGCCACCTGTGTGCCAGGCTGGGCAACACACACAGCTTGGCTTTGTGGTGATCAGGGTGGCACCGAACAGCTCCTATGGGACCCACAGGGGCCAGGTAAGGACCCTTGTGCTGAATTGCATCAAATAAAGGGTTTCATGCTGTAGGCAGAGGATTTGGAGAGTAAAAGCATGGTTTAAATAACATGCTGTCTCTAGAAGCCAAATATGTACTACAAGAAATCACTAAGAGCAAACACCTCCCCCTCTCCCCCAAGTTATACTATTTAAAAGGGCATAGATTAAAATTTACCATACAGTGAGTTTAACGTAAATATCTCACGCCTGTAAAAATATTGTAAGACATTATAAAGGTTTCAAAGTCAAGCATCCATAATAACTAGAAACATGATTATTTGGATGAAGCTTTGATTCTTTCTGAGTGCACTTGCATCCTGATAGTCTTAATTTGTATGATCACATATAACTTCTTTAAGAACACAGAATGCTTGATTAAGCTGGAACTGGTTCATATGTTTTTGTCAAATGTGCTGGAATGGGAGGGATGTCTCCAGGCACCTTTCTTTCTCCATTAAATGCTGACACAGCTGAAGTGAGAAGTTAGGTGAGAAGCTCAACGTACTGGTCAGTGAAGTGATTCATGCTTCTGGTACTGACACAGAGCACTCTTACTGGGAGTACTACATTTGTTCCCAGTAAATTTCACCACCAGATGGTCCATGACTGGTGCAAGCCTTGCACAGAGAAAAACTGCAGTGCTTGAAGGTTCCTGGTGCACTCCCACAGTGTGTCACTCACTGGCTAAGAGGTCTGGGTGGCCCAGAAACCTTATGTCAATCAAAAACTGAAACACATCTCTTTATGCACTAGTTTGTACCTTTCTGCAATATGGCAACAACTTTTGAAAATGTATTTTCAGGTTCTTCATTTTAGCATGGACCCTAAGGTTGTTGCAAACAAGAGAAATCTAACTTAATTAACCAAAGAGTATGATTTTCATATGGGATTTGCCTTGCTCTCACTGATGAGCAGGTTCTCCAATACAGCTTCATGCTATTGGTTAGTGTTGGAGGGGCTGGCCTCCACAGCATCGGGCCTCCTTCAGATTGCACCTTTGGAAGGGTGAGTTCAGAGCAGGGCATGAATGCTATAGGTCATATGAATTTAATATGGCACTCCAGTAAGCTCTCAAGTTGCCACAACTGTGCTGTCATCAAGCCCAGCAGCTGAGTGCAAGGCACTATACAAAAGGAGGTTTTTGCATTCACAGAGTTTGCTCAAAGTTGCTTGGCCCATCAACAAGGTAACATATTCACTAGAAGAAGTAAGGATTCTCTAACACAAGGGCACAATATATTCACTAGAAGAAATAAGGAGTCTCTAACAAGCAAGTTTATCCTAGAACAGACCATTAAAATTAAGTAAGGCACTTGTTTATCAAAAAGTTCCTTTAATTACCAAGAAGAAGCCAAATGTGACAAATCCATGACAACACTGAATTGTTATTTTACTGCAAACTTTATGTTTTAAAATAAATTCCTCTACCATGAGACCTGGGAGTACAGAGAGTATTTGCCTATTAGCAAGCATTATTATGCATTAATTACCTTAAGAAACAGAAGAGTGAAACTGAAGTTAGCAATACACCATGGAGAGCTTTCTGAGATGGAAAGGATTCACACTCTATGCTTTTCCTCAGCCTTTCTCAAAATATACCAAATATATTAAATGTGAGGGGACCTATATATACAGATTACTGTTTGTTTCTCTACAAAGCTGGAACAGCAAGAACACTGTCAGGTCAAATTAAAGGTTGCTGATTTTTATTATTTAATTGCAAATCCTTCAGCACTTTTTTGGGGGGGGGGTCAAAGTCAAGAGACTGCAGTAAGAATCCTACCTTTTATATTTTTTAAGCAAGTTTTTAATTTTTTTGTACCACAAAGCTTGCAAATATGAAAAGAAAGTATCCTAAAAACTCAGAAAACAGATGGCAAATAACCAACCACCTACCTATCTTCTCTAAATGTCTTATTTTTAAGAAAATGGGCTTTTAAGCCAACTTCATTTGTGGGTGGGCATTGACTCATGAGTTTTGAACCCTCACTGTGGCAATGTAAATCTGGATCAAAACTTAAATTCTACGTTTCAAAAAATAACAGTTGAAAAAGATTTTAAAGCAACAGAAGTGCTTGTACTCCATTTAATTTTCATACAATCCAAATTAAATATGTATTTTCAAATTCCTCAAGCATTGCTGCTAGTCAAAACACAAAAGAAACCTGTTAGTGTCTCAGTCACAGGAGATTTAATGAAGAGTTTAAGCAAGTGCCTGTCAGGAATGCTCATGGCATAGCAGGTCCGGCCATGGAGGGGAGGGGAGGGGAGGTCAGATCATCCCTCAGTTTTTCTCAGCTTTCTGATTCCTAGAAAGGAATTATTAGTGAGACACTTCAAAGGGGGGCAGTGCCATGCAGCTGTGACAAATCAGTGACAATACTGTGGTTTTTATATACTGAAGATCTTTATGTCATATTCTGTAATATCCTCACACAGATAAGTTCATAAGGTAAGATAAAAGAAGCTGTCAAGTAGATAAGATTCAGTCATTTTCAAGCTGATTAAACAATACTGTTGATGACAGAGGTTAGCATAGGTCTGGCTTGGCAAACAACAATAATTGCTGATCATCATAATAATAATAATAATATGTACAAGAACAGGAAGCTACTCTTCCTCCAAGCTTCTGAGCATACACACTGCAATCATGACAGCATACATAATGGCGAGTTAATCTTAAAAACAATCACCTGCAAAATCATGACCTTGTTTGAAATATTTTAATTGCTCTGTCATTCAAGTATTCTCCAAGGTTACTGTGACTGAACAAAGTCAGAAGAATACTTTGCATTTTGTCAGACAGTGTGCTTCATAGACACGTTTTTATACTTCTGAAATAAAAGGATCCTACAGGCTTCTTGTATATTTAACGTATTCCATAAATCATAACATAGTGATTGGACACGTACAATAAAATGCTACAATCTAAAAAGGGCAGCAGGTTTTCAGTATTTCAGATTTCAGCAGATATTCAGGATTCAATGCTAACTTGTTTCCCTGGAGCAGATGTGAAAGAAACAAACCACAGATTGGTAGGAGTGGGAGCAGCTACAGTAGCTGAAGATTATTAGAACACTGTGTTTTCACCTGACAATTTCACATCACTAAAGTCCATTTAAAATCTACTTTTGCCACTAAATTAACATGTGGAGCATTTGAATTTGTGTGTGTGACAGATGTAGAGAGGAAGAAGATAGTTTCTCATATGTAAGCATCTCTTTTACTGAAGAGCCAAGTGAGCTAAAGAAAAAAGCAAGACAAAACTCTATCTGTGTGCAATTACTGAAGCCTTACTCATCTCACTTCCTGATTCTTCTTTTTGGCCTCCTTTCCCTTAGGGCCCTCCCACCTCTATAAACACCATAACAATAATTATCACGTCAGTGGAGACTTAAACATTCTTGACATCCTAACATCTAACAAGAACAGGACATTTCACAAAGGCCTAGCCTGGCTTTCAAGAAGTGGGTCAGCTTGACACATCCCATGTGTTTCTGAAAGCCTGCAGTCTTTGAGCTTGCTCATCTATGGTAATGGGCACCCTACCAATGCACGGGCTGGAAACAAAACACTGCCTGGTTTGCCACGGGAGCTTTAAATTGTTTACCGAAAGCACATAACTCTTAAATTTCCATCCTAAACAGAGAGGATGTCTTATGGTGCCTGGTCTCACAGCAGTTTCCAAACTCGGCAGCTTTGGGACGCACCTGCCCTGCATTAGCTAAAAAGGTGCTGGAATTCCTCCAGCTGCATGCAGGAGTCAGGCTGCTGATGTGCCCAGCCAGGGTAAGACAAAAGGGAGCGCAGTGTTTCCATCCATTAGTCCAAGAAGGCTGCGTGGTGAGCTCTTCTCTTCTTTCATTTCATCTCCTCCTGTCCTTCAGCCTCACTTCACTTGGTTACATACCACAACAGGATTTTCTAGTCCTGGCTGATCTGGCCAAACAAACTCTTTTCGCATAGAAATTCTGGCCACTGTGGGGTTTTTTTCAGTCACCCTTCAAGAGTTTTTTTTTATCTTTCAACATTTAAATCATGCCAACTTGCTTCCACCCTCAGCAGAAATTCATGATGACTCAGAAATGGATCTTGTCCTGCTAGCTGAGAATCACTTCTCTAATAGTGCTATGGTTTGATATCTGTTTTCACAAAGGGAATAAACCAATGTGTCTCATCATATTTTCTGTCCTGCCCCCACATAAATTTGTGTTGTGAATAAAACACATTCTATTCAGCTTGGAGGGCATTTTATTTTTGTGCACATTTTGACATTTTAGTTAGAATACGATGCTTGTACAGTAGCCCAGGCAGAGGAGACGATAAAATCTTCTATTTATGATCTATTCCAATGAACAAATTTTCAGTTCTCCTTAAACTGACTTTTAATATTAAGTAAAAACCCCACAACTCTATGCACCAGAAAATGATCCAAAGTAATTGTTTTACAGCGTGGAAAGACGATATGGTAAAGATCTGTGAGTAGTTACTTTGGAAGAAAAGCATGAAGTTAGCTATGAATAAACTCTCTAAACTCATCAACAAAATGAAAAGAAAAAAAAAATTGGACTGCAGAGATTAAATTTGGTGAGATTTTGTATAAAGAGTGAATCATACTACTATAAAACTTGGTGTGCCTGTAGATCACAGTGTTCATGTACAGACCAGAAAAGTAAGAACAGAATAAAGAGAACAAGCCTGATCCCGCTATGTATACATGCTGATGTTCGAGTACCAAAACTAAATGAATATAGATATGTATCTGTATCTCTCCCCATATATTGTGTATATATATATAAATACTACAACTGGAGCACTGGCAAACAAGTGAGATTTCTAATTGCTCTTGCTCTAAGATAGCACAGGCATGGTTGAGTCATACAATAAAATTATTTCTATTAGAGGATTGCTCAGCTTTATCAAAGCAGGAGCACCGTGTCATGGGTGGGCAGCAATAGAGTAATACTGCAAATTGCAACTGGATTACCATTTGATTCAACAAAGTTAATAGGTGATGATGGCCTATAATTCATATGTGATTCATTTTGGCAAGTTTTCCATTTGTCAGTTCATCAAGCCTATTCTATACATAAGCAATTAAATCAGCAGGGGAAAAAACAGTCCAAAGAGAAAAGGTCTCAGCAAAAAAATCCTCCAGGTGATTTGAAGAACTATATCCTTCATACAGTTGAAATATCATTGCCTACTTCTTAGTGGTTTTCTTTTCTTGCTAGGACCAGTAATTCAGCTCAGTAGGCACAATAACAAATAACACACTGTTGATTTCCAAGCAGCTTCTAGAAGCAGGGAAAATTAATTCCAAAACAGTTACAAAGAAACTACGCACTGGAAAAACTTAACTGGGAGGAATACTAAACAAAGAACAGCAAACAGTTACCATCACTACAAACGAGAGATATTAAATTTCGGAGAAGTGGCTGGAAATGTGTCAGGCTGGCAGCCGCAGCACACGCACTGAATTCATGTGCAACTAGGAGGCTTGGTCCTACAGCAGGGACAAAGGACACATACAGAAATAGACTCCCAAGGAGAATCCTGCCTCTGTTTTTTGATGACAGCCAGAATGCTATCAGCACCACTGGCACAGATGGCCATAGCCCACTTACTCATTCTTAATGAAAACACAGAGAGCAGCCAACACAGGATCCAGGAGCTAAATTAACCTCTGCAACATCGAGGCTGTGCACAAAGCTCTGCTGTGAGAAGAAGATGCACTTGTGCCATCGGGACAACTTTATCCTTACTGGTGCTGCCTGAAGGGTGTCAGTCAGGGGTTACTCTCCCCTCTCCTCTGGCTCTGGATTCCCTAAGGAGAGTGACTGGTGTACTGACAGTGAACTGATGCCCACGCAGCATGCCTGCCTGGAGGATATGGCTCCCGGACTGCTGGAGTGATCACCTGCACCCACTTTAAAACCCATGTTCAACACATTGACTCACTGTTGATAGGCTCAACAAGAGGCCAAACAAATACCCTCAGTGCCTGGAATGCTTGGATTGCATTTTGTTTGGTTGAAATGGTCACTTAAAGTAAACATAAATGAAAACCAAGCATACAGAAGAGAATGTTTGCATTTAAATGTCGAAATTAGGCCTAAAAAAGGGGGGGCTTTGCTTTCCACAAAGCTAAATAATCTCTAGTTGATCCATCTACTGAAATAGTTTGAAAGTGTCAAAAAAAACCCCACCCCAAAAAAACCAAAGAGATTTTGGTGGACTAGTCAATGTTTTACAGTGTTTCAAAAGGCCTTTGATCAAATCTCTAAGCCAGAGAGGACTCAAGCAGCTCAACTCAACTCAACTCAAGTAATCACCGGGCAAAAAGAAAAGTACAATCATGGCTCAAAAACTGGAGATGGAAAACAAAGAGCAGAATTGAGCTGCGAGTTTCTGCGATGGCGGAAGGTTAATGCCAGCCAGCTTCAGCGCTCTGCAGCAAGTCTCATATTGCTGCTGTATTTACCACTGATCTAGAAAGAGGGCTGTATTGTGAGATTGCAACATTTGCAGCTGTCATAAGTATTTCAGCTAAGCAAGACGAGACTGTGATGATGAGGAAGTGCTAACGAAACAGAATGCACCATGTAATGGTGAATTAAGTTCAATACTGAAAACACAAAACAACACACATTGGGGAGGAACATGAGTACTGCTTCTAAATCTGACAAACTCCCATTCATTTATACTAAACCGGAAAGTAGAAACTGGGCATTTATATAAATATCTATGTGCTATCTCTAATCCTCAAAAAACTGTAGTCAGAAAACAAGTTAGTAGAACACAGGAGGAATAAATAACATACTGGTTAACACCAAGTATTAGAATACCTCTACAAAACCTCTATCTTTAGTCTATCCTTACTCAGAAAAAAAATTATGTGAATATGTTTGTCTAGGGGCATATTTTGGAGAAAAGACTTTTATAAAAAGGAGTTTTGTTACACTTGGATTATTTTTCCTTGGAAGGTGGCAAAAGATGTGATAAAAGCAACCAGAGTAGCGAAGTAGGGAATAATGTCAAGAAGTAAATGCAGAAACACCTGCATTCCTGTCTTACTGTTCAAGAAACAGGAACTTGATGGTGGCAGTCTCAAATGGGTGACATGAAGCATTTTGGCACAAATGCTGAAAGTGAGACATTACTGAGGAAGTAGATATGGCAGAAGATTTATTGACAATTACAAAAGAGTTAAGACAACATCTACACTTACGAACATAACAAATGTATCTCCTAATGTCGTATTTTTTTAAAAAATGTAAACGACTAAGCTTCATGGTTTACAACAACCTCTAGATATTAGAGAGCAAACTTATATATAGTGGGAGATAGCCTACCAGTGCCAGGGTAATAGACCCTCAGGCATGGTTCAGCATGTGTTTCAACATCCATCCTAGGCACTTCTACTCTGGTACAGTTTGCAGCTCCTCCTGATAGGGTATTTTTAGATAACTGCATTTTATCCAGCCATAAACGCTATTAGACATCACAAAACAGCCACATGTGACAGGATATTTTGGTAACTATAGGTGAGAAATGTTTAGCTTCATACAAGCCTTTGTGAGTGTCACACCTGCATTACCTCACACGCCATTTCACACATATGAAGCATAATTAACCTCCTCTATTTCCTGCTTCTGTGCCTATGCTCCAATATGCTGGCAGCTGGAAATGGCGTTGCGAAGTGATCCAACATTTCAGGTTCATAGAATCACAGAACTGTTAGGGTTGGAAGAGATCATCCAGTCCAACTTTCTTGCCAAGGCAGGGCCACCTAGAGCAGGTGACACAGGAGCATGTGTGTTTGGAATGTCTTCAGAGAGGGAGACTCCTGAATTTCTCCAGGCAGCCTGTTCCAGTGCTCTGACACCCTCAGTGTAAAGTTCTTCCTCATGTTCAGATGAAACTTCTGTTTTAGTTTATGGCCATTGCTCCTCGTCTTGTTGCTGGGCACCACTGAAAAGAATCTGGCACCATGCTCTTGACACCCACCTTTGGGATATTTACATGCATTAATGAGATCCCCTCTCACTCTTCTCCAGACTAAACAGGCCCAGCTCCCTCAGCTTTTTCTCATAAGAGAGATGCTCCAGACCCCTTATCATCTTTGTGACCTCTGCTGAACCTTATCCAGAAGCTTCTTGTTTTTCTTGTACTGAGGAGCCCACAACTGGACACAGGTTTTAGACTTGCCAGTGACATGCCCTTCTTTTTCTGATGTTTTCCAAGGCAAGCTTGCCAATCTGTAAACCATTTCTCTTTCACTGCTGCCATGTGAATATATTAGTGTGGGCAACCACTGAA
Organism: Corvus hawaiiensis; assembly: GCF_020740725.1. NCBI lineage: Eukaryota > Metazoa > Chordata > Aves > Passeriformes > Corvidae > Corvus > Corvus hawaiiensis. The sequence continues at coordinate 63,689,536 of NC_063213.1, read as the reverse complement.
TAACCAATGACATTAAACACAAATAAAACCACCCTGCCACACACAAACCAAAGAAGGAAAACAGGCTCCGAAGAAAACCCCCTCAGAAAAACTGCACAGCTCCTCCTGTCTTCCTGAGCTGAGGCATTCCCAAGCTTTCCGACCTCTGGGAAATGCTCTCAGTGGCATTTCCCTTTACTAACCGTCGGGCTGGACACAAGGTATGGGCAGCAGACCTGCATCGTGCCTGTCAGGAGGCACAGCCTCCCCGGCACCACACACCAGCCTGTCTCCATCTATTTTCCCCACCCACCATCCCCAATCATCCCCAATGGCGGCAGAACCCACTGTGATGCCTCCTTCTCCTTCTTCTCCAACTTAATGTTATGACCCGCACCTGAAGGCAGGGTGACTGAGGTTCTTGTTAATAGATCACTCGGGGTGATCTGTGAGTGAAATGACACTGAATAACTGGTGTTTACATATATATATTTGTATGTACATACATATACGTGTGTAGTTTACATTCTTTTACAAGAATGGTAATTTGATCTGCCACTGCTCGTGGGTCATGCCAACTGTTATGAGCCCAGGTCATACTGGGAGGAAAGGGGTCAGCATTATGGCTGTTTAATTTCCTCAGGAGGGGACAATCCCTGTTGGACTCTGGATAGTCACCCCATTTGGTCATTAACCCACTGAGGGTTAATGTCTTTCTCCCCATTACCCCTCTGAGGGTCAGCTTGACTTTGTCCCAGAGAACACCTTTCAACAGGTCCGGGTTACAAGAAAACTTTTCAGCAGGTCTGATGTGCCCAGGTCAACACCGAGAGGAGAATTATCATTACAGTCTCATGACTGAAATGTCAGTGACAGGAGTCGAGGAAACGGCACGAAGCTGAGTCAGAGGAGTTTTCAGGTAGAGATGAGGAAAAGGTTCTTCCCCCAGAGGGTGGCTGGGCACTTGAACAGGCTCCCCAGGGAAGTGGTCACAGCACCAAGCCCGACAGAGTTCAAGAAACATTTGGACAAAACTCTCCAGCGGCATAATCTGATGCCATGATGCATAATCTGATGCCATTTCATAGTGAGGTGGCAGTCACCATGTGACTGGGTGACTGGCCCTCGGCGACAACACCCTTCAGTAACCCACTGAGGGTCAGCGTCCCTTTCCCCACTACCCTCGGGGGGTCGGTCAGACTTCCTGCTGGAGAAAAGCTTGCGACAGTCCGGGTCACGCCAGCGCGCCCTGCAACAGCTTTAGACCGTACCGATCACTCCAGCACCAGATCCAAGGGAACCCGCGGGCGTCGCCAGTTTAATTCCCCTGCAATCCCCCCTCTCCCACCTCGCGCCCCTCCCTCCGCGCCTCGCGCCCGCCGAGGGGCGGAGGCCCCGCCCTGTCGCGCGCGCGCGGAGGAGGCGGGGCCGGGCCGCGGGCTCAGCTGACTCGGGGGCGCGCGGCGGCGGGGGCGCGCCGGGGGCCGGGCGGACCGTGTGCGCGCCGGGCGCGCCCCCGACCGGAGGAGGGGCTGGGGGCCGAGCCAGCCCCGCCGCCGCGGCGCCCGCTCCCCGCCCGCCTCCCGCTTCCGCCCGGCGCCGCCGCCGCCGCCGTTCTCCCCGCCTCGCCCCCGGCCCCGCCGCGCCCCGCGACGCCCCTCGCTCCCATCGGGCACCTCCACCGGCGGCCGTCATCGCCAGCCCTCCCCCACCCCACCCCCCGTTTTCTTCCGAGACGCTCCGGTTGTGGGGGTGACCCGCGCTCCGCACGGCCGCGGGCCTGCCCGTCGCTCCGCCCCCGGGCCCGTCCGGTGACAGTCGCGACCGCCGCGGGAGGTGGCGGCGGAGGAGCAGGAGGAGGCCGGAGCCGGGATGTCCGGGCAACAGCAGCAGCAACAACAGCCGCCGCCGCAGCTCCCCTTGGCGGCCGCCGTTCCCCCGCCGGTGCCGGGGATCCCCTCCGCCGCCGCCAGCCCCGGCCCCGCTCCGGCCGCCGCGCTCCTGCTCCACCCGCCGCCGCCGCCTCCGGCCACCGCGGCGCCGCCGCCACCCGCCACCGCCACGGCCGGCAGCAGCGGGCCCGCGGCCGCGGGGGGCGGCGGTGCGGGCGCCGCGCTGGGCCTGCCGGCGGGGAGCGGCTCCAGCGCCCCGGCGCCGTTCCCGCACGGAGACCCGGCCCTGAACGAGCAGGAGAAGGAGCTGAAGCGGCGGCTGAAGAGGCTCTACCCAGCCGTGGACGAGCAGGAGACGCCGCTGCCTCGCTCCTGGAGCCCGAAGGACAAATTCAGTTACATCGGCCTCTCGCAGAACAACCTGCGGGTGCACTACAAAGGTGAGGAGGGGCGGCCCGGACCGCCGCGACACCCCTTGTCCCCCCCCGGGGCCGGGGGCTGCCCGACCCCTCCAACGGGAGTGGGCACAGGAGTAACAATAACAGGAAATAACACACGCTCCTCTCCCTCCTTCTTCCCTGTTTTCCGATCCCCTAAATTTCCCCCCGCAGCGTGGAGATAAGGGGCTTGTTTTTCCTTATTTCAGGTTTATTTTTCTCTCCTTTCCCCTCCCCCCCGTTTCTGTCGCCGTGCGGGGAAGGGGGGGGGGGGGGACACAAGGGGCCGCCCCCGCCTCCTTATGCTTCTGGAGTGGGCATTATGTAAACTCCGAGACTTCCTCCGTGGATTCAGGTATCGCCAGAACGTTTGGGTCGGAGGCAGGAGAATAAAGGACGCCTGGCGTGACGTGTCCTGTTTATGGTAATGAGCGAGAAAAAGAAGTGGCTGTTGGTTTTTTTTCCCCCTCTCGAGAAGAGCAAGGGTTAAATGGAGTTAAGAGCAGCAAGCGTTAAGCTATTGAACACGGAAATGACGGGAGGGGAAAGCACTGAGAAAAACACGGTTTATTTTTAAACTGTGAAAAAAATGACTTTAAAGTCACTGGTAATAGTCTTGCCTAACTATTGCACAGTGATTTGAGGGAAGGAACGACAATAGAACTTATATTAATAAAGGTCACTATAACTTTCTGCCTAGACGTTTCACAGTTAAAGTTACAGATTTTCAAAGAAAAGGTAAAAAACAAGAGTATGCTTTTGTATTAAAAAAAACCATCAGTGAGAGGCATTAGCAGAAAAACTTGAGTTGATTGTTAAGAAATGTCATAAAACCTGGAAACATAAGCGCACGCTCTGACCTGAAAAAACACAGACACATCTGGTGTTCTAGGCCCAAAGTCCTAAAGTAGAAGTGTTGTGGATTCAAAGCCACTTCTGAGTTGGCTGTGAAGAACTGGATCTTTTGTCAGTCTGTAGTCAAATGAACGTAGTGGGAGGGGAAAAAAACAACCGTGCAATTACCCTTTCTCAGAGTTTGCAGTGGAGAAATTCAAGGGAAATCTTGACAAACATGTTACTGTTTAATCGGAGGAGGAAAACGGCAACACAAACACATGGCAGGATTTGGCTGCCACGAAAGGATTAAATGTACTCTAGAAGACTTTTTTTTTTAATAGAGAGGTTTTATTATTATACACAAAATACTCTGTTAAAAATGCTAAGTTTAATGCACTGTATAAAAATGATAAAGGAGCTTTATGACTATAGAGGGGGTTTCTGGGAGGCACCAAGTGATTTAAGGATGTGTAATTTAATACTGAACTCTGCATTTCCTGGCTTTTGTTCAGTGTTTTGTGACCTTGTATTTTTAGAAACATTTTGTATTTTCTGGTGCTTAGTGGCAGTGGGTTGTTTGGTTTTGGTTTTGTTTTTTTTCCTTCTAAGATGATCATAGCTTAGTGGCTATCACGTCCTTCTGCTGGTTTGTTTTGCTTTGGCCAGCTTCTTTTCCTCATGAGCTAGAATTTAGAGGTCAAACCTCTCTGATCTCTCAGTGTTATTGCAGAAGTATATTTTCAAGCTTTCCTTGTGCTTTTTTCCTCACTTAACTCCTTTGCCATGGTGTTAAAAAAAAGAAAATCATTACCTCAAAGAAATTACAGAAGTCATAAAGCACAGTTAGTAGGTTCTAACCTTTACTCTAGCTCTTAAATAATGGTAAGTGCTGAAGGTTGGAGAGTTCGTAGGTTAGCCCAGAGGACTCTGGAAAGGAGAGGTGCCAATATAACATGTCTGTGATTTTCTTTTTCCTAAGTGCAGATGGGAATAAATGGCTTCTTAAGTGTCCCCTCTTTTCTTCTGGGTAATTTAATGAAGGTGGCTGTTAGGGCAACTCCATGTTTATGTTACCAGCCTGGCACCTGGAGTTGCTAACTTGGCTAAGCAGTGAATGGTATCAGCATTTCTCCAGGAGAACCGGGGGAAAGCACGCTAAACATCCCCTGCCTTTTCTGCCTCCTGGATCCTTCAGCCCTAAGAATACAATAAAAAGGAAGAAAATGAGGAGCTTCCATGAGAATAAGGGAAGACAGCAAGTAAGAATGTGCTTAAGCACTGTGGAGTAGTGTTTCTGCAAATCAGTTCTCAAAAGAAAGTGCTCACAGTATCTTCTTTTGTAATATTGGCACTTCAGTGCTTCTGAAGTTACCTAAGTAGTAGTGGAAGAATGGTGGATGTTTTTGTTGAAAGCAAATATGAATCATATATTGAGCAGGGATAAAGAACTGTTGTATTCTTGACCAAAATACTCAAGGAAAAAGATAGGGCTGTCCAAAGAAGCCAGTAACCTAAAGCAATTCTTACTATTTTCTATTACTGTGCCATGTACACTTAAATTTTCTCTTCTGCCTCTATAGATTTCTGGCTTTAGAACTGTTTTTCTTGAATAATTTGCCCCTGTTCTGTGACTGATAGGAGGCAGAAAGTGTTAACAGCAGTGCTTTGCCTTCACCTTGGATGTGTTGGGGATACTGAAAAAATGTGTGGAGAGGAGCAATAAGAGCAAAAGCTTTCAAAGTTATTTTTCATGTAGGTAGCTTCATAATTTTAATGTTCTGATGTGTTGTCAGCAGTGATACTTTTGTTTCATTGGTTTGTGAGAGGAATGATGGTCCTCTCGATGCAGTTTCTGAAGATTCCTTTCATTTTCCTGCTTACCAGTGGACAACTTGTATGGAAACATGAACTGCAGTAGATGTCTGTTTCTACGCACTGGAGCTGTGATGTTTTGTGTACTGCATTTCTGGGCCTGAAGATTTTTGCAAGCATCCTACAGAGTGCTTAAAAATGAAAACTGCCACAAAACCAGGCATTGATCAAGTGGTGGAGGTTAAAAAAAAAATAATATAGTCTAGCATCAGGATAAAAGCTCTTTAGATTTTGTTAAGGTCAACAAAACCCAAGAGTCAGTGCTTTTTTGTGTTCTTTCTCAGAATCATAGTGTTACTTGGAAGATTTACACAGGGAGGTGTTTCTGTTTAGCAGAATAGGTGGCTTTGCCAAAATCTAGGTATGAAATACATACAGTGGCATCAGTGATACTGTAAATATATGAAAGATCATACCTAGAGTATTTTTATTTTTCACATGGACAGACATACATTTTTGTGTTGCTGCCAGTTAGCTGTGCAAGCTGACAGAAAGCTAACACGGTCTTACTGCCTGTTGTTTGTGGTGTACCTTTGTATGGGAGACATTGAAAAACAGTATCAGGAAAAAAATTGATGTCATTTCACTTAATTATAATATTTACAGCTCTGAGCTGTAGGTAAGTGGTAAAGAAAGCATAAATGCATGCTACATGTAAAGCAGTTACTGCACAAAATTACATAGCTAGGAAGGCAAGACATCTTTAAAAATATTCCTACGTATTTCTAAAATATTCAGAATTAACACATGGATCCTGTTGAAAAACAGGGTTTTCATAAATGCTGTGTGTAATATGAAAGGTCCACTAGACAGACAACTTATGTTTCCAGCAGATAGTGATCTATACTGTGTAGTATGAGGAGATAAAAACACAGACGCGGTGTGGATTTGTAACCATGGAAGAAACTATATAAAGAGTTAGGTAAACAGACCAAATCACTTGTGCTAAAATCATGGAAACTCCTATAGAAATTTCATTCAAATTAGTCTTGTGACAATTGTCCAAAAAAGCTGAAGAAAGTTATGCAATTTTGAGTAAACTGCCATTGCATGAACTTTTTCTAATGTATCACAGGCCAGGAAATCTTAGCCAGACATTTATTTACAGTGCAGTTGCCTTTGAACTATCTGTAGTGCCAAACAAAAAAACCAAAAATAAACTGTTTTTCAGTGCAAACTGTGCGTTCCATTTTCTGTTGGAAAATGAAGAGGATGCTATACTAATAGTTCGGTGTTGTCACTCAGTGGTACAGGGGTGGTGTCAATTTTTTCTGGCAGAAAACACTCAGGTACATTCAGCACATTTTGCCTGTTTTGGACACCCTTGTAGCTCTGAGATGTCTTGCTTTTTTTAAACTGGGGAAAAAGTTACAGTAAAATTAGTAATTTGTGTATTTTGGGTTTTTTTTCTTAGAATTATAGAATCACTTAGTTTGGAAAAGAGCTCTAGGAACACTGAGTCTAACCACAAACTCAGTACTGCTGAGTCCACCACTAAACTGTGTCCCCAAGTGGCACATCTACAGGTTTTGTAAATACCTCCAGGGATGGTGACTCAACCACTTACCTGGGCAGCCTGTTCCATTCTTGTCTCAGTGAAACTTTCCTAATGAATTCAACAGAAGATTAGGCTTTGATTATTTTATTTTTGGCAGTGTGAGCAAGTCATTGAACCGCCTGTTGGAAATAACTGCAGTTCGGCTTATGTAAACTTCATTTAAGGATTTAAACTGGATAAACACGCTTACTTTTGTCTAGGTAGGTGCTCCCATAGATGTCTCTTGGACTATTTGAGGTATATGCATTATACGCTTAGATTTAGGTTCAAAGATTATCTTCTTTGAAAGCACAGATGGCTTCCCTGAACATGTTTTTATCTGAATTAGCTTTTTTTCAAGTAGATGGAATTTAAATTTAGATTAATTTCACTGTAATTTTGTTAAAGAAGTGACGATACTACTTTTACTAAAAATCATCAGTGTGAATTAAAAAATGAAATAAAGCATGGTCAGCTCATGGTTGTCAAGCGCTTCAAATGAAAGCCCAAGTGAAAACAGTTCTGGTAATTGAACTTCTCTATGGTTTACAGTGTAAAGTTCAAGCTTCATAGACCTGTTTTCCCTTCTCTGCCCCAGTGCATCTGTTTTCAGAGTTCTCTTTCTAATGCTGAAAATCTTTAGTGTTAAATAAGACATACTTCAAAAGTGTTCTTTTAAATACTCAACCTCTAGCTTGTGACTATGAAAGGGGTCTGTTTTGACAAAACATTGGGCAGTATTTGTGTGATCTACTTCGGGTGTTTGGAACCTCCGATTCAGAAGTTCAGAGTTGGGTGTCGAAGTTCTTTTTTATTCAGGAGCAAGGAAGTGAGAATTCAGGTTACCAAAGAATGTGGAGTAGTATAAGACATCAAGCTAATAGGCCACTCAGCTCGAGTCCCATTGGTGACAGTGGTCATGAGTGCCTATGAAAAAATCTAAAAACATGTTGGGCATAAATGGTGTATGTGTGTTTCCCCTCTTGGTTTCCAGCAGAAGGACATTCTGAACTCAAGGCAGTGTCTCAGTTAACTTTGGTTCTAGAAGCTTGCGCAGTGTCCTCTTAAACACTAACATCTATAGTATCCTTTGGTAAGAAATTTTGCAGTTCAGCTAACTGTTCAGTTAAGAGGCACTTTCTTGTTTCAAAGAGGGCTGATGAACTAGCATCTCTTGAGTCCAGACATAATTCAGTGTAGCTTGGTAGTACTGAAAGACTCAACTGCCACATTAAGACAGTGTAGAGGTATTTGGAATATTGGAAAGTAGTTAACTGCTTGATGATGAGTCTTCTCTTAGACATATTAATTGTGTGTAAGTACAAATAAAAGTAGTATGCTCAACTAGTAAAATTGATTCATAGGAGATTATGTTAAAAGGACAGCAGTTCTAAATTTAGTGTGTCTTCTGTTTTAATGGGATGAAAGTAGTTTTGGGCACTGACTTCCCCAACTGTGTTGCTTCACCACATGAAGTGTTTGGCAATACTGGTAAGGTATCCTGTTACTTCTGCCCCTATGGTGACCTCTTATTTGCAGTGTGACAGCTGTGTGTGGCTGTGTTGTGAACTGGATCAAGGAACTGATCTGCTGCTTAAAAAAATCTGGTAGGTTTCTTAAAGCCCGATCAGCTAATCAATCTGGTTCCTGGTATGTCCTTGCAAATAAATGCCTGGACTGGGGGAGGAGGTGGGAGAAGGGGAGTTTCAAGAGGAGGTGCTAAGAGTACCTTCAATAGGTATTGTTTCCAAACACTTTGATTGTGATTTCACAAAGCTAAGTCTGCTGGGTAGTAGATTTACATTTTCAATAATATTTGGCTGGTTCCTACTGCTTTAGTCTTTTCTATGTGGAAGACTTTCCCAAATAAGGAGAATGACTCAGGCTGAAACTACACAGATTGTCAAGTGCATGGAGTAACCAAGGGAACTTCTTTGCAGTCTATTTTAAAGTAAAAACCTAAAGACATTTGAAAAGAAAGTATTTTTCCTTCCCCCCACCTTCCCTCAGCACATTGTTTAATCAGACCTTTTTGAATTGAAGAGATGTCTTAGGAGTTCAATGTTCTGCCCTTTTAGCTGAAGGATTTCTACATACTTAGGCATAATAATCTGTAATAGCTAAATAGTGATCTACCAGCATTTGAAAACCAAGCAAACCCATGGAAGCTCTAACTAAGATTATGTACTTAGTTATTACACTAGTTGTCACAGCCTGAGGAAATAACTTTAAAGTAGTGAACAATAAAACAAACATATTGTGTATGGAGGAGTAAATTACTATTATTTCCTCATGTGATATATCAGAAATCAACATGTAGAAAGTAGGCAATAAGCTTAACACTGTCAAACCTGTGAGGTGATCAAAGGATCTCTCTACAAAATAATTAGTAGTACTAGTGACATACTGAAGCGAGCAATGGATTTGTACCCAGAGAAGGAAGGTGGTTGGCCACTTGCCTTTAGGTAGTAGCACACTGGGGTGAACTACTGACATCGGAAAAAACTTGGTAGGTTAAACCTAATGTCAGTGGGTGAAGAAGTTGTGGTGTGCTAGTGAAGTTTTGATTGCCGGTGTGGCCATGGTGAGAGTTCTCCCTGGCTGAGCATGTGCCATTTGTTAGGAGCTGGTGGGTGCTGGCTCTGCAGGCTGATAAGCACTGACAGTTCTATGAGCATTTGCACAAGGGAGCACTGTGCTCAGAAGTTCTGTACAGGTCAGTCCCTGACCCTCTGCCCTTAGAGGTTTTGTACTGTGGGCCAGCTGGGCATGATCTTTCTGCCTGCCTACACTGTTATTCTCCTGCAGTTTCTTCTTTGCTGTGTGACCTGACTTGCTACACCTGAGACATGGTTAATCTGAGCCTGAGCAGTAATGCTGGTGTTAATGCCCCTGGAAGGAGTGTGTTTGGATGTGGGATTTTTGCATATGCAGATCAGTTGCTATGCAGGTGCAGTAGGCCTCCCTGTCTGGACTAGAAATGACAGCTGGAGTGCTGCAGCACAAGTGATTGGTACAGCACGCTCAAAATAGGCAGTTTTTCCATCATGCTACAGATCCACATGAAGAGTAGGCATGGGATCTGCGTGAATTTTTCTTATGGCAGTGACAGCCTGTTCCTGGTTGCCATCTTACTGAATTATTTTACCTCTTGCCAGGATCCAATATACTTTTCCATCTTGTTCTTTAAATTTTTTTAAACTATGTCCAATGGCGCCATACATGACCATCACACAGAAGTTGAGGAATTTGGGTGTATCTGGGAGACACTGTGCTTGCTTGAGCAGGTTGTTGCTAAAAGAAGTCATCTGGTCAAAAGCCTGTTTCCAGGTTGCCTTTGGAAAGGGCTGTGAAGAGGATGACACATTCAGAAGGTTAGTCTTAGTGGAGTGCAGCAGCTCTTGGGTTGAGGTTGAAAATCCTGAGAGTAGACAGGAGCTGACATTGGGCGTTACTGTGGCAGAGCTAATGTATAGTGAGCCTAATAAGAAAAAGGAGTAGGAGCTGCGTGAGCTCAGTTGCAGGCTGTAAGGCTTAATGCTGTCCTGAAACAACATTCTGAACATGGAAATTAATTATGAGTAGTATGTTCTGTATAATGACTGATGTTTATTCTGGAGGATGTTAGAAATGAAGTGTCTTCAGTAACTTGTAGATTCAGAAGTACTGAGCATTAGATTAAACTCTCTTATGTCATGTTTCGGTCTATAAAAATAAGTAAGCCCTGTGGGTCTGAGAAATCATACAGTTCTTTCAAACACAGGTGGCCTTTTGTCAATCGTGTTACTTAGAGTGGTGAAACTTTTTCCTGGTTTCCCTTCAAATAGTTGTAGGACCTTTTTGGAATAGTATATCCAGAACTTCTTATAGCATGCTTAGTTGCAATGGAGGTGCTTGCAATGCAAATGTAATGTTGAAAGAAAATACTCCAGCATAAAAATCAGGTTGATTAGAATAGTGTATACTGTTTGCTCGTTGCATAAGCCTTTTGTTTTGAGTAGTTGGCGTGCATACCTTTGAGTCACCCTCTGCAATTAACTAAAATAAGTTTTTTGTCTGTTTTGAATGCTCTTGTTTTTCAGGTCATGGAAAAACTCCGAAAGATGCTGCTTCTGTTCGAGCTACACATCCTATACCTGCAGCCTGTGGCATCTACTATTTTGAAGTTAAGATTGTCAGTAAGGGAAGAGATGGGTAAGCAGAGTCCATTATTAATTAATTATTTATTGAAATAGTGCCTCACATCATCTTTCAGTCAACAGATGTCTTTGGTATCAGAACTTATTTTCATATTTTACCACTTTATATAGCTTGATTCCTTATTCTTGAGAAATTGCGCTCTTGTAGTTGATTGTTTTAAGAGAGTTGATTGAGGTATTTATTGTCCACAAATCAGTGTACACAATAAATACCAAAACATCATCTCATTTTTTTCTTGACAAAAAAGTTAGGGTTTGAATGACCAGTTTGACCCTGCTGTTACCTTTAAAGATGTTGGGTTTTGGCTATATGGATTAACAGGCTTTCATGTGATTTTTAGGGCATGTAGCAAGCCAACATACTTCCTCAGTGTAATTTTTTCATGGATGTCATATCAATTTTGAAACAGAAAGTTATTCTTAAGGCTACTTGTTGATGAACAGTAATAAGGATAAAGGGGAATATTCTGAGTAGGTGCCTGGGAATTTGTCACCTTACGGAAAGAACAAGAATTGATGAGTAAGAAGCTGCTGCTTCCCCTAATCCATCTGAATTATGAATCTGTTGAAGCACAAGTGATACATGCTTTTAAGACTGCTGAGGCAGATAGAATCTCACCTGGGAAAGTCTTGAAGTGCTAATGGGATCTTTGCTAGAGCATTTTAATTCCTTTCCATCCTTCGCTGCTTTTGGTAGAGGATGTGTGTTAATTCTGATACACTGTAGGACTGCTTTCTGATGTGCTGTAGTATGTTGGTTCTACTTCAAGGTTCTAGTCAGGACTGACTGTCCCTGTTCTAGGTACTGTACAAGCATGTTGCAGGTGCTTATGGCCTGTTGTGAAAATAAATCTTGAGAGAAAAAAACCTGTGGATGAAATTCAGTACCTTTGTCTTTTCTTTGTCTGGCTGCAGTTTGTTTCTTTCATTTTCCCAGCATCCTGTAAGCCTTCTGTAAGTCAGAAACAGTATTCAAACTTCTTTGTTTTCCTTACAGTATTGCATAGTGTTATTTTGAAAGAACAGCTTCTCAGTACTGCTGCAGCTTTGTAGGGGCATATATGAGTTTGTTGTTATTTCTGTTCTCAAAAGTTATCCCTGGGAGGAGAGTTCTTTGCTATGAAAAACTTAACATCTGTAGCTACTTTTGTCACACTGTGAAGACCTAATTATTTCTAAATTGCAAGGGTAGAAATTAGTTTTTCAAGTAACGTTCTGCTACTGATTTTAGGAACATCTTTATTTTTTTTTTTTGGGGGGGGTGTTTCTTAGTTTTTTGTTTTTGTTTTTTATTTTAGGAATATTTTCTAAAAATTACCTTGCTGCTGTGGGTTAAGGAGAGGGTCGTATTGTGACTTGCTAGTGGTGTGTCTCTTCTTGAAGTAGGTTTCTGCCTACTTAGTTTGGAAGCTAGCTTTTTTGAAGTGATGGTTTTCAAAAAGTGCCACATGGGTGCATGTGTCATTTTACATAGCTCCTCTAACACTTCACCTTAGATACTTTGTGTTGGATTTTAGTATTTTTTAATTCAGTAGACCACTTAAGGCAATCCTGCAAAAGTGGGAAAACATCAGTGAGTAAAGTTTTTCCAAGGTTTTGTGTTTAAATGGTTACTTGTGAGATGTGCATAGCTAGGACTTGTGAAGTTGCCTGCTGAGTTTGCTTAAAAAATGGAGGTGTACTTTTTTCAGTTAATACTGCCTCATCCTTGCTTCGGCCTTGTGAGCTTTATTTAATGTGACTTTATGAAACATTAGCTGCATAATGAGCTGAGATGTTAATTTTTTTCATTATGTAAGATAGTATGGTAGCTGTACACAGAGCCAAAGCCAAATGTAGCTTGGCTGATAAAGACCAGGAGTCAACATGTGGAACCTCACTGGATGTTAAATGTGTATCTCTAGACCCTGTTTTCAGGATGATGCAGGATGAATCTCTTAAAGTTCACTGTTACCTTGCATTCAAACTAATAAATTTTTTCATAATAAGTAAACTGGGGAATTTAATGCAGAGAAATAGGACTATAGAAACTAGTTTGTGTCTATTTGGATTTATTAGTTCTTTTTCACCACCTGTTGTGTTTCACCTGGCTTGCTCCAGGTACATTTTTACCTTTTTTTTTTCCTTCTTGTCATCTGGTAATGGCAACAGAGTTCAGGAATACTGTGTCTATAGAAGACCAGCATGTAATTAATAGGGTCAGCTAGCTAAAATGCCTTACTTGCAAAATCAGTGTTCTCAAGGTCTAAGCCTAGTTGTGGAAGTAGTACAGCTGAATTTTGTGGTAGTGTTTAAAATAAATCCTAGACTACCCAAGGCAATTCAGATACCTATCTGTAGGCTGAAGTACAGCTTCCGACTTTCATAAATGTCAATGGATAATTTAGTGGCGTTTGTTTGGATTTCCCTTTGGTAGTAGCCTTTACTACTTCTATTTATTTTTTTAAATAAACTCAGCTTAAAGTATTTGGTCCATGTACTATATTGTACATATATATGTACATATATAGTATGTCTAACAGCATTCTTACTTGTGTGCTGTACTTAGCATGACTTGCCTGAAATCATCAAAAATCCTTTACTAAAAACCTACTCTAGGAGATTCATTTTTCATGCTACTGTAGCACTTGAAGGTGCTGCTCCTGGAATCTGATCTTGCATATCTGAAAGTAGCAGGGCAAAAATTATTCTTCTCTGAAGAAGCACAGCTGGTTTTTTTGTTTAGGGCATGGATATAGCATGGCTTCTTGTGGCTGTCTGAGTACAGCATTGGTTTTGTCACTCTAATGACCTAGGTCATTAAATTCTTTAATATATCTAGCTGGGTAACTGGCTTGAGTAGAAATTTGAAAGTGTGTAATATGTTAATTTTGCAGAAGTTCATGACCAAGTTTGAGGGCATTATGAACACACTGAAGAAAGTGTGAAAAAAACGATGTTTACTACGAAGGAAGAACTGGATATGGAAATTGGTGTTGCAGAGCAGATGAAGAGCAAAGTTGCTTTTTGATACCTCCATATGGTGTGATAGGGTCAATAACTGATGGTACTGGATGAGAAAAAGGGAAGTGAGAATTAAGTTCAGTAAAAGTAGTAAGGTCAAAATACCATTCAAACAAAAACTGTCTTGGTATTTGTAGCGTGTTTGGCACAAGGAGTCCTAACGTGCTGCTACAGTACAGACACGTGAAATAATTATCCTTTTTTTTTTTAATTTTTGCTAAAAGTTCTAGCCAGTTGTCCTATTGCCTTGTAAATATTTCCTGTTCTTTATTTCTTCAGTTTTCTTTCTTAGTTTCATGTTGTCTTTCATAGTCGAAGAGCCTCTATTTATTTATATTCTCCTTTTATACTCTCTTTTGCTTTGCTTTGTTTGGTTCATGTGGAGCATTGTGGATGGTGATGTGAGCGATTGGAGCCAGTAACAGTAGAAGAGTAATGGGTGTAAGTATAGGAAACAGAACCAAGGTTAGAAAGCATGGTAGGAAGGGGACTATTAACTAATAGTAAGTTATATCTGCATCTCTACTGAAATGTCCAGTTAACTTAAAAATAAATTAAAAAACTGACCATGAGAAGAAGCAGTCTCTAAACACTCATTGAGTTCATGTCCCTTCTCCCAGTTTGTGACTGTGTCAGCTTCATGGTAAACCTGATTGGATAATTCATTTTCTAAAAGTTGACCTCCAGAGTGAGTTAGTTTTCATCCAGGTTTGTTCCCCACTATGGCTGTTTGTATTGCTTCATAAATGGCTATAACAACAGAAGAGTAGGAAACCTGGAGCAGAAAGCAGAATCTGGACCAAGGGGACTGGGAATGCTACTTTTGGTCGTGGTACGAGCTTATACCCATTAATTTTAGTTTAAAAAGCTGTTTGGGTTTTTAAATCTTTCACCAGGAGACACCTGTTTCTTTCCCAGGGAAAATGAACTTGTGAGAAGAATACTTTAGTCCTCAGTGTCTTGAATTTCTGTCTGTTCTTTTTCATTGATTTGTAAATACAATTAATAAGAATGGGCAAATGATAGTAATGCCACATACTTCTAGACAGTCATCAGTGCTTTTAGAACAGCTGAGGAAGATGTATCTCTAGACCCTGTAAAAACAAAATCACAGAAACACAGAATGGTTTGGGTTGGAAGGGACCTTAAAGATCATCCAGTTCCAACCCCACCACCAAGGGCAGGGACGCCTTCCACTAGACCAGGTTGCTCAACACTCCCTCCAACCTGGCCTGGAATGCTTCCTTTTTTTTTTTTTAAAGAAGAATGAAAACAAGCATTGGTAGTGGTAAGCCATCTAGGAGAAACAGTGAAAACTAAGTTTAGAAAGGCTGTATTCTTTTAGCAGATAGCACTAAGCTTACACTTCTTCGAGCAGGGTTGTTTAGTCTGTGCTGTGGTGGTACTGATGCAGATCTTTTTGGCCAGGCTTTATAGTACGTGTGAGTTTTGCTAAATGTTCTGCACTAAAATGAAATGTTAGTACAGCAATTCATGCAGGTAATCAGTATGTTTTTGGTAAAGCAGTGTTAATAAGGCTTTAGACACTTGTTATACTATGGCTGTTTTTTAACACTGGGTATGCAATCAGTCATCTGTTGTTTTGGCAATATCTTGTAGTACATGTTGTGTATGTGATGAAGTAGGTGGTGAAATAAAAAAGGAAAAACTATCCAAAACAAAAATACCATGAGAATTAAGTCTGAGTGTTCATGACACCTGTGCCTGTGGTGGAGCCTGAACTGTTTTAGAGTGTTTGAGTGGTGTTTGTGAAATATAAATGCTTTGTTGTCTTCTAGAGGATGTATGTGTAGTTCTTCAAACACAAACTATACTTTTTTATTACAAGTTGTTTGTGTTGCAGTAAGTTAGCTTTTCCTTCAGCATCCAGTATACCCATTTTCTTGTTCAACAAAAGCATAAACCAATAAACAAAATATATAACATAGTTGCTGGTTGTTTTGTATGTTACTAACGTACTGTAAAAACTTTATTCAGTCCTAAGACCTATTTTTATAGTTTTAATACGTCTTTGGCAGCTATTTGTTACAAGAACAGGCATTTGTTAAAACAACATGCAAAACTTCACTCAGTCTCTATTTACATATAAGTAGGCCTTGCAGCATTATTAGCAGAGTACTTGTGTATAGAGTAGAATCTGATAAGGTCTGAAATATCCTTCTTTCATTAGTGTCTTCATTTGAATTGTAGCAGCTGCAAGAAGAGATCAGGTCATGAATCAGCAAGTGTATCTTTTCTTAAACTATAGCAGTAATTCATTTTTTACCTGAGTGTATGATACCAGACACTGACAGAAAGAAACATTAACTAAATGTGTAATACAATTGTTTGAGGTTTGTGTTTAACTGGTCAGAAGTATTGGAACTGTGACAAAAGTTTTATTTCTTTGTTGGTGCAAGCTAGAAATTAAAATTGTAATTTAAAAATCTATTTCTTACAATATTTAATGCCTTGGTCTCAGCTTCTTGCAAAATCTTCTACTTCTTTCTTCTGAAGTTCATTCACATAAATATAGTGTATAGATGATAACTTTACAGTAGCCTGCATTTACATTATATTATTTTCTTTGCAACTATTCTTTTCTGACACTGTGGTCCCCAGAAAGGCTCTAGTGCTTGGGGACAAGTGTCACAAGATGAAATGGTGCAACCTCAAAGTGGGAGTGAGGTCAGTAAATGAGAATCTTTCTAGGAACATTAGAGGAATCACAAGCAAAATGTTACAGGAGTAACAGTTTCAAGCAGTATGCAAAATGACTGCCTGATTTATTTTTGGTCTTTTCCTCTCTTTGCAGAACTGCATTAATCTGAAACCTGGGTTTATCATGTTCAAAGTACTGTTTCCTTGGAAATACTCTATAAAATTAAACTTGTTTTCAATTTGAAATGAAAGACTCAAAGTGTCTATGGCATATTTTGAAACATTTAAATAGATTAACATCTCATTTCTTATTGTGATTGTGCAGACAATAAGGATCTTGAATTGGCACGTTTCTACAAAATTTTAATGCAGAGTAACTATATTAAAGATAAATGTAGGTACCTTTTTACTGTGCCTTATTTCTGGCCTCCTAGTGTCAGCGAGCACAGTGTAGAAAACTATCGGAGAACGTTATTCAAACTTTTTATGTCATTGCAGGTCAGTTGCCATATAGAAATTCATTGAGTCTTCAAGTTCCTGCAGATGATACAGTTTTTTCTATTTGTCCTTTTTCCAAGATACAAACATAATGATAAACTATACCTGTCATATAGCTTAAATTTTTTTTCAGTGTTAATTCTACTTTTCTTAAAAGTCAATGCATTCAAAACAGTAGGGTGTTTTCAGTTGCCTTATTTATGGCTATACACACCTGGTAGTGCTTTGTCTTAGGTTCCCTACAGATATTATGGTAACTTAGGTTTTAACACTGTATGGTTGAAGTTGCTTTCTTTAAATGTATAGCATGTAGGGAGTAAGACACCATGTTGATTACTTGCTTTCTGCAGCACCAAAAGAGGTTTTTTTGAAGCATCATGCAGCAGTTCCCCAGGTTATAATGTCTTCAGTGGCATGTGTAGGCACAATGGAAGTCAGAAGGAATCTGACTTTTTGCAGATAGCAGGTGAAATTTCTGTAGTAGGGAGGCTATTAAATAATATGTCAATATCTGCTAAATTATTTTAGTTGTCTTTATAAATACAGTATGGAATTTCTGGTGTTTTGTTTCTTTTTTTTTTTTTTTTTTTTGCTAGAGAAGTGGTTATTTAGTACTTAAATTTGTCTTTAGCCTTTTGGAGGTATCCGTGATTTGGTATAGTTTTTGAGATTCTGTATTCCTTTTTATGGAATGAGCAGGATCGGAGATAATTAACCTGAGTTCCAATTTTTATCAACTTTATATTGAAAGATCTTCTATATACCTTCAACATAGTGGCTAAAAGATCTAATGGAACAGTTACAAGTAAAAATCAGAGTTGTGTCTCTTTCTCGGTTTTTAATTTCTCCATCTTCTAGCATCTGCAGTTCTGTGCCATCTCTTACTGCTGTTTTTTCCTGCTGTTTGGCTCTGGCTGTTTTTATTTCTCACAATTAGTCTATTTGGGCATCCAAGTAGAAACTTTAGGCTCCAGCAAAAATGTAAACTTAGCTCTTTGACTAGAAAAATTCTTGAGGAGACAATACTTATTGTGAGCTTTCTCCTTCTTAAACATTTCTCTGCAAAGAAGCCTAGGCTTTTTAGTATGGGATACAGGGAAGAAGTTGGTATTATAGTGCCTTTATTTTTTGAAATTTTCTCTTTTGCTTTTTGGTAAAAAAATTGGTAAAAAGTTTTTAAATTCTGTAGTTTTGTGGTATTCGTCAAGTTTCTATATGTCTTGTGAAATGTAAACTAGAAAATGTGCTGAGATACTTAAATTGTAACCTATATCTTAATTGAACTGGACTGGAACAAGAATAAATACCATTTGAAATGAGGAAACTTTGCAAAATGCACTTGCTTTCTTGGTCCTTAATACCAATTTGGCTGGACTTTAAATTGTTTTCCAGCTATAGTTTCTTATTTCAGTCTCTCATGGGTTGATTTCATGCCTTCCATGAGTGGTTGTTGGTTATTTTGTGAGCTCCTATACGAGTTGAGCATATTAATGAGGTGATGAGTAGCAGCCAGTGGGACTGAAATTGCTCAGAAAGAGGGGCTGCTTAATGCAGCAGGCCCCAGGCCACTTTGTTCCATTTGCCTAGATAAATGATCCTCCCTCTGGAGCAGCAAGGGATGTGTGTGGGTACGGAGCTGAGGTGGAGGACAGTCCTCAGGTACTGAGGGAGGCAGCATCAGAACCACACCATTGTTTGCCCTCTCTGGTCTCTCAAACCACTCTGTGTCAGGTCCATTTTTGGAAGGTGCAACAGGATGGACTGAGGGTGCTGCTTCGTGGTGCTGACACCCCTGCTTCCCAAGGACAGAGCTCTTCTGGCCTGACATAGCTACAGACAGGAAGAACAGGCCCACTTAGACTCTCTCCTAGACCAAGTCTATTGATATGACAGGACAGCAAGAAGTGTATCATGAACTGACTTAGAATACTCTGGGCCTGCATTGCACCTGGGCTGCTTGTTGTGCTGCCCATCATTTTTGTCGTAAACTAAGGGAGGAAAACTTAAATACATAGCTCTGCCACTCTTCTGATCCTGAGGTGCATGAAATGTGAACTTTCAGCAGTAAGCAGGAGGACAGTTTATGTACTTCCTCCCACTGAAGCAAGTCTTTTTGCAGACCCTGACTCTTGACCTAAACAAGGGTTAAGTGTCGTAAAAAAACAAACAAAAAGGTTGATTTGAGTCTGTGAAGGTTACAGGTGTGAGGAAAAGGTAAGAAAGTTACATGTTGGAGTTTGGCATAAATACAACTCCTGTTAATAAATTTTAGAGCATTTAAAGCCTGTCTTAGTACAGTTTTACCCCTCAGTTTAGTGACTAATCTAGTTGAACATGAGATCAGCTATCTATCAACTATAAAAAATAATAAATTAGCTTAATTGATGGGCCTTTAATTTCACTCGGTTCAAACCATAAGTTGTAGATATTCCTTTTGCCTTGTGAAAGATATCTATAGTAAATTTATTAATTATTTGGAATGTTAGTAATCTAACTTTAGTTTCTATTAGTAGCAATTATCCTTCACGAAATGGTGTTAACGTTTTGAGTAGGTTTAAATGAATCCCAGGGAAAAATACCTGTTGTTGAACATCCATATTCTTACTGAGATGGTGTCAGTGCCTAGTGCTTTCTAGTCATTGCCAGTGGGTAAATATTCCTTGTTCCCAGCTGTATTAAGTAGAGTGTGTCTGTTTTTACAGCTGTTACTGAGTTAAAGAGGAGGCTTGGAAGTTAGGATATCTGAGGAAGAAGACAGTGGTGATATGACAATGTTGCCTAGACAATTATTTTCTATCTAACATTTTACATTTTTGTGTAACCTTAGTCTTGTTACTCTAAAAATACTGCATCAAAACCTTGATTGGGATGAAGAGTTTTTAATATGACTTGCATTCAAAGGCTTTTTGCAGTCAGTGGAGTTCAAATTATCTAAAATGGTTTTTAGAAGTAAACATCCTTTATTTAATGAACAAGAGATTTTCAGTCTTTACATGAGTATCCTTCGTGTGTCACACCCCAGACTATGCTAATAACAAATCTGCTTTTATTATTTAAGACAAAATCAAGGGGTTTCCACTTGTTGCTTTGATTTATAATTGTTTCATTGAATCTGCTGCTGCAGTGGTGCCTAATTTTGCTGCAGCGAAGACTAATCCTTTTGTTTGTTGCCCTTTGCTTCAGCTCTTCAGTATTTTTAAATGTAAAATCTGCTATATATGGTTCTGAGGCTCCATTTCATACTGGTATGTTTGAGGGAGAGGAAGATGGTATTATCATACATTAGAAATTATCAGAGGAGGGCTTTGTAAGAATGAAGTATAGAAGCAGGTAAGATAACTGTTGGAAGTGATCATAGAAAAAGCAGAAAGCCCTGTTACACAGTTAAGCATATCACTTCTGAGATGTCCTGCTCAGTTTCATTCTATGTCAAAAGCATTTTAAATAGCAGATGAACCTACACTTCCAAGTGGAATAGTTGCTTAAAAATTGCATTTTATTAGATGGAAATACAAAGGTCATGTTTGTTGACTTAAGCTATTTTCAGATTGCCACAGGTGAATATTTTATTTTCATACAGTTTATTTTTTCATAGCAAATTCATGTTAACTAATGTTAACTGTGTCAAAATATTTTGAATGATTTGATAACTAGGAAGTGTAGGTTTGAGTGATTTTTGGATGCTTGTTTTAGTTGATGGGAGGGTTGCTTTATTTTGGGCAAGGGACAATGGTGAAAGCCTAGCTTTTAATTTTGCTGTTTCTCTTTTTGTATTCCTGTTGTCTTGGTAATGGCATTAGTTTTGCTTAAGAAACAAGCAAAATTGATTTTGCTGACTTCTAATAGTGTTATTTGGGTGTGAGGAAATTCTTCATTTCACCTTTCCAGTATTTGCTATTAAATTGTTAGTAATTGTACTGGACACTGACTTCATTAAAACCACCTTTTGTAAAGCTGGCTTTTGGACTTTATTTCAGGTTACTGGTTGGTATAGTACAAATATTTCCCTCTCCTTAGTTTGCCATCAGATTACCAACAGCTGAGTGCCATTGCTGGTAAATTTCTCAAGTTAACATTCTGCTCTACAATCCAGGCCTTTAATGTTTCAGTGTGATCTTTTCGTACGTGCTGTTCAAGGATGCCTTTTGCTGCTAAAATAATGCAGTGTTGCATGTATTTTATAAAACTACTCATTCCAGTTTGTCTGCAAAACATCATTAGGTATGTTGAAGATGATGAAATTGGTATGTGTGTGGCCGTACCCCTACTTTCAAAATAAGATGTGACCTTTCGCTTTCTTTGTTCATGCTTTAAACATTATAGCTACATTATTCTCCATTGATAACCCAGGATGCCAAAAAGAGAAGTTGTCCTTACCTCCTGCAGAGACAGGATCTGTCCATATTAAACCATATATGCTGGGAATTCCTTTTCAGCTTCCTTGTTCTTATGCCACTATTAAGTGGCCTCTCAGCAGCTTAATTGGTATATGATTAATCAGCATAGTGTTTCTTGGCAATGTTCCACATACATACGTATTTTTGTAAGAGATAGATACATTTCTTTTGTTCTTTCATTTTTAGTTACATGGGAATTGGGCTTTCTGCACAGGGTGTGAACATGAACAGACTACCAGGTAAGTTTCAGTTACTTACATTGATTTTAAAATATGATTCACCTTCAGTAAGCAAGAGAGTGTAGCATGACACCTCTGTGTTGTATCTGTTACTGGAGTTATGTAACACTTGCAGCTGAAAAGTTTAACTTTTACTGTACGTTTGTGCCTGTGCTACATCCATCAGCTCTTACTGTTATTTATAACATCATGCAGCTACTTTTTAGAAAACAAATACATTTTAAAATTTTCATCATGGTTCCTGATAAAAATGAAGCTGTAGATTCCTGTGCTCTGTAAACTGGATTTCAATGAGCTACTATGATAAAGACTTCTGTCAAACATGGAAAGAACTCTCCTTCTGTCACTTTCTGTACCTTTACCTTTCCAACCTTAATAGTAAGAGTGTGTAGCCTAGTTTTACATGTTGGCTGTTCCATTGACCTGCATGATCAGGGACGCTGTCTAGTTAACAATTGTCTGATTGTAGTATTGTCTGATTGTAGTATCTCTGAATAGTACTTAAGGAAGTTTTGTGTGTGTATACATAAAATACTGGGTTTTTAACAGATCTTTAAATGTGTAAAAATTATCCACCCAAAACAAACCAGTTGGCTTCCTTGAAATTACCAAAATACAAAACTATGTTGAATTGACCTTTGAGTATCTGCATTCTCTTACTTTTGAATTTTAACTTTCTTAACCAAATGCTCTGGTAGAGATTCATATGATGACTGCAAGTCCCTGTTATACTGTGAGCCCACCTCAGGCTGATGAATTATTAGTGGGTGGCATTAAGTTTATTTTGAATATGATTTAGGATGCTG
This sequence comes from Corvus hawaiiensis, assembly GCF_020740725.1. Taxonomy (NCBI): domain Eukaryota; kingdom Metazoa; phylum Chordata; class Aves; order Passeriformes; family Corvidae; genus Corvus; species Corvus hawaiiensis. Next base: position 63,667,179 of record NC_063213.1, on the reverse strand, counting down.
TAATTGTCAAAGATACTACTAATCAATGTAACTGCAATAATTTGGGGTAGTCTTTAATTTACTGAGAGATGCTTAATGTGGTACTAGCTGAAGCTACTGATGATAAAGATTAAGGGTCTAAATGTGGAAGATACTTTCAAATTAACCTACTAGGCAGCAGCTTGACAGAAGAGGTTCAGTATTAAATTGCAGGGAGTGTAGATAGGTATTTATAAATGAGCACAGACCAAAATTGCTTGCTGTGAATTTCATTGAGTAGTGTAACAGTATGAAGCTTCTTTAAGATTCTACAGCTTCTTCACCTGCAAAATCAGCACCATATTTGCATGCATAATGATTTCCTCTTGGCTGTGATTTTCACCTGTATTGCTAATTTTTTTTCCTTTTATTTAAAATTTATTTTCAGTTTTTGGGGTAGCATAGCTAGTGACACTTTAGTCTGGAGATTCTGTTATTATGCAGAGGCTGCTTGCTGCTGAATAGTCATTGAGAATAATCAGGAGTAGAAATATGTTTCCCCAGAGATGCATGTTTGGTTTTTAGCCAGGAAGAATCTGATTATGACATATGGTAGCAATAGTTTTGCAAAATGAAAGGGAGAACAGGAGAATCTTCACTGCTTTGCTGGGACATGTCAGATCTGTATATAGCTTTTTGAATTTCAGCATTGTAGCTGATTATATTTTTGGTGTTGGTAATTTTGTATGTTTGCTTAAAGAGAAAAATGTGTTTTCTGAATTTGCATTACCTGTTATATACTACAAATGGAATTACTTATTCAGCCATTTTGATAAAAGAAGTTGTCATTTTAAGAATTATACAGGTTTCCTAGATAAGAAATATTAGAAAGCAGAAAGCTGAGCATAGTAATTAACTGTATTAACCTGGTTAGAATATACCAACTTAGTGCAGTCTTTAATTTATTTCATAATAAAGGAAATGAATAAATTGCAAATGCTTTTGTTCTCTAGGTTGGGATAAACATTCATATGGTTACCATGGAGACGATGGACATTCATTCTGTTCCTCTGGAACGGGACAACCTTACGGCCCAACGTTTACTACGGGCGATGTCATTGGTTGTTGTGTCAACCTTATCAATAACACCTGCTTCTACACCAAGAATGGACACAGCCTGGGTATGGAGAAATGCTGCCTTTCACGACAGCATTATGTCTTTTAGTCTGTTGTAAATAGGAGACCCTCTTCACATCGGAAGCAAAGGGCTTGAATAGTTCTTTTGATAGTTTGATAGTCTATGAAGTAATTAAAGAACTAGGAAAAATAACTTCTGTGCCATTTGCACCAACATTCCTTGTGAATTTGGGAGGATTCATCCTATAGCATCTCCTTCCACAGGATCTGCGTTAATGAACTCCACTACTAATTCCGCAAATAATGCTTGAAGTAATAGCTAATAAGAGAACTGAAGATAAGGAGAATGGGTATAGCTAAAATTTATTGCTGCCCTAGGGGAACACCCAGCCTTGACTAAAACCTTACTTTGGATGCATATTACTTTGAACATATGTTGGAGAAGAGTATCTTTTGGATTCCCAGTCTGGAGTCATTCATAGTTGGGCTAAAGCCATAAATTATACAAGTTGAGCTAAAATTAAGTCCAATAAACTCGTACAGTAAATTGTAGTATTATGCAACATTGCGAGACAATTTCTGAGTTTGGAGATGTCAGGAGTGGGTGGAGTTAAAAATTTTTATGGAATATCTATTTTAGTTACTTAATGCAATTTAATGAGCAAAGATACATAGCGTAAAGAAAGAAGAAAAAAATTACGTCCTGCATTAATGAAGGAGTGGGAGCTTGGGAAGAAATCTTGGAATTGTGCTGAGGGGAGCAGGAACTTTGAAGGGATAAAGCTCAAAGAAGAATAAGTTTGTTGTGATGGGTAGAAATGCGATAAGGAAAGGAGAGGGTAGCATGAAATGAAGTAAGATATTGAGGTAGGTGTTCTCGAAGTTGCTGTTCTGTTTTCTTACATTGGCAAACACAAAGGAGGTTTGGCAAAATGGGGAAGGATGTTGTTTAAATTCTTTTCCCAGTCTCCCTGAACAAGACTGACATTTTGTTTGCTCAGGCCCTGAGCAAACACATCTGACTTTGGAGTTTTCCTGCCTCTGGTTGCAGCAAGAGTTAGGAGTCTCCTGAGGTCAATTCCAAGTAATCACTTCTGTGATTCTATTCTATGATGATTTAATGTTCCTTCTAAATTGAATGAGTCTGTATATCTGGACTCAATACCTTGAGACCTACGGCAGTGAGACTCGAACCATGCACTGTGTAGTTGTTTCTTTTGGCATCCTGTTGCAGGATAGATCCAGGTGGAAGATACTGGCTTGTGTTTGCCCTAATCTTTAACTGGGTTAAAGCTGAGAAAAGCAATCTTATCTTATTCCCTTTTTGAAACATTCACAATGTGCCTGCAGGTAGGTTGGTTCATTTGATCAGCTAAAGAGACACGAGTGTTCTCACTACTCTTATGGTCACATGAAAGCGGCAAAGAGCTACGAAGGCAAGAGCAGAACCCTCCTTTTCAGTGGAAAACTTAAAGCAGACTGGATTAGGCCAGCTGTGAAACAACAGTGCAAATGATTAAAATCTTGTTTTAGAGGAGACCAAAATGGCATAGGTGAGGAGAGGCTAAAAAAATGTCATCTGTCATAGACTGAGTCTGACAAACACTTTATGGATTTCAGAAGGAAACCTGACAGCTGTCCTGCTGTCATGGGCTTTGCTAGCTTGAGTTTCTGACAGAGGAAAATTGATTCTGTGTTCAGTGGAAAAAGAAATCAGAAATTTTGTCTGTCTCACTGAGTTGTTGCTGCTGCTAGTTGTCCAGCATTCCTGTATATTCATGATTTGGAGGACATTTATGTTTCTTCTCTGGGCCACATATATGGTCTAGAATATAGGAAGTCTCTGTCTTAGCCTGGGATTTGATGCTGCAAAAAGGGCTAAGCAATTCTCAAGCGAGTTTGAAATCCTGGGTTGAGAAAAAGCCAAAACAAACCCTCCTAAAACCCCCAGTGCCTACATATCACGTAGTCGTCATTGATTTGTTATGCCTACAGCCTCCATTTTGGAAAAGAGCAAGTTGGATGTCAAAATTGCCAAATAGAAAAATTTTATAGCTCAGAATAAGTTAGGGTAAGAGCAGGGAATAAATAAAATGATAGCTTTGGGTTATGATGGGAGAAAACAAAGGAAACAGATTCACTCAGTATGTCATCCTTCTGTCTCAAAAGACGTGGGTAAGGAATCCAGATGCTCTTGAGGTTTGAAATCCTGGTGAAAAATGGAGATGGAAAACAGGGATGGAATTTAGGACAAAAGGTTAAAAGCTTTGTTTTCATCTTAAATTTGAGAAGGTGGTGATACAAAATAAATTGAAGTTTGAAGGGATAAGTCGATTTGAATAATTCTGCATTTAAAAAAAAATGCTTGCAACAATAAAGGAAATTCTGAACTACTGTTATTATTTGGCTGTCAGAATCATCAGAAACGTCAGATTACTGATGTTTATTTTTCAACTGAAAGCTCTCCTATCCCCTGAAATTGCCCAAAGTTCCTGAAGTGTATAGAGGTCATATTTTTCTCTAATCCTGAGACAGCAAAATCATTCCCTTGGTTTTACGGGTAGATGGATGCTTGTAATTATGTAACAAGATATTAAGCTGTTCTGTTTGAAAACCAAAGCATGTTGGCGTGGATTAGAGTGAAACATTTGCAGGCTGGTTTGGAGTATTATAGACATGTGCTGCTTGTGTAAAGATTGTGAGTATTTACAAAGAAAAGTAATAGCAAACACCATTAAATCTTGATGTTGCAGCACTGTGACATGCAAGTGAAAAAGTATTTTCAGATATCCTTACTTTTCTTTTTAAATTTAATATGTAGCTAGAACTTTCATACTTTTTAATCTGCATATCTGTATGGTTTGCTAAATCTTATGACCTATTTTGAAAAAATTAAGGGCAATTTAAGTATTTTTGAATGACAATTACTTTTTGCGAAATACTGCAGTTTATTATTTAAAAACATGAATTGTGCTTAAGCATCGTGGATTTCACCATACTTAACTCATTTCTGAGATTGATTGGGTGAGTTTTCTGAACATACAATGATACATTTAAGAAAATAAGGCTAGAATCCAGACACATGGAAATTAATCTTAATTTTCTCTTTATTACAGGCATCGCTTTCACAGATTTACCGGTAAGATAAGTGCATTTTCAGAGTTTCCCTTTGTGTCATAAACAGATGTTTCAGATCAAACTAGCATTTTCCTTATGCTTGTTGGAATTACAGTGATAATCTTTGTAGCCAATTTAATATCAGATATTCTTATCGTCATTTCAGTGGTGATTTGTTAATTGAAGGAGAAAGTGTTTTGGTTTTACACCAATCCTTACAAGAGGTTTTCCTTTTCAGGTTTTTAACAGGCAGTTCTAGTGAAAGTTTCAGCAGAAAGTAATAAATGCAAATAGTTATTACATACTTGGCACATTCAAGCCTTACATACAATGTCAGAGCTGTATTAAACACCAACATGGTAGATGGCTGCTTGAGACATGGTTGCTGTAACTCGTTCTTGATGCCTGATTTTCACAATCTTTGCTTCATAAAATCAAATGTATCGAATTACTTTTTTCTTTTTAAAGCTGCACATATCTGAAGTCTTGCAGCTTTTGAGCCAATTAAACTGTGCTTTCCTTAAAACTGGCGTCTGTTCCCTATACTGCTGATACAGGCGTGATACTGCACTCCAGTTCATTTCTGATTTAATCTGTTTAAAGTGCGGTGTGTGATGCACATCCATCTGGCCAGCCACTCCCTTTCTGTGGCCTTAAGAGGCAAGGACAGATATTAAGGAAAAATGAAGTCAGTAACCCAAGGAGTCTCTTAGTCCTACCACAGGGTTGAGTGTTTTGTGTAGGAAACCACTGCCCATGTCCTGGATTTTTGGGATGCTAGCAGGGCTCCTTGCTAGCACATGGTGCCAGCTCAGGAAAACTGACACTATAATCTGAAGTGTGAAGCTAAACCCCTTGTTGGAATCAATGGTTTTCATCTCATTAAAAGATTTGAGACTTGCAGTTTATTGATTATTTTAGACTAGATAACAGTATGAGCATGTTTCTTTGGAAAAGCAAACAGTGTATGTGTGAAAATAGAGGCAAGATTGGCTTGGGCATGGTTTGAGCAACCAGAGTATTTTTCATTTCACTGGCTTTGCTGGGCTTCAGAGTTCCTACTGACCTGCATGTGATAACTTCTTACTGATAGCTTTAATTTATTTAGCATATGGTTCTGTAGATGAACATACCATTTTACCATACCACCATTGTCTGCAGTGTAATTATGATGTAGGCATATTTATTAAATTAATGTTAAAAAAATTTTTATACTAGCTCCCCCACCCCCCCAAATGACCCCAGCAACAAAACCCCATTCATGCAACTGATTGCCTTGCCATGGCTGAGGTGTTCATTGCACTTAAGAAAATTACTTTTATCCCAACAGGCAGATTTTACCTTTCTCATACTTGGCATATTTCAAATATGCATGGAGAAAATAAAATAAAACTGAGACAACAATAAGTGCTATAATGTATTTTCCTAGATACAAGTCCAGGAATTCATGAGAACTTCAATGCACTGTTACAGTTCTTGTTAGGCACTATACTTGGATTTTGAGGATATTGAGTTTTCTGTCCTGTCAGTTCTTACCACTAAAAGTCAGTGACATTTTAAGTATTTCACCCCAAAAGGAAAATGGCCCACTTTGTAAGTTTAATTTCTGTTCCGTTTTTAAAAGAAAAAACCAGGCCTTTAAAAACCATCGAAAATTGTTACTTAGTATTTTGTGAAATTGAACGCAAATGTTGTAATGTTTAGCACAGTTTAAAAAGTGTATTTTCTGACTAGAATGTCAGTAAGATTTTCTTCTTTCAAACTAAGAAAACTTTTTGACCACTGGGAATAAAATTAGTCAGTCATTGCATTGTTGTATTGGCAGAAGCTGCTTTTACTGCTGGAGCACACTACTAGAAGCAGTGGGGATATTACTAGAGATTTAAAAATCCCCACAACAGTGGGGATTTTAGGATAAGTGTCAAAAACTAATTAAAATATTTTTTGCAGCCAAACTTGTACCCTACAGTAGGGCTTCAAACACCAGGAGAGGTTGTGGATGCTAATTTTGGACAACACCCATTTGTATTTGATATTGAAGACTATATGCGAGAGTGGAGAACCAAAATTCAAGCACAGATTGACAGATTTCCAATAGGAGATCGGGAAGGAGAGTGGCAAACAATGATTCAGAAGTAAGACTTGTAATATTAATTTTTTTAGAAGTTGTTAATTGCATGTTTTCAGAGATCTTTAAAACATTCTTTCTATTGTCTCACGCAAAAAGTGATAGATACTATTAAAAAATAGTACAAGTAATTTTGTTACCAGGTTTGATAACTGTGCAAATGGGAACATGAATGCATTTTGTGGCAGAGTTGTCTGTGTCATTAATAATTTGGACTTTATAATGATGAGTGTAAGACTTCTGTTCTGATTTGATATGGACTGGGGAGTTTTTAAGAAAGTTGCCGTGGTTGTAATGGGCAGTTTGAATACTCTGGGCTGTGGAAATTTCCCTTTGTGTTCTCAGCCTTCAACATGCCAGGTTAAGTTGTGTCCCATTAGTGTTTCTTGGAAAAATGGTGGTTGTGACTTTGCATTTTTTATTTTTTCAGTGAAAACAAAACTTTACTGTGCAGCAAATTCACTTCAGTGTGGGTAATGAGAAAAAAAACCCCAACTTAATTAGCAGTTGATACTTGAACTGACCCTGCCTTTGGGTGATGAATAATTGCTACTAAAATTCATCACAATAAAGTTACACGTTTATTATTTTTTTAATGGTTATTTTGTACAGTGTTTTAAAGAATATTCTGGTTCTTAGCTGAATTACTTTTGTCTGACTTGTACAGAAATCTCTGCATTTCAAGTACAATTTTTCAATTCAGTCACCTCTTTTTAGCAAAGGGTTTTTGCATTCAGGAGTTCTTGGTTTCTTACCTGTATTTAATGAGTATTTCTGAGTTTTGTTATTGTTTATTTTTAGAATGGTATCATCTTACTTAGTTCACCATGGATACTGTGCAACAGCAGAGGCATTCGCCAGATCCACAGACCAGACTGTGCTAGAAGAATTAGCTTCCATTAAGAACAGACAAAGTAAGGCCGGAAAGCACATTGCATCCCTTTTTTCCTCCCTTAAACAAATATTACATGAAGCCTTCTCTTGAGCAGCACTGTAGAATTTGCTTGCAGCACTACTCCATAGCACAGTTCTTTGCTGTCATCTAATGTTACACATGTATGAGCAGCTGGGTACAAAAAAATCTGTGTAGTAATACTTTGTAACTTGTTTGATGTAGCAGATGTGCTAAATTACCTGTTGTCTTTTCTCTTGAATGGAAAGTTGCGATATGTCTGAAACAAATGTGTGTAATGTCTCTGAGTGTTTGTGAGAGCTAATGGTCAGTCACAAACAGGAATATAAAACTTAGTCTTGACGAACATTTATATTTTTATCTGAACTGTGAAAAGGGATTGAGTTTAGAGAATGTTTTATAAGTTAAATGAAACTTGAGTTTTCCTGCTTACAGATGTGATGGGGAAGAGGACATGGAGAAGTAACAGCAGTTCAGTTCTAACTTGCCATGCATGCCAGTGCTGTTTGGCAGCCTGATTGAACAGTGCCTTCCCCTTCCATTTAAATCCCTGACCATAAGCATTTGTGTTACTGTATGACATACAACATGGAGAAACTGCTCTGGTTGTAAAACAACACATTTGTTGGGCTATTTTTCATTTGGATCAGTTTCTCTGCTGGTGGAGAGAGCTGGGAGGCTGTTTGCAGCTTGAGCCAAGTTACAGCCGCAGAAGCATCAATTAAAGCAGGGACAGTTGTGAAAGGTTTTACTCAACTGTAACCTGATTGGAAGTATGTGTGGTAGGTGAGAGAGACTAAATTTTTGTTTTTCTTAGTCAAAACTGAACCTGTAGGAGTGGGATGTAATTTGGATGCTCTTGAGTGACAGCAGTTTGGTATGTGCTTATTCATAAAGTTGTGAAAACGAGAAATAAATCACAGAAGAGTGTGTGCAATCTTATTCTAGCTCTAAATGCACAATCTGACTACAAAGCCGTTGGATGCTGGCAGTAAATAAAAATACTGAGTTCTCATTTAGATACATGTAGGTGGAGTGCAGTTCTTAAATTTTCCTGTTGAACATTTTAAGGAAGCATGATCTTTCTTTACACTAACTATTTTTAAGAGGAAAAAAAATCTTGTTGACTGATGGTTGCAGTGTCTTTTAATCGTTAATGTACGTGTATTAATCCATAAGCTGTCCGTTTACCTGATGTTGGTTTTGCTGAACAGAAATTCAGAAATTGGTTTTGGCAGGATGAATGGAGAACCCATTGAAACAACATAACAGCTGTATCCAAGTTTACTAGAAAAAAATCCTAATCTCTTATTTGTTTTTTGGTGAACAGGAATTCAGAAATTGGTTTTAGCAGGAAGAATGGGAGAAGCCATTGAAACAACACAACAGTTGTATCCAAGTTTACTAGAAAGAAATCCTAATCTCTTATTTGCATTAAAGTGAGTCTTCAAATTATACAGATGTGTGTTTATAGATGGCACAGTACCTTCTGAGACAAGACAGTTACTCATTTAAAGCTTTCACAAAAGTTTATACAAAGTTAAGCAGCGCTTTTTAGAAAATGTGTATATTTCACTTTTTTATGCTCTTCTTATTTGCTACATGTTTAACTAGGTTTTGTCATCAAGGTCCTGGTTTGCAGCATAATTCACATCTCCCTGTAGACTTGTTCTCTAGAACTAAGTTCTGTAGTTTTTTAAAATGAATTTTAATCCATTTGGGTGTCAAGTAAAACTTAAAATGGAAACTGATACAGTACCACATTCAAGAAGGTTAAGAATTCTGTTGGCATAAGTTAGTCTGTTCCTCCAAAGGGGTGACTGACTTTAAAGATCAGTTTAAATGACCTGTTTCATTCCATGCCACTTTACTAGAAACCTCTGGCTAAAACTGTGGAAATTCCATAATCCCAAAGAGTTCTCTTGGCTTCCCAGGCACACAATAGTCACCTTTATTCTGGAAATTTTACTTGCCAACTGCGCTGTTCTCCAGAATTTTGTATCACATTGCAGTGTTTGAATGTGGAAAAATGTGTTATCTCCTCTAAGAACAAAGCACTTTAATTTTATGTTCAGTTAAGTAACTTGGAATGTGTTTGAAGTCTGTCATGCTCAAGTGCTGAACAGAATTCACGTGATAGTACTCCAGACTTAGCACAGAATTCACAAAATGCGAACATTTTGATGAAAGACTTCACTCAATAGCGTCAATTGTATGTTATCTTTCTCTCAATCTGTCTTTCTAAATTTTGCCTGTTCTATTGAGGCTACTGAAGCCTAAAGCATAAAGCAGGAGTTCTGAGCTTCCTTAAAGTCCATAGTAAAACCTCCTTATCTAAAATGAAATTGACAAAGAGCAACAGCCTCTAAAGGGAAGGTTTGTATGGGAGTTTGCTTTTCAAGTTGTTTTCTAGTGCAGATGTTTAATGTTAAGAGTTACCCTTTAATGCTTAGTTTTGCAGACAGTCAAACTCTGTTCTCATTTACTTTGAGAGAAATGACAGACATGATAACATAACAACATATCTTTCTCAAGAAATAACCTTGCCCCTGCCAATAAAACAGAACAAGGAAATATGGTCTAAATCTCTAAACTTTGAGGACTTAGTGACAAAGGCTGTCCTCCAAGGATAATATTCCTGTTCTCTTCCCTCACAAATTTGTAATTGTGTATTTTTGGTGGAATGCTCCAGAGCTTATTGACGATTGGGTTACTGACATCCAGCATTTTGTTGAGTCAGACTTGCTCTGTATTTAACACTAAAATAAAATCATTGCTATCGTTGGTAATTTGAAATGTGTAAATGGTTTTATTAGCTTAACTTTTTGCCTTTTGTTTAGGGTGCGCCAGTTCATAGAGATGGTGAATGGGACAGACAGTGAAGTGCGGTGTTTGGGAGGCCACAGTCCAAAATCTCAAGATAGTTACCCTGTTAGCCCACGGTCATTCAGTAGTCCTAGCATGAGTCCCAGCCATGGAATGAATATTCACAATTTGGCAACAGGCAAAGGGAGCAGCACACACTTTACTGGTAAGTTCACGTGGAGGATCGACCACATAGGTTGGGCATACCACACCATGTGGATTTTTTTTGGTTGGTTTGTGGGGTGTGGGTTTTTTTTTTTTTTTTTTTTTTTTTTGGTTTTTTTTTTTTAAACTTAAGATTTTATGGTGGATGCTTTGTGTAACAGTATAATTTTAATGATTAAAATACGTGATTTCCAGTCACTGGGCAGACCAAAAGTTTCATCACATAATTTTTGCACGTGCTTTACTTCTTGCAAAATAGATTGCTACCAGTTTCTAAGAAGTGCTTCCCTCTGGGAGATGGAAGGTTGTGACATAAATTTCTGTTGTCCTTTTGATGATAATTTATGACTTGGGCAAGATGGTTTAAATCCATTAAGTAGTGTATATGATCCATTTCCTGTGGTGTCGATGGAGAAGTCAGAATACCTGTGGTTGAGCAGGAAACACCAGAAGCTGGGTGTATGGTTGGGTAAAAGACATCCTGCTGGCAGCCACATTTCAGTCTGCTCAGTTGAAACATTTCTTAGAGCATTTAGATAATGGGAAATCTTCCCTGGGAAGCCATGAATGTTCAGAGCTGCCCCAAGCTTATGGGAAGGTGCCTTCCAAAGCGCCCCTGCTGAGAGGAAGCTGAGCACGTTAAAATGGTAAAACTCTTAAGGTAGCAGAGACCATCAGCTTTCACTTCTGTTTAATTTCCAAATCCAAACTAGAGCTGATTGGGGGTGCTTCATTTATTTTTTTTTTCCTCTGGAATGGAGTGGAAAGCCAGTGTAGCCTGGCCATTGTAATTCCTGCTGCCCGTGGAAGGACAACAGCAGCTTCGCGTTTCTTTCTGCTGTGTCAAGAGAGTGCCATCACATGTGCCAGTGGAGAGCCACTCACATTTTCTGGTTGTTCTTCAGGTGGTTATTGGGATGTATTGTAGAAAGTACCTGTAACTCTTCTAATTTTGAAAATAGAGGCAGGTTGATGAATGTATTATTAGAATTGATGTTTGGGATTTTGTAAATGGCAGCAGCTGTTTTCTTTATAATAAGCCCTTCCTGTGACCTGTTTTATTTTAGAACATACTAGGGAGCTCTTGGTTTGATGGAACTGGCAATTACATGTTTGCGTCAAATAGTAGTTTTCCTATTATATTTTAGAAGGGTCAGAAGAGATTTTAGCTAGGCATTGTAATTTCACAATATGGTATAATTTTATTTAGCAAAGCACAGTATTAACAATTAAAATAATTACATGGTGAAGGAGGGAGGTTGTGTGTAAGTATAGCAACATGCAAAGTATTCAGCACTGAATTCTACTGCACATTTATCACAAGAATTCCATGATCAGGAATTAGTAATGTTTGCTTCCATTCATAATGATTACAGTGGCCTAGAAAAGATTTTGAATGCATCCATTCTAAAAAGCTCTTCTACATTGGTGCAGTTTTCTGTGTTACCAGTGTATTAGTACAGCTGGAAAAACCTTCTCGTGTCTGTGTTCATACCTGGTAAATAATGCTTAACTTCTGTACTCCAGAAGCCTTAAAGGTTCAAATACCTGAAACATGGAGGTAAAGTACTTGAGTTTGTGTGACAAATTCAGCATACTTGTTCCTGGTCAGTAAACACTATACTTACATCATTTTTCCTACAAACTTACCTGTAAGTACTGCTTCATGGCTACAATGGTTAAAACTTTCTTTCAGGGTTTGAAAGTAGTTGCAGTAATGGAGTAATATCAAATAAAGCGCATCAGTCTTACTGTCACAGTAAGCACACAACCACCAGCTTGAATGTACCAGAGCTCAACAACATAAATGTATCAAGATCACAGCAGGTTAACAGCTATTCCAGGTAAATAAACTTTAGATGCCTCTAAATTACATTAAGGCTTGTGTTGTCCACATGTTTGCATTGCAGGGAAGAGTTTTCAGCGGGATTTGATGTGGTTGATTTTTTTTCTCCAAAGGACATTGAAACACGGTGTAAGGGGCCAACAGCTTGTGATAACTCTGGTTGTTTTGACAGTTCAGGCACAATAGACCTTTTTCTCCTTTTGGGTTAAAGAAATGAAATGGACAAAAGTAAATTATGTTGCTTATAGCTATGGTCAGTTTTGAAGTTGCATAGTGAAGGTTAATTAGCTCTTTGGCACTTAGGATTTTAATTTGAGCCACTGACACTGATTTGAGTATGTTGCACGTAGGTAATGAAAAGTTTTCCAGATACTGTCCATTTGTGGCAGTATCTGCAAAGTAAACACAATTGAGATGCATGTGAAGTGTGCATTCTCTTTCACTGTATACACCAGGATTGTTTGCCTATGCCAGTCACTGTCACAAGTGCAAACACGTTCAATTCAGTGAATGAAAATAAATCTATTAATCAGGGTTAATATGGTTATTCATAACCAGTAAATATCAGATAGCTCTAGGTTGTGTGGATGCAGCAGAACCTAATTTGGTGTGAAATGCAACAGCACTGAGCTGCATTGTCCAAAATGGATTCCCAAAACTACCGCATAGGATGTGATGATGTGGTGGTGATGACCAAAACTATTTTAGTTGGATGGTGATAATTGGGGTAAAAAGGTAAGAGTAACAATTTACCTTTTAGCTTTTCAGAGTTTCTGTTTGCATCAGCAATTGCCTCTGCCAAAAGGCTGGCAGTGTCCAGGCAACTTGGAGATTTTTCACGGAGCAAGGCAGTTCCTTGGCTGTGCTGTTGTCCAGTCAGAGAGGCCTTTTGGTTTCCTTCCTCAAAGGAAGCTGAGTATTTTAGGTTGCTTAGAAGCAAGATATGAAACTTCTAAATTGAATCTGTTTGGTCTTGACAGAGGTTTAAGGTTGCTGTTCTCCATGACGGAATAGAACAAGCTGGGATGCAACTGTCAGCAAAGCTCAGTCCCCAAAGCTGTGCTGGCATTTTCTAAAAGCACTTCTGTGAGCTGCTGCAAGCAAAGGGTGGTGAGGAGTTGAATGCTCTGCATTTGCCACTGAGTGTCTCTTCAGTGTTCTGGTTTACTCAGCATTTGCTTTGGGGTTTTCTTTTTTTGCTTTTCCTCTGTCGTTCCACAGAGTAAATAGGAGAAGGCATTTTTTGAAATAATTAGGTACCTAAATATGGTATTTTCAAAGTAGGATGTATATTGATTTAACTATATTTTTAATGTATAAATATTAATTATATGTTTTTTTTAAAGTGAGAGTAGTATATTTTCTCAATGCATTTTCTTCAGCTCTGTGTACATACAGTTATATAAATAAGGTAAGAACTTTTTGGTGTGTATTTAGAAAGTGTTATATTCCTTACTCCTGAATAATGGGGGACATCTTTAGTTTTTCAGTATCTGAAAATACTATTTTACTGACTACTAATGTTGAGACAGCCTTAAAAATTTCCATGGTGCTCTGGTATCACCAGTTACTATCGAAAAAAAGTGTGGTCTAGCTCGGTAATATTTAACAGCACCTTTTCAGTAGCTGAGGAAGTACTGTGATGAAGTTGTAAAGATAACCGAAGTACTTAAATATGAGTAAAACATGTATTTATTACTTTCTTTTCAGCAATGATGTAGACATGGAAACAGATCACTACTCCAATGGGGTTGCTGAGACTTCATCCAATGGCTTCCTAAATGGTAGTTCTAAACATGATCACGAAATGGAAGAATGTGACACAGAAATGGGTCTGCAGTGATATTTCTTACATTTTTATTAAGTGATGGCAACAAGGTTATGTTTTTACTTGCAATGCTTCCCAACTTGAAAATTAGGGTTATTAGCTCAAATCTTAATTTTTTTGTTTGTTTTGTTATTACTAGATGTAAATTTTAAAACCACTGATTTAGGTAGTCCAATATCAGTGTGAGAACAGGGGAAATGGGTAACTCATGGCTACCGAAAATAGCATCAATATCTAAGGAAGTACCTTTGAGAAGAAACACCCTGTTGGGTAGCAGCCTGTGTTTGAGTTGGCAGATTGCCTCTTCCCATTCATGGTTCTCATGGCATCTTTGTGCTTCACAGTAAGCGTAGAAATTCTAAATCTCTTATATTGAAGAATGCAAAGTGCTAATACTTAATGCTTGAGAGCTGTATTTGGGAAATGTAAAAAATGAAAAATTAAGTTTTTTCCCATGTTTTCCACCAAAAACCCCACCAATTTATATAGTTGGGGGCTAAAAATTAACTTTGTTTTACTTAATTTGCTTTACACTCTGTCATGGCTGTTGATGTTGGTAACAAATGAGTATTTAAATCCCCTCTGCTTGCCCTTTGTGCAGCTGCAGAATTGCTATTCAAACAATTGATTTAAGCAGATGTCAGTTAATGTGTAGTTTAAATGAAATGTGAAACTGGAGACCTTCAGAATGCAGCAGTGCGTGCAGAGGTCTGTGAGCGCTTCCCAGTTCCGGGGCATGTGCTGCTGCTGCTGCTGATGCCACAGCTTTGCTGGGAAATACAGGTAACTGTTGAACAGCAAATGTCATTCTCTTAACAGCCCTGCAAGGAGGAATGCAAGTTGCTATTTTCCCTGCATTATGCTCTGAAACTGAGACCTTATTTCTGTGACAGAAAACCCAAAACTGGTCCTCGCTCTCTTGCAGCCTCTTCTGCAGAGACTTGCTATGACAGACATGCAGCAGCTGCACAGGGCACAGAGGTGTTTGTGGTTTTTTAATGTAGTTGTCTGCTGCCTTTGGAAAGGGATGTCCTAGATTAGGCTGAGCTAGGGACAAGTACCACTACCTGAAGACTTGTGGGTGCTTCATCTACACTGTTTACACCCCCCAGTTTCAGTCTGGTGGTTTCTCGCTTCTTGAAATACTTATATATTCTCCTTAGTACTGTGTATGTAAGGTTAAGTAGGCAGGTATTTTCCAGAGGTGATACACTTATATCTAAGGGGAAAAAAAGTGGCCAGTTAAAATTCCTTTTTTGAAATAGTGGTCAAAATACATCACTAAATAGCAGTGTTAAAGTCAGAAACAAGAGTGGATTTGTAATTGAACAGTCTATCAAAATGCTCATTTTAATACTTGATTCCATTGATGAAAAAAGACAAGAAATGGATAAATGCCTTTTTTTAATGTGGTGCTTTAGGTGTAAATTTTAAAAGGCAGAATTTTCAAAGAAGCCAAGTGTTTTATTATTCATAAGCTGCATCAATCTCTTTTAAAATCACTAGTATTGGGGAGTATTGTAGAAAATAGTGAAGAAATCAGTTGTAGTGTTCTGCTTGATTACGAAAGGAGCCTGAAATATCCAAATTATTAACATGTGTTCTACAAGAAATATGAACAGTCTAAATGATTGTCTTGTAGCAGAATCCATCATGGCTGTTCAGGAAGTTCAGCATTTTTTACCCTCTATTAGCAGTTCCCAATTCCACATATCCTTAGAAATGCAGTGCCCAAGCATTAAAAAAGAACTGTATGGACTTTCATTGTTGTTTTTTAAACTCCCTTAAAATTTTAGGGTAAAATCTGGTTTATCTTCTAGTTAGTTTAAAATTACCCCTTGCAAGATGAACAGCATGTGCTGACAGCCTTTGCCGTTAGTGAACTGGGTCTCTTAAATG